>NC_137016.1:35508234-35930734 GCF_032717465.1 Coenobita brevimanus | reverse complement strand
ATAAGTAGCTGACGATCCAGTACCCTATGTTTCAACTTTGGCATGGAACACCACGGTTCAATTCTTTCAACTGTTCTACGTTATACTGCTTTACTGTTTTTTTTTTTTTTAGCATAATAAACATATTTTACAGCATTAAATCCTCTCAAATAGCCTTTAATACACCATTGTGATCAGACAGGTGAGTGAAAATACACGTGACGATACCGGCAGGCAGAGCAGCAAGTCACTGGGTACCTACTTATTGGTTACCATGGCAATGGCGTGCCTTGTGGCAATTTGCAACCCCAAGAAAACTGAAATACCAGCGTGGTGGGGTAAGCCCAACAACACCACCCCAGGAGGAGAGTATAAGGGGGTGACAACCACCCCAGAAGGGGACAATGGAAAGGTTGGCTTACCTGGCTCACTGTCCAGGCTAGAACAACATATCTCTCCCGTGACCAGGTGCTCCTCTTCCCTGCAGCCAGACCACCCGGTAGTGTACAGGGAAAGTACACTACTCTTCAGCAGTGGGAATGATCACCAGAATCGGGGTGGGATTGTATTAACAAGCTCCCAAGCACACCCTCGGACACCGAGTCCCCTGGATCAGCCTCCTATTTAGCCCCTTAACCACGGAGTGTCACTTTCGTGACGCTCAGGCGCAATGGATCATACCGTGGGGCGTCACTTTTGTGATTCTGTGTTATTTTGAATTATCCCGGGCTTTCAAGTGGTGGCTTGTATCATCTATCAGTACTGCCAATGTCCAACACTAGTCAGTACTCCAAATCTCATCTGTACTCCCATCCATTGTTGACATTTTAGCAATTTTCCCCCCTTCCTGACTCCCCTCCCTACCTGCCCTCCATTACCCTGCCCTCTCACCTCCCAGGCCGCACTGCGCTAAGCAAATCTCCCCCGGATTTTTCCACAGATTTCATCCATTGAAATAAGCCCTATGCCCTATACTTATACAAAATAATATATACCAAAAAAAATACGGTAAGTGATAGTGTTATACACCAGGAATTGGCTAATTATCACCTGACAACACCTCACGTGCAATCATTCGCTACATTACCACGGTAATTTCCCTTTTGAATTATGCCTTGTAATCTATGTCTGTAATAAAAATATATATCAGAAAGGAAGGGAGAAGCCTAAGTGACATTTACATTCACCTGGAACTACCTATTTCTGTATGTATTGCCGAGATTTTCTACCAATAATTTATTAGCATGTAAGTTAGCAGCTGTCAGCCTCAGTGTCATTGTCAACCCTTGCCTTCTCAGATAAGCCGCGGCATTTAGTTCCTTGTCCTCTGCTGTGGTCAAACCATGTCGCACTCGCGCCCCGCCATTCTGCCGCTTCTGCGCCCATTGCAAAGGGCCCCGTGACCTCTACACCCATAAAAAGTCGTGAGGGAAGCCGGAAAGGACTTAGTGACCCTGCAGTGGCACGTGAACTAGCAGAATTGTCTATGGTGATGATGGCTAGTGATTTTGACCCTTCGGGTGAATCGTGTGATGAGCCGGGTGAGGAAATCGTGCCAGAAAGTGCTAGTACGAGTGCTTCAGTGTCGGAAGTTATCCCTAGCTCCAAGAGAAAGGAGCCGTTAGTGCAGCAAGGGAAGGAATTTGGGAAGGGAGCGAAAAGGCGGCGTGTTAGCCCTAGAACAATGGCCCCACGTGACCCAGCCAGCCATGAGTCCCGAGTTGATACACCTACCCGTTCCCCAAGCCCCACTTCACTCATTTCTTCCTCTTCGTCTGCTGAATTATCTCCAGAGTCTTCGTCATCGGAGTCACCACCAGCATCAACAGTGAAGGCAGGCCATAGAGGAAAAGGTAAATCCCGGACAAGTAAAAGTAGAGTTGGTACTAGAGTAAGGGCTGCTAGTGCTGTACGGCAACCCAGGGTCAGTGCGAGTGACCTTGAACCTGATAAATCTGCCTCACACCCACCCACCACCCTCACCCACCCTACACCGCCACGACAGGGAATCCTGGACGCCTTCGCGTGGACGGAAGGGTCCGATTTTGTGCCAGAACATTTAGTTTTTGATGAGAGCTCCTCAGGAGTACAGCCTGCCTTCACTCTTGACGATAATGCTGAGTGTGTGGACTACCTTTTGACCTTCCTAGATGACGAAGTCATGCAGCACATATGTGATGAGACCAACAGGTATGAATCACAACGTGCTGCAAGTGGTACAGGTGCAGCCAAGATGCAACAGTGGTCCATGCTGGGAGTGCAGGAGCTGTATGTGTTCTTTGCCCTCATGCTTCTCATGCCACACTCAAAGAAGCACGAGTTGGAAGAATACTGGTCCCTGGACCCCTTACTACCCTCACCCACCTTCAATAAGTACATGGCCAGAGATCACTTCCGGAACATCATGGGAAACCTGCACTTTGCCGACAACGATGTACCTTCCCAAACCGACCCACTCTGGAAGATCCGGGAGATTCTGAGCAGAATGAAGGATAAGTTTATGTCATTCTTCCACCCCTTTCAGAAGGTTGTCATTGACGAATCCTTGGTTTTGTTCAGAGGACATCTTCGGTTTGTACAGTACATTCCAAGCAAACGCCATCGCTTCGGAATCAAGTTCTTTGTACTGTGCGACTGTAAGACGGGGTACATCCTTGACTTCGTCATTTATTCAGCTAGCACTGTCGATCTGGATAAAACACACCCCCTTGGCTTCTCAGGCTGTGTAGTGAAAGTGCTCCTTGAAAAGTATTTTGGTGGGAATCATGTGCTGTATACAGACAACTATTATACAGCACCGAAACTTGCCAAATACCTTTCTGAGCACGGCATTGGCTCCTGCGGCACTGTCAAAAGTAATCATGCCCACTTCCCTAAATTCACAGAGGCAGGAACCTCACAGCGAGGAGACGTGCACCTACGCAAGTCTGAGAAGATGCTGGCAATACGGTGGCATGACAAGAGGGTCGTGCACATGCTCACCACCGTACATAAAGGGGAAATGACAGACAGTGGGAAGGTCGACCATATGACAGGCGAACCTGTGATGAAACCTGATGCTGTGTTAGACTACAATATCAACATGCGGCTGGTGGACAAGTCCGACATGATGATTGGTGAGATCGACTGCCTCAGGAAGAATACTAGGTGGTACAGGAAAGTTTTTCTGCATCTCATAGATATGACGATGCTGAACGCCTTCATCCTGTACAAGATGAAGGTCAAGCCACCCAAGTCCTTCTCCCTGAGGTTGTTCGCCAGGACTTGTGTTCAGCAGCTGCTGGAAAGATATGGTAGGGTGACAGCAGCAACTCCAAGGCGCCATCCAGTAACACTTCCTGACCGACTTGAACAGAGGGCATATATGGATCGGCACAGACTGGAGCTAATGCCTGCCACAAGTAAAAGGAAGGCTGCGATCCGCAGGTGTCAGGTGTGTGCACATACCACTCGCCACACACCTGAGCACAAACGCACCTCTTGGCAGTGCGCTGAGTGCCAGGTTCCCCTCTGTGTTACCTGCTTCTTTGATTACCAGAGCCAGAAGCAGTTCTAAAAGTGCAAGTGGGAAAGGAGAGTTACGTGGAAATAATGTGTAAATAATGTGTAAATAATGTGTAAATAGCAAGTGAAAGCAATGGATGTTCAGTAAATATGATTGAACAGTGTATTATAGTTTTATCTTACTGAAAGTGACAGTGACTAACAGTGTAAGTGAAATAGAAGGGTAAATATTGAAAATACAATAGAAAATGTAAATAGTAATGTAAGTAATTAGTAATATAAGAATATGAGTACAAATACTTTATGTTATAACAGTGAAAGTGAATCCGTGGCTCTCTACGTATTTTACTGAATGAAAAATTGAATGACTTCAGTGACAATAAACTAATACTACTGAAGGAAACTTATGGATAAAGACTCCAGATATATATAAGTGTGATATAGTAATAGAAATATAAAGTGTGAAGGGTTTTATGAATAATAAATGACAGAGTACCAAGAGCGAACTAGCGCAAGTGTGACGGTCATACGCGCTCGTAATTTTCATTGCTTTCACAGTGTTTCTTTTTTTGGAGTATGGATCCCAAACTACTTGAAAATCATAGAGTAGTGTTTATAGTGTTAATATCTGGCTGTGGTAATCATATTACGGGTTGTCGGGAAGTGTAAAGTGGAGACTTTGTTACCCAAATTCAGAGGTCTCCACAAGTCCTACGGGAACGGACGAAGGCTCAACAAACATTCCAGGAGAAAGCTAAAGGTATGTGCCATAAGCATATGTAATTTTAATATTCTAGGACTAATAACTGATTTTTGGCAAATATTATTTGAGAGTCTGTCGGAGCCCGAATAACCTGGTGGGACACGCAAAACATTGGTAAACATGCCCGCGGTGTAGGGGTTAACAGAGGACTCAGGAGGAGCCTCAAGAGTTGTTATTCCCATACGGCAGGAGGGCACGCTCCGTCGGAGCCGTGGAGAAAGCCGCGAGAGTTCGTCCGACCTCTTCCTCCCCCCGTCCCCGGGACAAAACCTTCCCCGCCAGAAGGAGGGCACGCTCCATCGGAGCTGTGGCAAAAGCCGAGAGAGTTCGTCCGACCTCTTCCTCCCACCAGTGCTGGGACAGGAATCCTGACCCCTATGGAAGGAGGGCACGCTCTGTTGGAGCTGTGGTAAAGGCCGGGAGAATTCGTCCGACCTCCTCCTCCCACCGTCACAGGGACAGGAGTCCCAAGCCCTATGGCCGGAGTACAGGCCCTGCCAGATCCGTGGCTGTGGCTGGGAGAGCCCAGCGGGCATTATCTCTCAGCCGCCCAGGTCAGCGGTGTCCTGGAGAGTCTCCTCTGACTCCTCCTGCTCTCCTGCCCCCTGTAGGAGCCCAGGCAGTGCCCAACGGGGCTGCCTGACGGAGGGAACGTCCCCTGGACCTCCCCCACATACCCTGGATTGGAGTTTCGGTGGGGCCCTACGGGCCCGCTAAGCAGGAGGCTCAACCCTTGGTTGCCCTGCCTCCGCTAGTTCCCAGGCTCCTGTAAACGGGAACGCCCCTAGTGCCGCCCACCACCTCTGCGGCAGAGTAAGGCGCCCCTCTCCCCACCTCTCTACCTGAGGTGGGATTTGCTCCCCTACAGGTTCCTCACCCAAGACCAGACTGGGCGAGACGTCCCCAAGGCCAGGTGTCTGGTCCTTGCAGCTCCACCTTCCCCAGGTGCTGGCGGGCTGCTCCAGAACGAGAGGCCGCAGTCCAACCCTGACAGCCTCCTCCTCCAGTCGAGACCATAGCTCCCGGAGACAGCGGATCTCCCCAGACACTTGCTGTGGCAGTCGGTCCTCCCACGATGCAGGTGGCCGCAGTGCAGGGGCCGCAGTTCCTCCCTGACGGCTGCCCCTGCCAGACGAGACGACAGCCCAGTAAGGACATTGCCCTCCTCACAGCCGACCCTAGACCCGGGCCTCCCCAGGTCCTCTCCAGAACCCCAACTACGACTAGGGGCCGGCGCCAAGCAGTGCACTGCCTGGCCCTCTTTGGCCCTAGCCCGGAAAGCCCTGCCTCCAGCTGGGTCGTCGTGGCTAGAGAGCCGCCTAACACACCACCCGTCCACTCCTCCCAGACTAGTGGCAGCTACATGGACCACCATCCCCTACATGACTCGCCAGGCGGCCCACCTCCCACGCCCAGCCGCCATCTGAAGCTCCCAGCGTAGGCCCCTCTGCCCCGTGGGCCATGTCCTCCCCTCCACACGAACTGTGAGTACCAAACACTGTGACTATCTACTCCCCCAGTGCTACTGGATCCCTCCCCCAGTGAAATAACCCCTACGCCTCCTCCCTGTGCTCACGGTATGCCTCCCCAGTGCTATATAACCCTCCCCAGTGTTTCACACACACACTCATACACCTCCTCCTCCTCCCGGTAACCGCAGCATTATCTCCCCTCAATGTGTCATAGTGGACTCTACCTGTGATCTTGTATGCGGAGTGTTTGACACCCCTTCCCCGGGGTCGGTTCCCCAACAGTGACAACCCTCCCTGCAGTGCTACTTCCCCCCCACCGGTCAGTACACCTCAGTGTGATCCCTTCCAGTGTTTTCTCTCTCCCACTTCCCACGGCCCCCAGCCCCTGGCCCCCACACGAATAAACCCACCCTAGACTCATTAATCCTCTCCCCCCTCCCCCTCCATCAAGCGTGAGCCTTCATATACTTCTGTCCTATGTGACACGTCCGTAGTCTAAGGTTAGCTAGGGCCCCGTTCTATGTGACACGTAACTATTGTATCAGCTAGGACCTCGTCTATGTCACGAGAATCCCTAGGCTTAAGGACTTGAATATATGCCGTCATATATGTCACGCGCCTGAAGGAATGGATATACAGCACTATACTGTCTGTATATGGGAATATGACATACCTGACCTATTGTGGTAATACTGTCTGTGACACTGTGTGTATATACTCTTAATTCAGAAAGGTGAAATCCCGTGTATAAGCCAGAACTTGCTGAACTAGGTGGAAGATGATTGTTGCATATGTATTTCTAAGTCATTGTAAGTTCCTTAGTTTTGCTCATAGAAAACTGTGTGTTTATCTTTTTGATAATATATTGTATAAGTGTGCCTTTGACTAGTGGTGTTTGTGTTTTTCCTTCCCTGTTAGTACCGACCCGGTTGGGAGTAAAGAACCCAAGGTTGCACCGCGTCTGCCTCCGAGGAGTCGGGGCGCAGCACACGCTGCATAAAAGAAACAAACCCTAAAGATGATAACGCTTTATGCACTACACACTCATACAGTGTCTCAGTAGACATCAATGATGAAAAAACCCATTTGACTCTGGTAATAATAAGAATAAACTGGTGATACAGCAATTAGGGGTAAACTTAACTAAAAGAAATAGAAATTTGATGAGAAGTGTTGTATTCAAAAGAACATCAACTGATGGTTAGGAATGGTTAATAATGAAAATTTCGTATTCACAGATAAAATACATGGCTAACTAGAATGGCACCCAGTAGAGCGCATACCTTTGCCAACGCCGTATCTCGCGATGTTAGAGAAAGTGAAAAAAAAAAAAAAATCCTGGACCCGCACCTTTATCCGGATCCACACCAAAATTTAATGGAGTGTAGCCTGGCCCAAGGCCCATTCTCTACCAAGTTTCATGAAAATCCGTCGAGTAGTTTTAATGTAATCTTGCTCACAAACCATCCAACCAACAAGCAAACAAACGGAGAGGGGTGAAAACATACCCACGTTGGTGAAGGTAACAGTACTGGCTCATAAAGTTACTTAGGAGAAGTATGAGAGAAAAGGCTTGTCTGGTTCAATATCGAGAGGAGTCGATTGATGTGAACACTGCTCTGCTGATCCAGTCCGTCCAGGCTTTGGGGGAGTTATTAATCTGGTATTAGGCAAAAAAGTAAATGTAAACTTGAGGGCCTCGAACCAATTAATATTCCTATTTGGTTACTGAGGGTGTTTCATTAGTGCAGTAGTTTGGCAGACCAATTAACCACGAATAAAGTTTGACCATTTTGGAACAGACTGGTGTTTATGCTTGACATCACCAGACATTTACATCTTTCCTAGAAGCCATAGGCAGGATTAAATTTAAGTAAAATTAGAAGAATCCGACAAAATACAGGGATCACCACCAACTTGGAAGAAATCAGTAGGATGGAAGTTGTGGAAGCAATGAAGTTAAAATGGGGAAAGTCCCAGAAATTGATGGAGTGTGTGGTGGCTGAAGCATGAGGGAGAGATAGTAGTTGAATGGACGTGGAAGATGTGCAGGTTGGCCTGGAAGGAAGGTAGAGTCCCGGAAGATTGGAAGTCAGGTATAATTATTCCCTTGTATAAAGGAAAAAGGGAAAAAGAAGTGTGTGGTATTCATAGGGGCATTTGTCTTCTTAGTGTAATAAGAGTATACGGTAGGATACTTATTCACGAGTTAGGGAAATAACAGAGGTATTAGTTGGAGTAGAACAGGGATGTTTTAGGAGGAGAAGAGGTTGTGTAGATCAGATATTCATTCTTAGATCTTAAGTGGAAAAGTTTCTAGAGAAGAGAAAGAAGTTGTATGAGACCTTCATGGATTTAAAGAAAGCATATGACAGGGTGGATAGACAAGGATTGTGGAAAGCCTTAAGAATAAATGGAGCAGATGGGAAGTTGCTGAAGGACGTGAACAGTATGAATGAGGGTGCTAAGGGTGCAGTGCGTGTAGATAGTGAACTGAGTGAATCGTTCTATGTGAAGGTTGGATTGAAACAAGAATGTGTCATGTCTTCATGGTTGTTGAATCTGTATATGGATGGGGTTAGAAAAGAGATACAAGGTAGAGCAGTGGATGTTGGAGCGGCCCTAGAGAGAGAGGGCGGTGTTTCGAAACTCCCTGTACTGTTGTTTGCAGATGATACTGGGTTGTTTAGTGAAGATGAAGGGGAGCTGCAGGGTTTGGTGGATCAGTTCGGGAGAGTGTGTAAGTAACGGAATCTGAAGGTGAATGTAGGAAGGAGTAAAGTTATGGTCTTCGAGAGAAGTGAAGTCAGTGAACGTACAGCGAGGCTGGATGAGGAGGAAATGGAAAATGTGAGTGCGTTTAAGTACTTGGGTAGTGTGATGAGTAAGGATGGAATTTTAGAGGGTGATGTGCTTGAAAGGGTGCAACAAGGAAGAAAGGTTGCTGGTTCCTTGAAAGCAGTGATAAGAAACAGGGAAGTGGGCATGGAAGTGAAGAAGCTACTACATGACAGTATTGAGACACCAACTCTAACGTATGGAAGTGAAGCTTGGTTCTTGTTGGATGGACAGAAGTCGAGAGAGAGCAGTGGAAATGAGTTACTTGAGAGGAGCATGTGGAGTCACATGGAGAGACAGGCTGACGAATGAGGAAGTGAAGGAGCAGTGTGGTGTGGATGTGGATGTGATGGGAAGCGTTAGGAGAAACACACTGAGGTGGTTTGGCCATGTGGAGAGGATGGACAGCGAGAGACTGACGAGGAGAGAGTATGTGAGTGAGATGGAGGGAGGGAGAGGAAAGGGGAGGCCAAGGATAAGCTGGAGGGATGGAGTGGAGAGGCATATGAGAGAGGGGGATGTGAGCTGGGAGCAGGGCAATGAAATGGCGGGGGGCAGGGCGACATTGAGGCGATTTGTTTGTGACCACCCCTTACGGGATTAAAGCGTTTGGCAATAAACAGATAGATAGATAATACCAAGGCATATATATATATATATATATATATATATATATATATATATATATATATATATATATATTGTGGTAGGTGGGGGCGCTTACCATCCACTCACTCAATGTAGTGATGCTCTCGGATGTCTGCCCTGTCCTCTCCTCCATCCTTCTTTCCTGCCATCTTCTTCTGTCTTTCCTTCATTCTTTCCTTGTCTTTCTGCCTGCAGGCGACTTTACACTCCCTCTTCTGTCTTTCATTCCTTCATGCTTTCCTCTTCCTTCTGCCTGTGGGTGACTCTACACTAAGTGACAAGCCAAATGGTTTCCTGTACACCAGGAAACCATTTACTACGCTGGGTGGTAACCATATAACATTTTGGCGCCTGGTGGTTTAGTGAGTAATTATTGTGCTCCAGTCGGATTGAGCCGTTGAAGGCTTATATCGAAGGGGTGGTTGGGGTTGATTGCTCATGTAATGCCACTCAGGGATGAGTGAGGTTGGTCACTCACATCTTAAATGTCAGGAGCAACTGCCTAGCCCCAGGCTTCTACGCTCCTCATGGGGCAAAGTAGGATTGGATGATGGATATATATATATATATATATATATATATATATATATATATATATATATATATATATCGATGGACAGATAGATAGATATAGATAGATAGATAGATAGATAGATAGATGGGTGGATATTGATATAGATAGATATATAGATAGATAGAGAGAGAGAGAGAGAGAGAGAGAGAGAGAGAGAGAGAATACATAGTTAAATATAGATAACTAGATAGATAGATATAGACACAGACAGACAAACAGATACATATAAAGGTACATACTTCTGCTTTCTCCTGTTTCTGGATCTCATCACACCATTTTTTAGTGATGAATGGAGTTGTGATCATGACTATTTTCATCTTATTCGCCTGATTATTTATATATTTTTTTCTAGGGCCTATTGGTAGTCAGCAAAGATGGAAAAATACCTGTTTATAGGAGGTGGTGGTGGCAGGAGGTGAGGGAAGAGGAATATGTGAGGGAGAAGGTATATCACCACTCCTACCCTCACGCCTCGCTCTTCCTCTGATCTGTCTTTAGCTCTCTTCTCTCTTTTTGCGTCCACCTTCCCCGTTTCCTTTAGTTTCGTTGTCTCTTCCCTTTGTTCTCGTTTCTTCCTCGTTTCCTCCGTTGGTGATTCGTTATGACTTTCCGTACCAGTGCCTCCTTCCCTTGTTTCTTCCGTCGATATTAATGTAATGCGAACTCCCAGCAGCGTTGAGGTAAATCTAACTCAGAATGAAAACATGAAAAACAGAAATTCATTGATCAGTTAGCCTTCTTTTAAAATCGTAAAAATTGACATGAAAATCAAACGAATAAAGCAAAGAAATTTATCTAAATCAAAGGGAATGCATGATAAAAAATTTAGGAATGACATCATCAGGACTGGACAAAAGAAGTTGCACAAATCATAACGCATTAGTTCTCACCTCCATTCCTCAGTGATGTTGCTGGTAGAGACTAAATTTTTCCTTTTGTTTTCGTTTCTTGCTTTCGAGGTATTGTTCTGATTGCTGCTTTTGTTTGTGCTGATTGTGCCACTGTTTCCGTCATTGATGTTGGCGTCTGTGATATTAATTAAGGCACTGTTATTTTCATTTTCGTGTTTGAAGCTTTTCTTTTGATTACGAGTTAGGATGTTTCGTTCGGTGGTGGAGTTATGGTACCTGGCGTCTTTGTAGCCGGTATTATTGTCATTCGTACTGGTGTTCGTGTGAATGGCGTTAATAGTAGAAGTATTTTTACTGCCTGTTATGTGAAGATTATAGTTAAGGTTGTTCTCTGTATCACTAATGTTACTGTGCTTGGTATGCGTGATGCTGGTACCAGTGTAACTAACGATGCTAAAACAGTTATTGTTGTTATTGCTACTGTTGTTGTTGACAGTGTTACTGCTGTTGCTATTCTTGACGCTGGAGTGACCACTGTTTCTCACATACTCGGCGTTTGCTTCGTTGCTGGTGTTAGCTCTAAAGCTGGTGTTCAATCTAGTTCTGTTGTCATAGCCTGTTCTGTTGTTAATGATGATGTGGCTCTCATTTCCACCAGTGATGTGCGCGATATGTGGAAGTGAGCCGAGTGTGAGATGAGAGAGGAGTGAGCTGTGTTTAAGTGTGTGGAGAGAGGCGTGTTTAGGTGGGTTTGGTGTATGGCAAGGCTGCTGTGAGGTGAGTGCAGATGCGTGTGGTGTGGTGTTTGAGGTGTATGTAGGTGCACTGAGTGTGAGGTTAGGATGATGTGAAGTACGTGTGGATGTGTGTAATGTCAGGTCTGGATGATGTGAGCTGTGTGTAGGTGTATCAAGTGTGGGGCTTGGGGCATCTGTAAGTGTGCTGAGTGTGTGGTTAGGGTGGTGTGTGGTCAGTGTAGGTTTGTCAAGTGTACGTTTACGTAAGGTGTGTGTCTGTGGTTGAGATGTGAGAGTAGGGTGAGGAGCGGCGAGTGTAGGTGTGTGTAATGTGAGATTAGGGTGAGGTGAGGTGAGTGTAGCTGTGTATAATGTGAGATTGTGTGAGGTGTGTGTGGGTGCCGAAGGTGTGAGATTAGCGTTGTGTGAGGCTGTGTTGAGGGTGAGGTGAGGGTGGAGTGAGGTTAGACGTCCCAACCCCACCACTACTCCCTCCATGGCTACCTCCTGCCTGCCTCGCCACGCCCCCTGCAGTGCCTCCTTCACCTCACCCCTGGCCAGTCTCAACGCCCACCCCACGTCCTGAAAATAACACATTTAATAGTTTCTCCAAAGTTTATATCCGTGTGTGTGTGTGTGTGTGTGTGTGTGTGTGTGTGTGTGTGTGTTTCGTTTCGTTTCATTAATAAAGGCTCCAACATGCATGCATGCGTCGGCCTTTGTCGCCTAATTGCGGCTCTCCATGCTGCTTTTTTTTTTATGCGAGGAAGAAAGAACCAAAGGCTACGAGCCCGCAAAACAGTTTCTTCCAAGAAAAAAAAATAATACAAAAGAGAGCCAAATTCAAGATCTGTTCATTTCGAGATGCCTGGACACACTGCGTTTGAAAGACTGGAGATCATAGGAAGTAAGAAATACAGACTGAGGGAGACAGTTCCAGAATTGACCTGTTGCATAAATGAAGGATTGGGAGTAACGGTTAACTCTTGCATTAGAGAGTTGGAGAGAAAAAGGATGAGAGTTTAATGCTAGACGGGTGCTACGCACCCGTCGTAAAGGTGGAAGGATGCAAGCAGACAGTTCAGAGGAGCAATGACCATGGAGGTAACGATAGAAAAGAGATAAAGAGGCAACAGTGCGGCGCAGAGACAGAGGTTGAAAGGAGCCAGTAAGAGGAGCAGAGTTGATGAGACGAAATGCCTTTGACTCCACCCTATTAAGAAGAGCTGTATGTGGAAAGCCTCCCCACACATGGGAGTTGTACTCCATGCAGGGTTGAATAAATCCCGTGTATAAAGTCAACAACTGTGCAGGGGTAAAGAAGGGACGGAGTCGGCTTAGCACACCTAATCTCTTGGAAGCAAATTTTACCAGAGATGTAATATGATCTTTCCAAGATAAATCCCGAGTGAATGAGACCCCAAGTAGAGGAGTGAAAAATGGGAATAATAGATTATTGGTGGAGAAGAGAGAGAAAATGAGAAGATGGAAGGAGCACTTTGAGGATTTGTTGAATGTTGAGAGTAGTGCGAGTATAAGTGGTTGGGGAATGGCTGGGAGAATAAATGAGAGGAGGGAGGAAGAGATCAGTAGGGCGGAAGTAGTGGAAGCAATAAGGAAGATCAAGATGGGAAAGGCCACAGGAATTGATGGAGTGTGTGGTGAAGTGCTGAAGTATGGGGGTGAGATTGTTGTGGAGTGATGTGGAAGTTGTGTAGATTGGCTTGGGAAGAGGGAACGGCTCCAGAGGACTGGAAATCAGGTATAATTGTTCCTTTATATACAGGAAAAGGGGAGAGAGAAATATGTGGTAACCATAGGGGTGTTTGCCTTCTCAGTGTGACTGGAAAAATATATGGTAGAATACTCATTGATAGGGTTAGGTGTATAACAGAGGAGCTAGTTGGAGAAGAACAAGCAGAATTTAGGAAGGGAAAAGGGTGTGTAGATCAGATATTTGTTCTAAAATGTTTAGTGGAGAAGTATCAAGAGAAGGGAAAGAAAATGTATGCTGCCTTCATGGACTAAGAAAGCTTATGACGGAATAGATAGGCAAGGTATGTGGATGGTATTAAGAATATACGGAGTGGAGGGGAAATCGTTGAGTGCTGTGAAGAATATGTACGAAGGAACTAGGGCTACGCTGCGAGTAGATGGTGAGCTGAGTGAGTTCTTTGATCTCAGTGTGGGGCTGAAACAGGGATGTGTGATGTCTCCATGGCTGTTTAATATATACATGGATGGGATTGTAAAAGAGGTGCAAGGTAGGGCAGTGGATGTACGGGTGGCTCTAATGAATGAGGGTGAGATGTGGAAGATTCTGGTGTTACTGTTTGCTGATGATACAGTTTTGTTGAGTGCAGATGAATGGGAGTTGCAAGGTTTGGTGAATGAATTTGGGACAGTGTGCAGGAAGAGGAAACTGAAAGTTAATGTAAACAAGAGTAAAATTATGGTGTCTGAGAGGAATGAAGTCACAGAATGCACAGTGAGGTTGGATGGTGAGGATATGGAGAATGTGAGTGCATTCAAGTACTTGGGTAGTGTGATGAGTAAGGAAGGAATTTTTGGGGATGAAGTGCTTGAAAGGGTACAGCAGGGAAGGAAGGTTGTTGGTTCACTGAAAGCAGTGATGAGAAACAGAGGTGAGTATGGAAGTTAAGAAGTCACTGCATGATAGTATTGTGATCCCTACCCTGACGTATGGAAGCGAGGCATGGACCTTACTAGAGGGGAACAAGTCAAGAGTGCGAGCAGTGGAAGTGAGTTACTTGAGAGGAGCATGTGGAGTGACATGGAGGGACAGGTTGACGAATGAAGAAGTGAAGGAACATTGTGGGGTGGATGTGGATGTGGTTGAGAAAACTAGGAGAAATACACTGAGGTGGTTTGGACATGTGGAGAGAATGAAGAAAGAAAAAGTGACTAAGAGGGTGTATGTAGGTGAAGTGGAGGGAGGGTGAAGACCGATGATGAGGTGAAGGGAAGGAGTTGAGAGGTATATGAGGGAGAGGGGAGTGAGTTGGGGAGAGGGCAGTCAAATGGTGGGTGATAGAACGACTTTGAGGTGTTTTGTCTGCAGCCACCCTTTGCGAGATAAGGGTGTCGGGCTATAAACAGATAGATAGACAGATTATTATTATTATTATTATTATTATTATTATTATTATTGTCGTTGTTGTTGTTATTATTATTGCTGTGGATGAGTTTGAGAGAGTGTGTAAGAAACGGAATCTAAAGGTGAATTTAGGGAAGAGTAAAGTGATGGTCTCTGAGAGAGGTGAAGTTAGTGAATGTACAGCGAGGTTGGATGGTGAGGAATTGGAAAATGTGAGTACGTTTAAGTACTTGGGTAGTGTGATGAGTAAGGATGGAGGTTTGGAGGGTGAAGTGCTTGAAAGGGTACATCAGGGAAGAAAGGTTGCTGGTTCTTTGAAAGCTGTGATAAGAAACAGGGAAGTGAGCATGGAAGTGAAAAAGTTACTACATGACAGTATTGTGATACCAACTCTAACGTGCGGAAGTGAAGCTTGGACATTGTTGGAAGGACACAAGTCATGAGTGAGAGCAGTGGAAATGAGTTATTTAAGAGGAGCCTGTGGAGTCACGTGGACAGACAGGCTGACGAATGAGGATATAAAGGAGCGTTGTGGTGTTGATGTGGATGTGATAGGAAGCGTTATGAGGAACACACTGAGGTGGTTTGGCCATGTGGAGAGGATGGAGGGTGAAAGACTGACGAAGAGAGTGTATGTGAGTGAGGTGGAGGGGGGAAGAGGGAGGGGGAGGCCGAGGATGAGATGGAGGGATGGGGTGGAGAAGTATATGAGAGAGGGGGGTGAGTTGGGAGCAGGGCAGTGAAATGGCTGGGGACAGGGCGACTTGGAGGCGATTTGTTTGTGACCACCCCAAACGGGATTGAGGCGTCTGGCAATAGATAGATAGATAGATAGATAGATAGATTATTATTATCATTATTATCATCATCATCATCATCATTAACGGTTTACTGATAAATACAAGCGGCCAGAGGCTGAAATATACACAGATGTAATTTATACAAATTAATATGAAAATGCATAGGGAAGCAAAATTAAGTGTATATAGAAAATGAACTAATTAAAGGTGAAATAGCTAGGACATGATTTGCTGGTGAATAATTACAAAGATATAAAAGCCAGACATTAACGAAATTAGCTGTTGCTGTTATGATGGTGTGTTTGTCACTGTCCGGTCTGGCTCTGATGGGTACCAGCAGATAGTGGTGACGAACAGCTCGGCGGGGACGGGCAGCCACAGGGGGAAGCAGGCGTTTATGGCGTGGGTCACTGATTAATTTTTTTCCTAACTGTTAGAGTTCGAGAGCCTGAAGATCTGTGATAGACAGAAGGTTAAGCTGGGTGAGAGCTTCATTATAGTTCGTAAAGTTTGAGTCGAGGATGATTTTTCACTGCCCCATTCTGAACTTTATCGAGTTTGTTTCGTTGTGTAATGTTGAGGGATGAGGACCAGACTGGAGAGACGTAGCTCAGCTTGGGAAGAAAGAACATAGTGTACTAATGTGTAAGGTAATGAGCGGGGACACCTAATTTCTTCAGCGTGCGTACTATGTGTAATCTGTAGGAGGCAGCAGCAACGGTTCAGTCTGTGTGGGAGTCCCACAGAAGTTTTCGTCAGTCTGGTGGTGTGCACTACTTCTAGGGTGTGGTCTCCGAGTTGGAGTGTTGAAGGTGGTGTTGGCGCTATGGCTAGGTCAAATGCATGACTGCTGTTTTGTTACTGTTAATGGCAATGTGGTTGTCACGTGTGCAGGCCTGAAGGGTGTCGAGGTTGTTTTGAGGGAAAGTGTAGTCTGGTGCAGTATTATCTATGGCTGTAGCTATGGTGGAATCGCCGACGTACTTCCAGCCTTGTTGTGTCTTGTAGGGTGTCACTGACAAGAATGAGGAAGCACAATGGCCTTTTTCTGTGCCCTGAGGGACACCATACGAGAGGGTTCGAAAGCTAGAGATGGCATCCCTGAATCGCACGGCTTGTTGGCGAATATTCAGGAAATCTGGCCAGGAGACGAGCCATTCTCTAAGACCTAGATGATGCTCGTGTCATCTACTTGGTCAAGGGCTTCGATAAAGTCAATAAAAACTCCTGGAACTGATGATTTTGCGTTTATCTAAATTTTGTGTATGGAATCAAGAAAACTGATGAGGCAGTGAGTGGTTGATGATGACCTTAAGTAACAGTACTGGCTGATGTCAATTTTACTTGATATATGTGAGTAGGTCCAGTCCGCAGCAAAGCTTTCGCACATCAGGCAAGGGATAGGTGTAATAGCAATGGGTCGTAGGTCACTGAGGAGCATGGGTTGGAGGATTAGGGAACTGGTGTAATTTACGATGATTTCCACATGTCTTGGCACTCAGACTGTGGGAAGGAAGCATCGCTGATAAATGTAAGAGGTTTAGCAAGTTCAACAAATAAGTAAGTTTAGAAGAGTGGAAGAGCGTTTATGTTTCAAATTCTGAAGGCCGGAGGCTACTTCATGTTCGAAAGCAGTTGTGGGTAAATCAGAGTCGGGGAGGTATGTTGGATGAAGACTGTAGTTAAGTTCAGGCAGCTGTTGGCATATTGTAAATCATTTCAGCTGCTTGGGTGTTAGACTGGTTGGCAACACACGGGAAGGTGGAGGTTTGATTTTTAAGACCACACAGCTGTTGCAGGTTACCGTACCATTGGCCTACACTGGTGTGTTTTAGTTGTTGTAGTTTATTGGGATAATAAGATCTTTTGGCAACTGTTAATTCTCTAATAACTATGTTTCGTAACGATTTATACCGAACCTTGTTCTTTGCGTAAAAAGCCAGACTGCGTTGCTGACTGAGGGTTTCATGCGGTTGGTGATCCATGGTGCGTAAGGAGGATGAATTTAACCACATTTTTACTGGAAAAAACAACGAAAGTCTGAGTAATGTTATTGTGATAGTTGATCCATTTAGTATTTACATCTTGAACTGGGGTGACTTTTACCCAGGGGTTTTGTGTGTGTGTGTGTGTGTGTGTGTGTGTGTGTGTGTGTGTGTGTGTGTGTGTGTGTGTGTGTGTGTGTGTGTGTGTGTGTGTGTGTGTGTGTGTGTGTGTGTGTGTGTGTGTGTGTGTGTGTGTGTGTGTGTGTGTGTGTGTGTGTGTGTGTGTGTGTGTGTGTGTGTGTGTGTGTGTGTGTGTGTGTGTGTGTGTGTGTGTGTGTGTGTGTGTGTGTGTGTGTGTGTGTGTGTGTGTGTGTGTGTGTGTGTGTGTGTGTGTGTGTGTGTGTGTGTGTGTGTGTGTGTGTGTGTGTGTGTGTGTGTGTGTGTGTGTGTGTGTGTGTGTGTGTGTGTGTGTGTGTGTGTGTGTGTGTGTGTGTGTGTGTGTGTGTGTGTGTGTGTGTGTGTGTGTGTGTGTGTGTGTGTGTGTGTGTGTGTGTGTGTGTGTGTGTGTGTGTGTGTGGTGTGTGTGTGTGTGTGTGTGTGTGTGTGTGTGTGTAAGAGATAGACAGACCTGACACACGTGCCAGTAACAACTGAGTGGAGGCATTTTTGCTGTTACTGCAGTTCGTAAGGTGGGATCCTAAACTTACGTCATCCCTGGACGTAGGTGAGAAAGGCATGGCCAGTATATCTAGTTAGCTTCGGACTCTTCGTAACTTCTCTTCGTCAGCGCTTATTTTGCCTGTTACGCCTTAATATTCTCTTGTATGTCCCTTATACAGTGTCGAAATTAAAACTAGGTAAGTAGCATACAGCAGAATATAAACATGAAATATTTATAAGAAATCGCGATTAAAATAAAAGTGTTATGATGTCTCCTGTACCATCCTGAATACATCCACATGGTGAAAGTCAGCCCCTGGTATCTGACTCAGAAGTGCGTGATTAGAGCAAAGCGTGTTCAGTTGATATACTCGTACAGTACTCTGCCTTTTAGCTCGGTCTGTGGCGTGGGATGCAGGCTGATCGTATCTAATCCTCAAAGCTGTTCCATAAAAGACTGTCATAAAGACGGGGCTTGCTTACATCTATGCTCTCTTAGTATTGCTAATACAATCGAACAGGCTACTATTATAACATCTGAAATCAAGAAGGGGAAGGCAAACCCCCTATTTCTGACATATATTCAGCTCATAAGGGAATTTTTTTTTTTTTTTTTACCTTTCGACCCCATTGCTGACTGCGTCATGAACACTGGAATGCAGTCTAACCAATGCCTATCGTCATTTTTAAATAATAATGACCATAAATTAATGACTTGTGTACACCATCGCTAACTCAGTTTTAATAATACGATCTAGGCTGGAGGAAGACTGCATGAAGGTGTGTTGGTCTCCACATAACGTATGGGTGTGAGGCTTTGGTGTCGCATGAGTGCAAAAAGTCAAGAGTAAGAGCAGAGAAAATGGGATGACTGAAGAATGTATGTGGTGTGGAGAAGATAGGATATGATATAAGGTAATTTGTTCAAGATGTGGAGAAAGAAATATTTTGATAATAAGATAAAAGAGGGTGTGCTTAGATGATATGGTCGGATGGAGAGAATGGTGGAGGAAAGGGTACGTAACAGTATATGAAGATGGAAGGAGGCTTGGTAGTCCAGCAAGAAGACAGATCAATATGGTAAACGACTGTGTGTGAAAGCGAGGAATGGTAACTAAAAAGGCCTGGGAACTGACAGTGAGTCGAATTGGTTGAATGAAATATGTACGGAGGAACAAGAGAGGGGTTTAGCACCATATTTTAACTTGACTATCAGGCAGACATGTGAGGCGCATCTATTAATAAGGAGGAAAATGTGTAATGGTTGAGCCTCTGAGGTGGAGAGATTCCGGGAGACTGCAGGATGTCTGGCCTTTTTCACTGGGCATATTGATGAAATTCATCCCACATTCATAGTTCCTGTTTCCTTGACTCTACCACACCCCATCCTTAGGTGGAAAAAATTTTCATGATGATGATGATGTTGACAATAATGTTGAAAATAATTGTGATGATGATGATGACGACAACCCAAGTTTTCCTTGCCATTAAGGAGGGGAAGAGATTTCATTTGGGGCGTCCTTTCTCCTTTACTTAAATTCTTAAGAGACCAGATTTTCTGTTGTGGATCTCACCACCCTGTATAAACAGGAAGAAAGTACTGTACGTGATGATAATGGTAGGATGGAGTTCTTTTTTTTTTCTTTTTTTTTTTTGTCGCACTAATTCAGCCTGTCTGTGTTTGTTTGACATGATCCACAAATAACAGAAAGTTCCCATATTTCAGTTGTTTACATCCATTTCAAGCCGAGTTCTAGTTCAACAAAATTTTAGTTAATGATTTACACCATTCTTCCTGATGTAATTTTGCCGCTTTCTAAATTGTGTTTATCTTGTGGTACACATTTAATCTTACGATGAAACCTCCATCTAGCAGCAACAATTCAGTTGTCGAATCCACTATGATATGGATGGGGAAGGTTATACATTATTCTAATACATTAACGAGTACTAATGAAACAGTCACTCTGCCGTCTTTTTCCTAACAAGCAGTGAATGAAAAAGGTTGTATGTGAAAGTGAGAGCGCGCGCGCGCGTCCGTGTGTGTGTGTGTGTGTGTGTGTGTGTGTGTGTGTGTGTGTGTGTGTGTGTGTGTGTGTTTTATGCGAGGAAGAAGGAACCAAAGGCCAGGAGAACGCAAAACAGTTCCTTCCAAGAAAAAAACAAAAACAATACAAAAGAGAGCCAAGTTCAAGACCCGTTCATTTCGAGATGCCTGGACACACTGCGTTTGAAAGACTGGAATAGAATGTAGGAAAGACAGACAGAGGGAGACAGTTCCAGAGTTGACCTGCTGCATAAATGAAGGACTGGGAGTAACGGTTAACTCTTGCATTAGAGAGTTAGAAAGAAAAGGGATGAGAGTTTGTTGCTAGACGGGTGTACACCCGTCGTAGAGGTGGAGGGATGCAAGCAGACAGTTCAGAGGAGCAGTGACCATGGAAGTAGCAAACTAGCGATAGAAAAGAGATAAAGAGGCAACAGTGCGGCGAAGAGACAGGTTGAAAGGAGCCAGTAAGAGGAAGAGAGTTAATGAGACGAAAAGCCTTTGACTCCACCCTATTGAAAAGAGCTGTATGTGGGGAGCCTCCCCACACATGAGAGTTGTACTTTACACAGGGGCAAATAAAACCAGTGTATAAAGTCAACAACTGTGCAGGCGCAAAGAAGGTACGGAGTCGGCTTAGCAATATCTAATCTCTTGGAAACAGATTTTACAAGAGATGTAATATGATCTTTACAAGATAAATCCCGAGTGAATGAAACCCCAAGCATGTTCAAGGATGATGCAGGTTTGAGCTGGATATTTTTAAACATCAGTAGGTACTCCTGTGGAAGATTTTGTCGGGTTGATAGGTGTAAAAACTGAGTCTTTGATGCATTAAAACAACAAGATTATTTTTACCCCAGACAGAGATACGAACCAAGTCACACATTAGGTGTGCCATAGCCTCATCCCTTGTTTGTTGAAGTAAATGCTGAGATGGACGTTGCGGGAATCGAATGGAAAGGTGAAGGGTGGAATCATCAGCATACGAGTGGATAGGGTTGGATGTACAGCTTAGACCATTGATGAATAAAAGGAAGAGAGTTGGTGATAGGACAGAGCCCTGAGGAACACCACTATTGATATATCTAGGAGAAGAACTATGGCTGTCTACAACAGCGGCTATAGAACGACCAGAAAGGAAGCTGTAGATGAAGGCAGATAGATGGATAGAAACCGTAAGAGGACAGTTTGGAAATTAAAGATTTATGATCGACTCAATCAAAAGCCATTGAGATGTCAAAAGCAATGGCAAAGCTTTCGCCAAAGTCCCGAAAGGAGGATGACCATGAGTCTGAAAGGTAGGTGAGAAGATCGCCAGTGAAGCGTTCCTGACGGAACCCGTACTGGTGATTAGAAAGAAGGTTGTGATAGGAAAGATGCTTTAAAATTTTTCTGTTAAGAATAGACTCGAAAACTTTTGAGACACAGGATGTTAAAGCAACTGGACGATAGTTAGAGGGTTGTGTGTGTGTGTGTGTGTGTGTGTGTGTGTGTGTGTGTGTGTGTGTGTGTGTGTGTGTGTGTGTGTGTGTGTGTGTGTGTGTGTGTGTGTGTGTGTGTGTGTGTGTGTGTGTGTGTGTGTGTGTGTGTGTGTGTGTGTGTGTGTGTGTGTGTGTGTGTGTGTGTGTGTGTGTGTGTGTGTGTGTGTGTGTGTGTGTGTGTGTGTGTGTGTGTGTGTGTGTGTGTGTGTGTGTGTGTGTGTGTGTGTGTGTGTGTGTGTGTGTGTGTGTGTGTGTGTGTGTGTGTGTGTGTGTGTGTGTGTGTGTGTGTGTGTGTGTGTGTGTGTGTGTGTGTGTGTGTGTGTGTGTGTGTGTGTGTGTGTGTGTGTGTGTGTGTGTGTGTGTGTGTGTGTGTGTGTGTGTGTGTGTGTGTGTGTGTGTGTGTGTGTGTGTGTGTGTGTGTGTGTGTGTGTGTGTGTGTGTTCACCTGAGGCCTGAGAGCTTTCTCCTGCGACAGAACCTGCTGCAGGATAGTCATGAAGGTAGCGAAGACGAAACTGCGATTCTCCTCCTGCGTCCTCGCCAGCAGATCCAGCGTTGTGAGGACACTGACGGCCTCCCCCGGCAGCATCGGGCCGCCCTCCGTCACCGCCCCCACCACCGCCGCCACACCACCCACGTCCACACCCACCGACTGGAAACCTCGCTGACGCATCAACAGAGGCTGCAGGGACGGCAAGATTTAATGGATGTTCGTTTTAAAAGTATAAAGCTTCGCACTTTTAAACCAAATTACACCTACGGGCAAAATGGCTGATACAGTACTGTTAAATAAACATATACAGTATCATAATGACAAAATACGACATAGTATTTCTTACTCTGAAACAATTTGCCTAAAACAACATAACTTTTTTTATGTTTGTAACTGAGTTATGTGTGAATGACAGTGTGGCTCATTTCACTTGCATGCTGTTGAGTATTTTTCCACTTTCATGTTTTTTCTTCTTTCTAGATGCTACCTAGCCCCATCTTTAGGTGGAGAAAAATGGTTATGATACTGAAGATGTGACTGAATATCAAAAGACAAATGTGCATAAACGGAGTTACTATCTGGATGTGGCGGACGCTGCTGCGGACACAGAGTGAGAAGTCCGGAGTGGTCCAGGTGGGGTTATGGCAGGCAGGGTGGCCGTGGCGGCACAGGCAACGGCGGGTGGCGGCTTCACCCTCATAGCCGACGGGACACTCGACCTCGGCTTGATCACCTGCCTGCAGCATCACACACTCCATTATACTCTGCCCAATTTAACCTGAACTAAAACTGCCATCTGTCCATCTTACTGAAGAAGTGTTATGGAAGGGGTGTACAGCGAAAATGTTGCCTTATTTTGCCACTGAACTGCACAAAAATAGACTGGAAAAAGACTAATCTGTCAAAATTTAACCTTATGAACTAAAATGTTATACAGTGCTGTGCATTACATACTAGGAGAAATAAATTACACTTTTACTGTTCATATATTTTATAAACACTCAACACCTGGGTAAATACGACTAAACATCTATGCAAGCAGTAATAACAGTCACGCTTGGTCTTACTGGCAGTAATGCAGAAAGTCAAATGACGCCTTATAATGCCACAGTTTTATTTCTGTATAAAGTACATTTACAGCCTCTTGTATGCTATTTATGCGTCACTGTTGACACTGAAAAAAAAAATACAACAACAAGGAGGCAAAGGAATGAGTGCTAGAAGGCCTGGTATGCAGACGAGAATATGATTCTTAGATAACACAAACGACCACACCTTCATAAGGGAGTGAACTGACCTGTGTGAGTGGCCATGTGATGCTGTACGCCAGGTGACGTGGACAGGTGGGTGTGGAGAGGTCCACCACCCTTACCCTCGCCTCACCTCTGGCCTCCTCCCCCTCCTCTGCACCACCTGGGTGCCACATCACACCAGGCCGCTCCCTCAAGCGGCACACCACCTTCAGGTCTTCCTGGACAAAATCGCACATTTCATAAATATCATGCTTAAAGACTGAGATGTACAGTTGGCCGCACTCCCGCGAGGGCCACCTTAGTGTTGTCAACGCTGACCGAGATAGTAATCGCGAATCATTAGTAGTGAGCTCTGATCGAAGCATTCACAGGACTGAGGGAGGGAGCGGGTTTGAGGTGGGTAGGTGGGTGCCTGTACACGAGAGGCGAGATATGACGATTGTTGAGGCGACAGAAAAGTGTAATATTTATTAAAAGAATTTTTTTTTTTTTTCGGTGTTACTTTTGCCATCATGAAAAGTAAAAAGATCAACTTTAAATATTATACTGCAAAACAAAGACAACCGATCAAGATTCATAATTGTAGACTTTAATCGTATTTTATTTTATTGTCGTTTCCAAGCAATGGACGCTGTAAAATACAGACAAAAACTGCCTGAAAATAATGAATCAGAATGCTGTTTATTAATCACAAGTAACAAATGCAAGTAACTTCATCCGGAATGTGGCAGCTGCTGACACCACTGGCACATATCAACATCGCCCTTATCTAGCGTTACCTAACAAGCAGTTTAAAATCGCATCGTTGCGTCATCGCATCGTGGAGTTATCAGGGCTCCCATTCACCTTCACATGATAGCAGATTAAATATATATATATATATATATATATATATATATATATATATATATATATATATATATATATATAGATAGATAGATAGATAGATAGATAGAGAGAGAGAGAGAGAGCGAGAGCATATTAATTGTGACCCAAATATCAGCACAAGAGAACACGTAGAAAGTGTCGGATTATGGCAACAAATATTTTGTGCATTTAATTCGGGAATATCTAAACCCTGCTGTGGACTTTTGATAAGGTAGGGTTGCTTGGACATATAACATCACCTTGAAAACAAACATAAGTAAAGCAATACGAGACAAAACACATTAAAATAAGAAGAGAGAAAACTACTTAAATTCTGAAACGCTCTGTAGCAGAAAGGGAAAGACGATAGAGATGAGGGGTATCAAACATGTGAAAAATGGAGCAAGGATTGACTGAATGGGCAGACTCCCGGCTCATACACCACAAACAAGCGAGCCAGAGGCGAGTGAGCGAGCGGTGGAAGGGCAAAACCCTCGCTTTTTAAGGCCTGTCTACACGTTCGGGGCTGATGGGCGCCCATGCCCGTCAAGTGGCACGTTGAACGGACAAATCAGCAAGAGCCATTATAGTCCAGCCGGTATGTGTCCCCCCATAAGGGATTGAACTTGCGACCGATCACATAGGAGTCGGACGCCTTACGCAGTCAGGGATCGAGGGGACATGGAAATGACAATAAAAACAGAAGAGAAGGGAAAAAGAAAAATGACCAACTTAAGTTTCATCCTATACGCTACAGACAATACTCAAGGGTACGGTGTCTTAGCCCTGAACAATGTATTGTACTGTATGAAAGTTAACACATTCGGATACATTACAGTCAATTAGGTGCTAAAGAAATAGTAATAAGTTGTAAACAAGCTACTGTACTGTACGGTATCTAGAATATGACACTCCTGTTATCATGCGAGAGATAAGCGAGCCAATGTTGTCGGGTGTTAGGAAACGCTTGATAAAGAGGATACGAAGGTGTGTGCTAGGGGTGTCAGCAATTACCGCATGCAGTATTAAGGATTCACATTTGCTATATTCAATAGCATTATGCTTTATGGTTTCCAAGCATTAACTGTGCCACTTTTCACAGCGGTAATAACTTGACAATAAAGGTATTAAAATATATATGATTTGTTACCAGGTTTTGTAGATTTATATTATATATAGCTTCCAGCCTTCCACTCATCTGTTTCAGACGTCATCCCTCACCTCTCGTGCATAGGTATCCCCCCACTCTCCTCAAACCCCCTTCCTCCCCCCCAAACTCTCTCTGTACGACTCTCTCTTACTGGCTGTGGATGCTTCGAACGCATCTCTGTACTAGTGTTTCAGAGTAAATATCTTGGCCAGCGTTGACAACGCTGTGGCCCTCGCGGGAGTGCGGCCAGCTGTACAATTATTTATTGCTTAATGGTGTTATTATAATAATTATTCTAATCGAGATCAGCGTCAGCTACATGACAGGGAAATATCCAGTATCTGAACCAATCAGTCAGCCACCATCTTGGATAAAATTCAAAACTAGGAATTTTAAACTAAAAAAAATGGTCATTGCGTCCTTGGCCTAAAAGTGTTAACCTCTTCAGCCTAAATGACTTCATTTATATCTCATTCTATTTTATGCAAGGAAAAAGAAACCAAAGGCTTGATGTCCGCAAATTTGTTTCTTTTGAGAGAGAGAGAGAGAGAGAGTGACGCTATTTCGACGTGTCAGCATATTGCGTTTGGAAGACTGGAAGTCATGGGCAGAGGGAAATACAGACTAAGGATGGCAGTTCCAGAGTTGACCTGTTGAATACATACTGTAAATGACTGAGTGTATTGGTTAACTCTTGCATTAGAGAGCTGAACAGGAATGGGGTGAGAGTGTGCTGCCAGATGGATACCGTGTGCCCGCTGTAATGAAGGAGGGATGCCAGCATATAGTTCAGAAGAGCAGCTCCCAGTGAAGCATCGATAGTAGAGATATAAAGGTGCAACAGTGTGGCAAAGTGAGAGAGTTTGAAGGGAGTCGTAAGGGAAGAGGAGTTAATGAGACGAAAAGCCTTTGACTCCATCCTATATACAAGAACAGCTCCACACACTGGCAGTTGTACTTCATACAGGGGTGAATTAAACCTCTGTACAAAGTCAA
The DNA here is from genome assembly GCF_032717465.1 of Coenobita brevimanus. NCBI lineage: Eukaryota > Metazoa > Arthropoda > Malacostraca > Decapoda > Coenobitidae > Coenobita > Coenobita brevimanus. Next base: position 35,904,515 of record NC_137016.1, on the reverse strand, counting down.
CACCAAAGACGCCACGGGGCCAGCCAGGCTACCACCGTTCCATTGTAATTATCATGGATGGACTTAGAGGTGGAGGGGTCAGATGTTACCTGCATTAACCCCTTCATCACAAGGATGCTCTTCTAAGCTGAACAATTTTATAGTCTGGTGGCAACAAGATCGAAATTACTGTATGTAAGTCATGACAGTGAAAGTGTTAAGTACAAGCAGACACAGCTCACCGTGACGTTGTGTAGTGTGAGTGCTGAGCCGCGCCTGTGTATGGTATATATGGTGTGGGCGGCGTATCCGTGGGCGGGCCGCACCACCCACCACACCCGGTAGTGACCCACCGACGCCCATCCGCGATTCACCGTAGTGCAGTTCACACCCACGTCCCCACCCTGACCCGCCCACACACAACACACCCGCACAGGAAAACAAACAGAGGGTCATGAGGAGCTACATTTCAACCTATTAACCGATTAAGCAATTAAGCAATTAATAAGTCAGTCAATCAATCGATCGATCAGATAATCTCTCTCTCTCTCTCTCCTACCTTGCTAATCGTGGTCACTCTAGGAGTCAGCATAATCCTCATCCTGTCGTTCGTGCCCACCACCACCGTCCTGCTGGCACTGTATCCTCCTCCTTCCACTTGACACTCGTACGTGCCCCTCTCACCACCACCCGCACTATCCACCCACATGCGACTCGTGCACTCGTATTCGTTAACGCCATGTTCCGCCAGCACGTGCAGCCGCCCAACTCGCTCCTCGTACGTGCTGGGGGGAAAAGAAAAGAGGGAGTGAGATAAGTCAGCAGGGTGGCCATGGATGGTTTGTAATATGAAGGGCGGTGGCAGGGATACTAATCAGTAAATAGGTTACCAGCAGGAATGATATGTTAGAATTGTCATAATAGTTTGTAAAGACAGTGATTAACAGATAAGATATACATGGTTGGTTAATTTTATTAAGCTACATGACAGAGAACACCCAGACACACATACACACACACACACACACACACAAACACAAAAATAGTATAGCGAAACTTCATCCGCCGTCAATCGCTTTACATCACCTCCAATGTTGATAGCATTAAATCTTTACTAGAAGTTCCATCATATTATTTTTCATTATACTGCATATATATATATATATATATATATATATATATATATATATATATATATATATATATATATATCCATTCCCTCATTTAATGCAAGAGTAATCTCTTTGAAAGTTGGGTTGAAGCAGGGATGTGTCATGTCTCCATGGTTGTTCAATCTGTACATGGATGGGGTAATAAAAGAGGTACAAGGTAGGGTAGTGGATGTTGGAGTGGCCCTGGTGAGAGGGGATAGTGTTTGGAAACTCCCTGTACTGTTGTTTGCAGATGATACTGTGTTGTTGAGTGAAGACGAAGGGGAGCTGCAAGGCTTGGTGGATGAGTTTGAGAGTGTGTGTAAGAAACGGAATCTAAAGGTGAATGTAGGGAAGAGTAAAGTGATGGTCTTTAAGAGGGGTGAAGTCAGTGAATGTACATCGAGGTTGGATGGTGAGGAATTGGAAAATGTGAGTACGTTTAAGTACTTGGGTAGTGTGATGAGTAAGGATGGAGGTTTGGAGGGTGAAGTGCTTGAAAGGGTACAGCAGGGAAGAAAGGTTGCTGGTTCTTTGAAAGCAGTGATAAGAAACAGGGAAGTGAGCATGGAAGTGAAAAAGTTACTACATGACAGTATTGTGATACCAACTCTAACGTACGGAAGTGAAGCTTGGACGTTGTTGGAGGGACACAAGTCAAGAGTGAGAGCCGTGGAAATGAGTTATTTAAGAGGAGCCTGTGGAGTCACATGGAGAGACAGGCTGACGAATGAGGATATAAAGGAGCGTTGTGGTGTTGATGTGGATGTGATAGGAAGCGTTATGAGGAACACACTGAGGTGGTTTGGCCATGTGGAGAGGATGGAGGGTGAAAGACTGACGAAGAAAGTGTATGTGAGTGAGGTGGAGGGGGAAAGAGGGAGGGGGAGGCCGAGGATGAGATGGAGAGAAGGGGTGGAGAAGTATATGAGAGAGGGGGGTGTGAGTTGGGAGCAGGGCAGTGAAATGGCGGGGGACAGGGCGACTTGGAGGCGATTTGTTTGTGGCCACCCCAAACGGGATTGAGGCGCCTGGCAATAGATAGATAGATAGATAGTAATCGTATAGTTACCAGTACTTCAACAGAGCTCTTACAGAGTGCAGGGGAGAGGTGTAACAAAATTTTAAAAGTCTTAGACTTAAAAAAAAAAAGTGGTAATATATGTTGTACTTTCACACTGTCCAGATATTTTGGCGGTGGTCTTGGGGGTACCATCACTATACTTGGGGGTAATGTCACTTTTTTGAAATATCGTCGCTGTTCTTGTATAGTGCACACCATTACTGTTCTTGTAGCATTACTGTTAGTGGAGGTGTACAGTCAGCCAAAAAAGTCGCGTCTTCGTTCCAAACCCCGTAAATGTTCGAACAGATAAGTTGAAGCAGCAGGGATAGCTTCACAAGTCTGGCAACTGTGTCAGACCAGACGGTGGTGGGGGAGAGTGGTTTGGGGGTGGAGGTGGGGAAGTGGAGGGTGTGTGTGTTGCCATGTTTTATATACCATGCATTACCGTAGGGTGGAAACTCTTGGGAATAACATACTGGGTAATAGGGTTATAGTTAATTATTATCACTTATGTCGCTAAATGTCTACAGTACATATGCATCATCATGAGTTAACGTGTAATAAAAAAATACTGAAGTTTCATATACATGGGTTATGTCTAATTAATCTTTGATATCTGGAATACTTCAGAGGACGGAATAACGGTGGAATACGTTTCATAACGAGTGTTTGGAATTTTATGAAACGTCATGATTTTGATAATGTAAAACAGCGTTTATTAGTGACAACATGAATCTCCCCTCTATTTTCTGTCGCCCAATATAGATAACTGAGTGACTGTGAAGCTATGACAATATGCTGGTGGGTGCATACCTTGGTGTCATCGCCGTGCGTAACACCTGTGGCCAGGTTTCCCCCACCCCTTTACCAAAACATAAACCACTTGCGGAAACCTTTGCTCTTCTCGTTATTACTGTGAAGGCACCGCATGCCTCTGTGCCACACCACACATGGTATGTAATATATCGCGTCATGTTCAAAAGGTGAACATACAGTAAAAACACAGCTGTCTGTCCTTTATTCCCATGTCATGTAGCTAGCTGATGCCTGGCGGAGGGGGTGTGACAGGAAAGTGGGGAGGAGGCGGGATAGCACCTCGTCATTTCTGTTAACGCTTGTTTGGCTACACGTTATAGGCATTATTTCATGTTAACGATACATTTCACTATTTACAGGTATTATATCAGGTGTAATATCACATTTAGCACCATTACTGTGCGGTGTATTGCAATACTACACTGCCAACAAAAATTACAGATTACACTGCCAATAATAATTACAGTACACACCCCCTCCACTTCCCCACCTCCACCCCCAATCCAATTACCCCCACCACCGTCTGGCCTGACACAGTTGCCAGACTTGTGAAGCAATCCCTGCTGCTTCCACTTATCTGTTCGAACATTTACGGGGTTTGGAACGAAGATACGACTTTTTTGGCTGACTAAACTAAGAGTGTTTTTAGGGGGTACGATCACTCATTGTGAAGATACTGACGGCTAGAAATATCTGCTGACGGACATGAGCATAGAAAGAGACCGACACATATTTCTCACTGACCAGGACAAAAGGTGGTGCGTGAATATAATAATGCCGTCCTTGAGCCAGGTAAAGGTCAGATCAGGACCACCCCTCACAGGACACCCCAGCACCAGCGACTTGCCCCTCCACTCCGCCGAAACGGGCTGGGGAGAGACAACGGTAACTTAGAAGGGGGAAATGAGCAGGGAGAGGATAACAGAAGATGGAAATAAACAGCGCTAGCGGATGAGAGACGATGAAGGTGACTGAGTAGATGAAAGTGAACATAGAGAGGAAAACAGAAAATCTAAGTGAACAGAGTGAGAGGGAGACATGATAAAGGTGACTTAGAAGATGAAAGTGAAAACAGAGAAGAAAACAGAAGATGGAGGTGAATAAAGTGAGAGGGAGACACAGAATAAAAATGTTTATTGTGTGAATGTATCAGTCTAATAATGAATGTGAAGCACATTTATGAATATATATATAGATAGACAGATAGATAGATAGATATACTGTATATATATCATCTCATCAGCCGTTTGAGTTTCCACTGCAGGACCGGCCTATCCCAACCGAAGCGGGGACGATACAGCCTATGTATCTCTACCAAGTGGCTTAGGCTGTCTGGCAGAGATTGTATGTAGGGTGAGATGTGCTTGTAAGTGTATTGTAGTGTTGGAGTGGCTTTGGATGTGTGTGTAGTCTGTGAACCAAGTGTAATCAGCCCGCGCAAGCCGACTGGATGCAAGCATACTTTATAGAATGCGACACTGGTTCAACCACAGCACCCCTGATGTCCGCCAATGAAGTACGTGGCCAGAAGAACGCTCCCAAAGTTTATTACCCTGGCGGGGCGCGAACCCTCGTTCTTCAGTGTACGAAAACACACACTTTACCACTGTACCACATAGGCTCCATATATACAGTATATATATCCAGGGACAGGATCCCACTGCTACCTAGCGCGTCCCTGGGTGGCGGATAGGGGAAGGTTGTAAAGATACTCGAGGAACCATCTTAGATTGCACAAAACATGGAATCCCCTATAGATATAAAGGGCTCCACTGAATGTACTGAAGAAGGTGGCACAAAAATTACATCCCACCAGAAACTATGTGGCAGGGAGGTGAGATAATTTGCCACAATCCCACCAACCAAACAGGAGTTCTACTGTTAATGACTTCACGGGCGTCCCTGCTGGATCATCGTCTGCTAAAGGTACAACCGCAATGCCTTCTGTGCTTACAGGCAGTGTGCCACCGAAAGGCACGGTCTGTGCAAATCAGAAGGCGGGACATTATGCACTAGAAAACAAAACTTTTCTTCTAAAATGATTATTAAGAAATAAGAATGGCAAAAGAGCACAGATAAGAGATGAAAAAAACACAGAAACAAGAGAGCATTCAGGACAGGAGGAGATTTGGAGACCTATACCCATTACTACATTCCACTGGCTACAAGTTTGTGGCTAAAGTGTGGAGTGTAGTAATGGGTATAGATCTCCATATCTCGTCCCGAAGGCTACTGAATGCTCTATTGTTTCTGTACTTTTTTTCATCTATTATCTGTGCTCTTTTGCCATTCCTACTTCTTAGCAATCATTTTAGAAGAAAATCTTTGTTTTCTAGTTTATGATCTTTTTGTGGAAGTATAATTATGCATAAAGCATGTGTTAGATCTGGATTGTTACATGCATAGCATAGTGAAAAACTAAAACGAGGGTGAGAAGAAGTGTCTTGGTATGTTCTTAAACTGTAGACGAGCTGTAGCTAACCAATACTGCGCAAAATGGCATACTTACGGGTGACCGCGAACCGTAGCCTGAATCTAGGCCTGAATGCTTCTCTAAACATGACAAGCAGCGTTTTGGTATATAGCACGCTCGCGTACACCTTTTTGTTTTGGAGTTTTGACTGATGATGAAGAAAGAAGAAGAACAAAATCAATATTTTTGTGACTCCTACGAAGGTTAGCAAGACTTTGCGAGGAGTTCTGCACATGAATAGCTAAGGTCTTTTAGTTCACAATCTTAGAACTGGGATTTGTGATAGTTTTCTCGCAAATGCTCTTATACCCTATAGTACAGGAAGCCAGTTTGAACCTGTGCCATTCCTACTTACGGAGTGCTACCTAACTCCGTGATGCTGAAATCTTTGAAGATCTATACGTACAATGTAGGAAGCCTTGCAGAAGATTACACACTTTATAACTTAATGGCTGAGTTTAAAAATATTAGTTAGGATATTATAGGTGTGGGTGAGATCCACAGAACATAAAAATTAATTCAGCTACAAGACAACAATAACCTATTTTACCACAGAGGAAGGCAAAATGAAAGAGTTAGTGATGTAGGATTTCTAATTAGGCTAACGGAAATCTTGCAGTGAATATTAAATTCAGCAGCGTGCCTGACAGAACAGCATAAATTGTAATTAGACCATGCAAAAGACACAACCTGAAAGTAGTACAAGTATATGCAATGACTTCTCAAAGTTCAGATGAAGAAACAGAAACATTCTATGGTGACATCTCCCAGATTATGGAGGAAGAAAAGACAACATATACTATATTCATAGGATACTTCAATGCAAAAGTTGACAAATAGATAAATGGAGATGCATGTATGGGAAAGTTTGGAGTGGGAGAAAGGAATTTCAGTGGTGAAATGGTGGTATATTTTGCTGAAATGTATTATATGACAATAATGAACACGTTCTTTCACAAAAGAACAGGGAGAAAGTGGACCTGGGGAAGTCCAAGTGGAAAGCCAATCAAACTGACTACTGTATATTAGGCTATAGGAGAAAAGAATAACACGGTCATAAATGCCACAGTTATCAACAAAGCAAATGTAGGAAGTGACCATATAATGGCAGGTTCATTTTCAGATTCAATTTCAGAAGTGAAAGAAAGATGCTGATTAAAAATAAATAATAAAAAATTGCCCAATAAAACTAAGAAAAACAAAGCAGCCCCTCAGTCAAAAATAATGAGCTGACGTCAGACTCTATGTTACGATGAGTGTGACATCGATGAGTTGAATGATAAGCTAACAAGAGTGCTAGGAGAATCAGTGAAGGTGGTAAGGAAAGTTGATGTAACCAAGGCCAATAAGTATTCAAAAATGACCCTCGAATTCATGAAAAGGAGAAAGCAGATGAAAGTAAAAACAATGAAAGATGAAACAGAAAGAGTGGAATTAAATATGCTTATCAACAACACAAGGGAGGGGGAGGCCGAGGATGAGATGGAGAGATGGGGTGGAGAGGTATATGAGAGAGGGGGGTGTGAGTTGGGAGCAGGGGAGTGAAATGGCGGGGGACAGGGCGACTTGGAGGCGATTTGTTTGTGGCCACCTCAAACGGGATTGAGGCGTCTGGCAATAGATAGATAGATAGAACAACACACAGAGAGAAGAGAAATGAAAGAGAAACAAATGAAAGAGAAACATGAATCAGATCAAAGAAACCATCAAAAAAGGAAAAAAAGTCTAAAGCATGACCGTAGTAAAATGGCAATAGGAAAGCAAATTATATCACTGAAAGAAATAGGATGGTGAAGAGAGCTGAAGAATTTTACAAAGAACTGTATTCATCAAAAACAATAGTATCAATAGCTAACTTTCAGTTGACACAAGTGAAATACCTGAGGTAACACCACACGAAGTAAACATTTCTCTTAAAAGTATGAAAAGAGGGAAGGCCCCATGAGAAGATCGAATAGTAGCAGATATACTGTCGGTTGTAGGAGTAGAAGTACAAAACATGCTCGTTCACTTATATACCCTGTGTATAATAAAAAGGAAAATTCTCAAAACATGGTGTAATGCAATAGTTATTTTGCTTAACATGAAGGGCGACTCAAAAGATCTTACAGAAGTGACTGCCGACCTATTAGCTTATTGCTAGTTATTTACAAACTCTTCACTAAAGTCCTTAAGAACAGAATAACAACAAATTTGGAAGAAAACCATCCTCGTGAACAGGCAGGATTTCGAAGCGGGTATTCGACTACTGATCATCTATACAATGAATCAGCTAATTCAGAAAACTACAGAAAATAATAATCCACTGTCCTAGGGTTTTGTTGATTACGAAAAGACTCTCGTCTCAGTGGAGCACATAGCAATCATAAATTTATTGTGCGAACAAGGAGTAAATGAGAACACTGTAAAACTGCCGGAAAACATATGTCAAGAGGGAACTGCTACAGTTAAATTACATAAGGACTAAAAAAAAATAAAGATATAGAAGGGCATGCATCAGGGAGATACTGTTTGACTATAATCATCCCTAGAGAGTATTTTCAGAAAGCTAAACTGGGAGAACGAAGGAGAGAACATAGATGGAAAAACCTAAACCATTTAAGATATGCGGATGACATTGTCTTAATCTCAGAAACAGCAGAGCTATTGAAAGAAATGTTCAATGAATTTAACCGAGTCTCAAAGTAAAGCTAAAGATGAACCGAAGTAAAACTGATGTTTAACACAAATACACCAAAGTGTGTCATCAGATTAACTGAGGAAATTCTTGACGAAGTCGGGGAGTACAATTACTTGGGGTAAATACTAAAACTAACGAAAGTCCATGACTGAAAAATAAACAGACGCATTACAATGGGATGAAAAGCTTTCGGTAAACATAGAGACATCATGAAAACTAGCTTACGAAAAGAATAGCATTTAACGAACGTATAATCCCAGCTATGACGTACGGTTGTGAGACCTGCAAACCAACAAAATCGATGGAAAATCAACTAATCCGTTCTGAAGAAGCAATGGAAAGGTCAATGTTGGGAATATCTTTAAAACACAGGAAGAGATCACCTTCGGTGAGAGACATTATTGAAGTAACAAAAGAACAAAAATTGAGGAGGGTAGGTCATGTAGCAAGAATAAGAGATAACCGATGAAGCAAAAGGCTGACTAAATGGACTCCAGGAGACCGTAGGCGTCGCAGAAAAGGCCAGACAGGAGATGGAGAGATGAGATAGAGAGGTTTGCAGTCAAAACGTGGCACAGATTGACTCAGTCAAGGAATTCGTGGAAAAGGCTGGGAAGGCTTTTGTTCAGCAATGGACATGTAATGGCTGATGATTACACACACACACACACACACATATATATACATATATATATATATATATATATATATATATATATATATATATATATATATATATATATATATATATAATCACATAAACATATACACATACTGTATATACTGTATATATATATATATATATATATAATGTATGTATGTAACTACGCATGTGTGTGTGTGTGTGTGTGTGTGTGTGTGTGTGTGTGTGTGTGTGTGTGTGTGTGTGTGTGTGTGTGTGCGCGTATGCGCGCGCGCGCAGCTGGTTAGGCCTGTGAGATACTGGAGATACCGTCGGAATTCTGAGAGTTTGAAATAGTGACTGAATGAGCACATGGTCCATTTCACATAGCCATGGAGTGGATTAGTTTTCCCCTTGTAGTATTTTCTCTTGTTTTCTGAATTCTACCTCACGCCATCCTTACGTGGAGAAAAAAGGTTGGGAAGAAGATGATGATGATGACGATGAACTGAATGTCACTTAACTTGGTGCGCGTATCTGTCAGTGTCACTATCTGAGTATAAATCCATCTACGCCGGCTGTACGCATGAATGCACGTGCCTCAAAAATTGTGTGAGCCTGCTTACGCTACTGTGTTCGCCTGTCCACGCCTTCTGTGTGCACTTTTCTACGATTACTTCGTATATCCGTCGACACTTACGGTGCAATCTATCTGTGCTTGCTGTGTGGATCTTTTAGACGCCTACTGCGTACATTAATATATGTCTTCTGTTTACACATGTTTCTTCGGCTATGCGCACTTGTCTACGCCTGCTGTTTGTATCTGTCTCTGCGTAATTGTGTACCTCCCTTCATCTGGAGTGGGCCTTTTTGCCGTGTTTGACTGTTTCCCTTTGTCCCTTTTCACCAAGCAATACAATAAGGAACCTGGATGTAACTTCGACTAACTGAGAATCGTATTAGAGATGACTGTCTCTTTTGATGATGCTGATACAGTCAACGAGGAGTAATCTAAGGGTTTGTTCTTTTTATGTGACTCACCCCAATGTGTAGGCGTGGTGTGGCTGTGGCGAAAAGCCTGGCTGGACCGAAGTGTTGGCGCCAGGGTGAGATGAGGGAGGTGAGGCGGGCGGCCAGCACATCACCCAACACACCTATCCGAGCCTCTACCTCACCGCGTCTGGAAAACGAGGGTTGGGGTTATACACACACAAATACATAATTATCATCATCATCATCATTATCCGGACCTCCTTTCCTACCCAAGGGCAAGGTGAGGCGTACCAATGTCCAGACAGCCCAAAGTTGCCCAATCCAATGGGCCATGCTTCCATACACTCATCATTCAAGCCCCCGGAATCCTGGCTCTATCGGATACGCCAAAAAACATTCACCAGGTTCTGTATATTCACATAAACGTACCGGTATCCAGTTGAGTCAATCCGGACGCTGCCATGTTAAAAAAGGGTGCCAGAATCCCTGATCATGCAATTCTCCTCACAACATTCATCCAACCAGCTCGATCTCTTGTCAGTTCCCTAGCCTCACCGACTTCCAAACCTCTCTTCCTCATCCACTCATTCACCATATCTCTCCACTTTCTCCTTGGCCTACCTCGCCTCCTCCCTCCTTCAAATTCGCTCAGACATACCTTTTTCACCACTCTATTGTTATCCATTCTCTCCACATGACCATACCATCTCAGTACACTATCTTCGATTCTGGTGTCCACCGACTTCCTCACTCCACACCTTTCACGAAGCAAATTATTTCGTATCTTATCCACCCTCTGCACTCCACATACATTCCTCAGCAGTCCCTTTTCCACTGCTCTCACTCTTGACTTTTCATTTTCTTGCCACACCATAGTCTCACATCTTCGTTAAAGTTGGCACTAACACTCCCTCATCTAAGCCTCATGCAGCTGCAGCACTCAAGACTGTTTCTTATCAAGGCCTTCATTGCACCAGCTACTTTACTTCCTTGTGTCACTCTACTTTCCACTTCTTTTGCACATTTTCCTCTCTCTTCTATCACTGTACCCAGGTATTTGAACTCTCTCACCAATTCCAGTCTCTCTCCATTCACTGTAACATCACACTGGGAGTCACCTTCTCTCTCAATAACCATCACTTTATTCTTTTCTACATTTACTCTCAAGGCACGACGCTCACAGACATCAGCAAAACTCTGCGCTAGCCTACTAAGTTCTTGTCCGGTAACTGCATCATCAGCGTACAAGCAATTTGAGATATTCCATCACTATTCATTATCAACGCCATCCTTCTCCCCATTACTCGTGTTTTTACTTCTCTCGTCACCCCATCCATATACATATATTGAACAATCCTTGGGACAGCACACAACCTTGTCACACGCCCACGCCGATCATAAACCATTCGCTTAGATGTCCATTAACCCTTAAAAATGCTTTGCTACCATCATAAAAACTTGACAGCACCTACCAGCTTACCATCTACACCGTACATGCGCAAAACTTTCCACAATCCCTCTCTGTTTACTTTGTTGTATGCATTTTCCAGATCCATAAACACCTTATAATCCTTCTCACAACCCTTCTCTGCTATCTGTCTCACTGCAAATATTTGATCCACACATCCTCTGCCACTCTTACAGCCATCCTGTTCATCACTGACCAGGACTTCTGATATCTATCTTACATCCTCTATAATAATTCTTCCATGTACCTTCCCTACCACACTCAATAAACTTATGCCACGATAATTCTTGCACTCACTTCGCTTACCTTTATTTTTGTACAGGGGTACAATCGCGCCTTTTTCCACTCTGCTGACACAGTTTCATTCATGCATGCCCTCTTACATATCTCCAACAAGCACTTCATTCCACCTCCTCCTCTACACGTAAGCACTTCTGCATACACCTCGTCAACCCCAGCTGCTTTTCCATTTTTCAGCTGCATCACAGTGCTCTTCACATGTGCGAGTGTCACGTCTCCTGGCACTGCATTCCTTCTCTGCACAACTCCAAAACCAGTCATGTTTACAGCCGCTCTGCCCTCTCTATTCCCATTCATCAGGCTTTCAAAATATCCTTCATCTTCAAAATGCCACTTCATCTTCTCAGACTTTAACTTGACATACATACACCTCGAGCTGACACATTTGTAGTCTTTCATTCCACACTGCCAAACATCATTCATCAACAAAGCAACTCCTTCCTTGCATCTTCCTCGCCCATTCATGCCCAATCTTACACATTTCACACCCTCCCACTCCTCACCTTAACACCCTTTCGTCTTCGTTTCACACAATGCCACTACGGCATATCTCGCACTCTTGAACACATTCACCACTTCCACCCTCTTGCTCTCCTGCTTCACACCTCTCACATTCCACATGGCCATGCGAATCTGCCCATTTGGTTGGGGCCCTTGGCAAGTATTGGGCCCTCCGAGGCCCTCTGAAACGACTGCCATGATTAAGTGATTTTGGACAGGGGAATCTGGGGGACACTTAACCCTGCCACAAAGCCGGGTTCTATGGTTACCACCCAGCGTAGCAAATGGTTTCCTGGGTACAGGAAATCATTTGGCTTGTCACTCAGTGTAGAGCTCATACGGCATCACTCTACATTGAGTGAGTGGATGATGGGCGCCCCCATCCACCACCATAAACACATAAATACATACATAATCACATAAACATATACACACTAATATATACACAAAGATACAAATTAATCAGTTTATACATAAATGCATACTCGTACGAATCCTTGCAAGTATACAGTATACACAGGAGGATGCATACATACACATACATATGCGGTTACATGCACACACACACATGCACATAATTACATGCACACACACACACGCAAGATTACTTGCACACACACATACACACATGATTACTTGCACGCACATACACACATGATTACATGCACACACAAGCACACATGATTATATGCACACACACATGCACAACTGATTACATGCACAAACATACACACACATGGCTACATGCACACACACACATATTTACGTGCACATACACATACACACATGATAACATGCACCCACACATACACACATGATTACATGCACACAGACATACAGTACACACATAATTACATGCACACACGCATAGACACATAATTACATGCACACACACATGCACACATGATTAGTTACACACACACATACACACATGATTACTTGTACATATATACACACATGATTACACACACACATAAGTACATGCATACATGATTACTTGCACACACACATACACACATAATTCCTTGCACACACAGAGACGAACAACGAACACCCATATTCATACTCACTCATGTGTACATCCTGAAACGTGTACTGTGTAATGCTACATACTCCATCCAGCCATTTCGATCTTTGTCGTTTCCTTAACTCGTTCAAATTCCATGCTCCGTTTTCTCAAAGAGTCAATTATCTACCTTTCTTTGCTACCACGCCTGCTCCTGCCTTTAAAGCCAACCATTATATGCCATCTTCTCCACTCTGTCAATATCCAATCTTTTTACAGTTTATGCCATCAAACACATTCTTTTCTATCCACTAATCAACAGGCTTCCTAATTCCACTTTTTTTACGAATTAATATTATTATTATTATTATTATTTTGTACGAAGAGTCAAATATACGAAGCTATCTAAACTCTATATAATAATGAACCGTTGTCTGTCTGTACAAGGGTTATCCAGCTACTGCTCCTAGACATGTGGACCGACTTTGATGAAACTTTGCAGGAGATATCCTTAGGGTCCCAGATTTTCCATAAACTTTTTAAGCTTTAACGTTCTAATTATTAGTCTATAATCATAATATTGTATTTGCCCCTCAACAGTTTTTCTGAAATGGAGCCAAGTCCATTTTCTTTGACCTTAACCACATATTATTTTGTTATACATATTTGGTTTAACAAAGGGTGACAGACTAAACGAGCACAGGCCTATAATGCTAGTGATAAACTGATGATACCTGTTAAGATTAAAATAAAAGTAACAAAAAGTGGCATTCAGACAAAGCAACACCCACACCCACCAATTATTCTAAGGGCTGAACGTTTGACATTGCCCTGTGACCCTGATCTGCGAATGACTGCTCCCAAAATGGAATTATTTCAATTTTGCCTGACCCATAACACTTTCACTAAGTTTGGACCAAACTGAATAAAGCTATTTGGGATGACAGTGCCCAATAACCCTAGGTTTTGACTGAGTGTTCTCAAAATCTAGTCCACTTATCCTTCTCTTAGCCTGAACCCTTTCACAAAGTTTCATTTTAATAAGACAAAAAAAGAAAAATTAAGTTAAAAAAAATCGGGACAGCACCATGGATGACTCTCAGCCCTTCTACCAAATTTGGTCCAAATCGGATCAAAGCATTGATCTTGCTCTTCAACCTTGACCTTTGACCAACAACTGATCTAAAACTCGAATGCCTTCATTCTTTCCTGACCCTCAAGTATTCCAACAAGTTTGGTCGAAATCAGACAAGACTTTTTAAGTAACCTTACTTGGCCCATTTTTGACCTAGCCCTGTGATCTTGATCTTTGACCTATTATTAAAAAAAAAAAAAGTCAACTCAGTGGCTATCACACAACCCTTCTAGGTTTGGCTAAATCTGTATAAAACCTATTTGAGTTATTTTGTTCACACACACACACACACACACACACACACACACACACACACACACACACACACACTGAGCAAAATGACAACGACGATGATGATGATAATGATGATGGTGGTGACTATTCATACCTGGTGGAGATCGAGAGTGTCCTTCTGTCCTTCCCCACCACTTCGTCCACCGCCTTCATAGCCTGAATAATAATAATAATAATAATAATAATAATAATAATAATAATAATAACAGGAACAGTAATAAATAGAAGCGTTGCTTGTTGCTGGACCTACAAGTAGGTCTTCCGTCGTGAACACAGTTGCTGAAGCGTTGTGAGTTCGATTTACACAGCTGACTTTTATTTTATGATAACTGTTAAAGTATGAGTGAGTTAAGAAAGACAACAATTGATCAACAAAACGTTTTAGGGATCATAGCTCCTTAACAGAAGGGGCCTGCCCCTTTTTCTTGATATCAAATGAAAAAACTTATAAAACAGAGCAACTTCTGTTCAATATGTTATAGCAAATTGTTTACACGTTAAATGATATAAACAAAAACGTTCAGAAAAAATAACGTTTTTCATCCATCCATCCATCATCCAATCCTACATTACCCCATGAGGAGCGTAGGAGCCCTGGGCTAGGCAGTTCGTCTCGACATTTAAGATGAGAGTGATCAGCCTCACTCATCCCTGAGTGGCCCCTCCCTATATCAGGTCCAAACAAGCTTTTCTGTGCGGGACTTCCATTCAAATTGAATTGAATGCGGATCAACTACGATGTCTAGACTAACTAAATATCGAATCTCGTTGCAATAGATCTTTTCGCTTCTGAGTTTTTGCGTGCACAAAATGGCTTTTTTTTTTTTTTTTTGGGGGGGGGGACTGACATTTTCTCGAAACTGGAAGTTGATTTCAGAGAAATGAAAAATGCGTTAGAAGCGTCTACTAGCGTTGCATCTTTTCCTGCAACAGGAACGAAATCGAACATCAAACGTCTTAGCTATTAACGTTTGAAAAGAAGGAGAGGAGAAAAAGAATAAGAAACAGGAGGACAACTGGAAAGTTTAAAAGTAATAATAATAAAATAATAATAATAATAATAATAATAATAATAATAATAATAATCCATCCACCCATCTATCATCCAATCCTAAGTTGCCCCATGAGAAGCGTAGGAGCCCGGGGCTAGGCAAGTTGGTCCTGACATGTAAGATGAGAGTGACCAACCTCACTCATCCATGAGTGGCATTATGTGAGCAATAATCCCAACAACCCCTCAGATATAAGCCTTCACCTGCTCAAGCCGACTGGAGCGCCGCAATTACTCACAAAACCACCAGGAGCCATAATTTGGTTATATGGTTACCACCCAGCGTGGCAAATGGTGTCCTGGTGTACAGGAAACCATTTGTCCTGTCACTCAGTGTAGAGTCACTCACAGGCAGAAGGAACAGGAAAGAATGAAGGAAGAAAGACAAAAGAGGGAGTGTAAAGTCATCCGTAGGCAGAAGGACGAGGAATTCGAGGCAAACTGTTTTGTTGGATGCAAGATTTTCTCATAAAAAGAGAAATGAGAACAGTACTAAGGGGAAACTACTCATCATGGAAAGAAGTGACTAGTGGAGTACCACAGGGCTCAGTGCTGGCACCAATCATGTTTTTAGTGTATATAAATGATATAGACAGTAACACTGGAAATGAAAGCTATCTAAATATGTTTGCAGATGATGCAAAAATACAAAGGAGAATTACTAACACAGACTCATGTAAAGAGCTACAAGAAGAATTAAATAAACTTCATGAATGGAGTAATACATGGCAAATGGAATTCAATGTGGACAAGTGTCATGTAATCAAGTTTGGTAAAAGAGGAAAAAGACCTGATTGGGTTTATACGTTAGGATATAAAACCCTACACACATCAGAAAGAGAGAAGGACCTAGGAGTGATTATCAATAACAGACTATCTCCGGCTGACCACATCAGTGTGAAGGTACGGAACATGTATACACTGCTTGCAAATATGAGAATAGCATTCACATACATAAATAAGGACATGCTAAGAAGGATAATAACACCATTCATCAGACCAACCCTGGAGTATGCATCAGTAGTCTGGAGTCCTCATCTCAAAAAACACATAGACAAGATTGAAAAAGTTCAAAGGGCCGCTACAAGATGGATACCAAGCTTAAGGGACCTAAGCTACGAAGAAAGACTAAATAAACTGAATCTACCAACACTACAGGAGAGAAGAAAAAGAGGTGACATGATAATGCTATATAAATGCATATCAGGGAAGGAGAAAATAGACATAAATGATTACTTAACATATGAGGAAGCATCAGCAAGAGGACACTGCAAAAAACTGCATAAGAAGAGAGGTGATAAAGACGTGAGGAAATTCAGTTTCCCAAACAGAGCAATTGATCATTGGAATGCATTACCGAATGAAACAGTGTGTGCCAAAACAATTCACAAATTTAAGGATATGTACGATAAATATGGTTTAAGACACGGGACAGTACGAGCTTGACTCATTCCTGTAAAGATACAATTAGGTAAGAACAATTAGGAAGGTAAGAACAGGCTGAATTTCACTCAACGGTATGGGATGAGTAGCCGAAAATGATACCATCATCATCAATATTCTTGCATATTATTTCCATCCATGGTTGGGGTGAGGACCATGGTGGAGGTGGAGCACCCACCATCCACTCATTCGTCGTTTTGCTGCCTGTAGATGGCTATATATGAGGTCTAATCAAAAAGTATCCGACCCTTAGCTGGTGAGAAAAAGCTTAGTTACTGAGTTCGGCCTTTATCCCCTTCAAAGTATGCCCCTTGTGATTCAGCACACTTAGCCCAGTGGTCCTTCTGTTGATGGAAACATTTTGTAAAGTCAGTTTTGGAGATCGCCAACAAAATCTTTGTCGCATTTGTCTTTATCTCATTTGTGTCCTTAAATACTGAACCCTCAGCAGCATCCTCAGTTTAGGAAATAGACAAAAGTCACAGGAAGCCATGTCAGGAGAGTAGGGAGCATGCCAGACCTATGTGATTCTGCATTTGGCCAAAAAAAAAAATCCTGGATGAGATACGATGAGTGGGCTGGGTCATTGTCGTGGAGGAACTGCCAGTCCGCCACCCATAAATGTCATCTCTTGCATATCACTGCATTCTGTAGGTGACGGAAAACTCCCATGTAGTAATCTTTATTGATTGTTTGGTCTTCTGGAACATAATTGTAAAGAACAACACCCTGGTAGACGGGAAAAAAAAAAAAAGCTGTCAGCATTATTGAAGCGATTGTGCCAGTTCTTAATTTGCGTAACACCCATAGTTTCATTGCCAAAAGTCTGCTGAATCTTCTTCTTTCAGATTGCGTGCATCAAGTTTTGACAAAATCTGATGCAGTAACGTTGCTTAGTTCGCTCAGTCATTACAGCACAAAATGAAAATGCGAAGAGCAAGAACACGTCCTCAAACAGTCTTTCGACTGGGCTGGGCGGTAGCGCTGAACATATTCTTGCATGGGCACAGCGATTCAAGGTCACACTGCACTAAGTCGCATCCCTTTGCTCCTACTGGTTTATGAGAGAGAGAGAGAATATATATATATATATATATATATATGGTCGAATATTATTCCATCACCCCTCGTAATGTGTGCCAGACTAAATGGTTTCTTATAACCCATGAAACCATTTACAGTAACCATACAACCAAATGTACGCCTGAATGTGTAGAATACCATGACGGGTTAAGACGCTCCAGTTTGACAGGGTCCGTGAGGGTTTACATCCAACATATGGCTGGAGTTTGCTGTTTATTGTTCACATAATGTCGATCAGGATTGAACGGTGCTGTTCACCCTCACCTTAAATGTCAGGCCTTAGTGTGAGTAACCTAGTCCCGGGCCCCTATGCTCCTGATGGGGAAAAAGGTTGGGTGATAGATACACAAATGGATAAATATACAGACACAGATGAGTACATCTATACATAGGTTGGACAGAGACAGACAAACAGACAGCCACAGATAAATTGATGAGAGAGAGAGAGAGAGAGAGAGAGAGAGAGAGAGAGAGAGAGAGAGAGAGAGACTCCTACAGGGACGTGAGCTTGCTCACCTTACTAAGTGCCTCCTGGTGAGAGAGGTACCGTTTTCCTGCAAGCTTCGCCACCACCACCACGTCCCAAGCATCTGCAAAATCACCATCATTATCATCGTTACACCATCATTTGTATCAACATCATCATCATCATCTTCATCATCATCATCAGCATCATCAGCATCATGTTATCACATGGTCACCAACATTATCACCATGACTATCATATTTCAGTAGTGGAGTCACGGGGGAGACAAGGAGGAGCGGTTACTCGACAGCCATGGATAATTTTCCAGTTCGACGCAATTGTTTGTACAAATCACCAGGATAAACCTTAGTAGGTCGTGCCTCCGTCAAAACATGGCTATGTTAGGTTAAGCTATGCTCGAATCCCCGTACTTCATCTTTTCCAGACCTTTCCTTGTTACTTTAAATATATACTTTAATGTGCTGAATAAATATGATAATGAACGACTGCCATGAGGCTCAATTATAGCTTCTTCTTTTTTAACAATCTTTTTTTTTTTAACAAAACTAATCGTGAATCGCTTGCACGTGTGGTAAGGTTGGTCTGTGGACGATTCCCATTAGTTCTTTCTAGACCTTTTATTATTTCATACATGTATTTTAATTTACAAAATAATTGTGATAAAGAATTACAGTATTAACATGGGGCATATCTAACTGCAGAGCAGAATTTTACAGCATTCTTCGATAATTGCCTGCAACACCTAACCTCGACGTGTTCCACGTTTCCCCCTCGAAACATGGACGGTTCCCTATACTATGAGCATTCAAGACATTTCCCTGTTAGTTTAGACATGTACTCTGCTTTATTGAATGAGTCTGATAAAGACAGGTGAACATGAGACACAGCAAGCACTGAACATTACAAAATTCGGCGTGAATTGCTCTCAGGACCTAACCTCAATGACCCCCTTGGTAGGTCGTGTACCCGTCAAAATATTATTATAATAGGTCAGGTTATGATCGGTTCTCCATTTTGTAAGCTTTCAAGATGTTTACCTGTAATTTTGTACTTATACCTTAATTTACCGAATGAATATAAAAGTATTTTCGTAGATACGGGTTTTAAGCCCTTGGTGGGAACATACAATACGAACAGATTCATTACCCATCCCTCCGGTTGTAGGCTTCTAAGATTCTGTAGATTTTAATTACCTCTCGTCTGTAATAGAACTGTTTGTGTATGAAATAAAAACACAGGTCAGGGTAGGCCAAGTCCAGCAGGTCTTCCAGATTCATGTCCACTAAGCCTTATAAAATATGCAGAAAATATAAAACTATATCATCAAAAAATTAAAACATGGTTTTATCCAGCAAACATAGTGAAAACAGGCAAAATAACCAATGAGGTTATTCGGTATTGCCATTTGAGTCTTGCTCACCAGCACAGGAGACTACATTGTACTCCCTTTCTTTGCGATGGACTTTGCATAATACATCATAAATACCCTCTTTTATCCTGTCTGTACTTCTTACTACAGACAGTTTTGCATGAAACACAGATTAGAGGATAATACTGTCTAATGTGCTAAACAAATCGCCCAGAAAGAGGTTTTACTAAATTTCCGAAACCAACGAAAGTAAGACCTTTTGTGGGTACCTTGATCCAGCAAAGAACAATTATCTAAGTTACTATTTATCATCAACATTCCGACTGGGCGAATTTCATTTGGGCGATCGGTCACGTCAGTTGGGAGAAATGTTCCTTCACTTAGGCGCCGGAAATTCCTTCATAAAACTTCATCATCATCATTGCTGCCGTTGCTTCTATTGTTTGTGTCCTTCCACGCATTATCATTGTTTTTAATACCTGTCAGCCTTGAGAAAACATCGAATATTAAACTGTCCTTAACGTCCATTTGTTTTCGGGATGCTGCCTTGCATGGTGCTGGTAAGAAGGCTGACATGAATGGGTGGCTCCACCACTCGCTCTTAGCTGTGACAGGTCACTCAGATCAGGGCCTCGGTGATGTCATTCGACGGTTACTGGATCAAACAACAACCAGTTCCCAATAACTCCTACTAGCCTACTGCTAGCTTCCTGTAGCCTAACCATGTAAGCCATGACCAGCCATTTGCACACAGGTGGTATTTCTGGCGGCCAAATGAAAGGGAAACATAGTGACTTTTTCGCTCAGATGAAAAACGATGCCCTGACCCTTTTTCCCAGGTATAGATGAGGATGAGGTGGTATAGTTCTACTAACCTCGTGGTGAGCAGTGTGTGGTGTTGGTGAGGGCGTATCCAGCAGGGCATGAGCAACGCGCCACACTGGTATGGTTGTGGATGCGCAGGTGACAGTGGTGTTCACATGACGCCACACCACCGCATGCTGGTACACACACACACACACACACACACACACACACACACAAAGAAATAACGAAATTAGTAAATGAATGGACTTCACTAATCTGTCAAACAACATTTGATGCATGCCATAGAGTAAAATTTCAGAACATTACAATTGATTTCTACCAGGACTCTCAAACCTAAAACTGATAACACTATGCATATGTACCATGAAAATGATAATAAATATTGTATGAAAATATATCCATTATTTCTCCAACGTAATTTTACTGATTACTTTTTTTGCTGACATTTTTGTCACCGGTGATGGCGTAATACATATACTCATACGTTTAGAAGTAAAGATGATATTGAACACAGCACTGGGGGAAGTATTCATAATTGTGAAGCATCGTAACCAGTTTTATAACAAGCCTCCACAGTTCTGAACTGTTTTCATATATCACTTTGTTTGGCCATATTGTTCATTTTAATAATCTCTCACTATTTCGGCCGTGAAGTGTTTGACGACTATAAATGAAGTGAAAGCTTATAAATAAGGAGGAGCACCCAGACACTGCAACACCCGCGTCCATCAATTGCCCTAAGGACCGAATATCTGACTGCCCTGTGGCCTTGGCCTGTGATCGATTACTCCCAAAATCAATTTATGTCATTCTTGCCTAACCCTTAACACCAGCAGCTGATCTTTTCGCAGGACATTGATGTGCCGTGACACACTGGTTGGGAAGCAGTCTAGCCATGAACTAGACTTCGAGAATAATAATACATTCAGCACAATTTTCAGGGAGAGTGGAGACCATTGTCGATAATCTTGCCCCAGACCTGGTAATGGCTGTCGGCGGCCATGACTGTTCTAAAAACCAGCAGGTCATCCACTTATGGGATCCTCAACCCATCCACCAAGGTCATCCAGGTTAGATAAAAACTCCTTTTTATATTTTGTTCACACACACACACACACACACACACACACACACACACACACACACACACACACACACACACACACACGGGCCCAACTCTGACCTTGTCCTGTTACTTTCACCTTTGACTCCAACCTGAATCATTTACATTCTGGCCTTACCCCAGCCGTCTTACCAAATTTGCTTAACATCGAATAAAAACTGAGTTATTTTGTTCACACACACACACACACACACACACACACACACACACACACACACAAACTAGAAATGGCTTTCAAAAATGAAATGGATGAAATAAAGAAGCAGATGCACTTGCAAAAGGAAGAAATAGAAAAACTAGGAAGGGAGGCCAACAAGAAAGACACAACCATCAGTGAACTAACAGTGGAACTGAGTACACTAAGGAAGAAAATGGGTGAAATAGCAAGTACAGTAGTCAATCACGAGAGTGTTATGGAAGAGTTCAAAAATGATACAGAGACAATTAGGCAAGTAAGCAGTCTGATAGACCAAAGCAGTGATATTGAGGAGAAGATAACACAGGTGAATGAAGCTGTGCAAAGCTACAAAAATGATGTGGAAACCACGTATGCTGAAATGGTGAAAGTAAAGAAAGACTTAGAAACAAGAGTGGAGGAAAAAAGCATTAAACAGGAAGTGAAAAGAATAATCCAAAACAATCCAAAGTTAGTCAGAGATTCAGTAGATATAAACAAATCTATAGTAATCACTGGTATAGAAGAGGAAGAAGTAAAAAACAAGATCAGAAGAGACAAAAAGGAGATGGCAAATGTAATGAGCTTACTGAAAGAAGTATCAGAGAAAGTCTGTAGTAAAGACACAGAGGAACACAAAAGGTTAGGGAAATACGAGAAAAGCAAGACAAGACCTGTAAAGGTGACTTTCCAGAGTGTAAACACTGTGGAGGAGATATTAAAAAATGCAAAGAATCTTATGGAAAAAGAGGAGTTCAAAAATGTATGGATAAAAAGATGCCTAACACAAGAGGAACTGGAATTACTGAAAGAGAAGAGGGAGGAAGCAAAAACAAAAAATGAGGGAAGATCAGAAGAGGAGAACAAATTGTTTTACAAAGTAATAGGATTGCAGGTACGAAAGTGGTACATAAACAGGATGGAATAAAAAGGAGGAAGGTAGTAAAACCAAGTCATGACAAGTATATAAACAAGATGATAAAGTTGATGTACTCAAATGTGGATGGAATGGTATCTAAATTACTAGAGATGAATGATTATGTCAGAGAAAATGAACCACAAATAATATGCCTAACTGAAACAAAATTAACACCAAGGATATCCAATGATATACTAAACTTAGAGGAATACAATATATGGAGAAGAGACAGAAATTAAAAAAAAAAGGAGGAGGAATTATAATATTAACTAAGAAAAATCTAAAAGTCAATGAAATAAAACTAGATATACCATCACAAGTAGAACTGATTGCAGTAGAGATCAACACATCTGAAGGGAAAGTAATTGTAGCCAATTTGTACATGCCACCCAGATCAAACACATGGGAAAGAGACGAATATGAAGACCTGGCAGAGAGTACAATTCAGAGTTTAAGAGCATTACTACATAAAATGGATGAGAAATCGGAAAGAATTATACTAACTGGAGATTTTAATACAAAAATAAATTGGAATACTCTAGATATAATTAGCCAAGAAAGCTGTTGGGACCAAAAGCTCCTGGATCTCGTACAAGAGTTTTTCCTAATGCAACATGTGAGGGAAACCACCAGAAAAAGAGGACTCGATGTACCTTCAGTGCTAGATCTAATATTTACTAGGCAAGAAAATGATATTGACAGTTTAAATATCACCCTCCACTCGGCAAAAGCGATCATGCAGTACTAAATTACAACTTCAGGATTGCATATAACATAGTTAACAGCAATGAAAGTTACAAAAAGAGCCTAAACTATAAAAAGGGAAATTATCAAGACCTAAAGAAGTATTTCTTAGAAGATGATTGGGAAAATGAGCTTAGAGGACAAGATTTAAATGCTGTATATAAAAAAAATTCTGTGAATTTTATGAAACAGGAGTCCAGTACAACCCACAGCACAAAGAAGCAGATAAGAAAATACAGAAATGGTTCAATACAGAATGTAAAAAATCAAAAGAAAGAAGAGATTTGTTGTGGAATAGATACAGAAGACACAATAGTGAAAGGGCGTATAATAATTACAAACAGGCAAGAAACGATTATACAAGAATAAGGAGGGAAGCCCAAAAACAGTTTGAGGAGGATATAATAAATAAAAGTAGTGATCAACCAAAGCTGTTTTACAGCTACATCAGAAGCAAAACCAAAGTAAAAGATATAATACAATCCATTACAGACGAGGGAATCACTTATATGAAAGAGAAAGATATTTGTGAAGCACTAAATAAGAATTTCCAATTAGTTTTTACAAAAGAAAAAATTTTTGAAAGGGACTATGTGGAACATGCATGTCCAACACATACAGTACTACCAGATATACAAATAGCAGAAAAAGCAATACAGGAGGAGTTAAGTAAATTAGACAGAGGAGAAGCAAGTGGTCCTGATGAAATTTCATGTTGGGTACTACGAGAATGTGCAAAGATTTAAGTAAACCATTATTTTTAATTTTCAAGAAATCCTTGAGTCAAGGTAAACTACCTGATATTTGAAAGAAAGCAAATATTGTCCCCTTATTCAAGAAAGGAAATAGACAAAATCCACTCAACAACCGACCAGTATCACTGACCAGTGTTGTAAGCAAGGTATTAGAAAAGCTTATAAGAAAAGCTTGGGTAAATCATCTAGAAGAACACAATATGATAACAGAGAGACAGTTTGGTTTCAGAAAAGGAAAATCATGTGTTACTAATCTGTTGAGCTACTATGGCAGAGTAACAAACACAATACAGGAAAGAGAAGGATGGGTGGACAGTATCTATTTAGATTTCAAGAAAGCTTTTGACACAGTACCACACCAAAGACTTTTATGGAAACTGTACCATCAAGTAGGAATTCGAGGCAAACTGTTTTGTTGGATGCAAGATTTTCTCATAAAAAGAGAAATGAGAACAGTACTAGGAGGAAACTACTCATCATGGAAAGAAGTGACTAGTGGAGTACCACAGGGCTCAGTGCTGGCACCAATCATGTTTTTAGTGTATATAAATGATATAAACAGTAACACTGGAAATGAGAGCTATCTGAATATGTTTGCAGATGATGCAAAAATACAAAGGGGAATTACGAACACAGACTTTTGTAAAGAGCTACAAGAAGAATTAAATAAACTTCATGAATGGAGTAATACATGGCAAATGGAATTCAATGTGGACAAGTGTCATGTAATCAAGTTTGGTAAAAGTGGAAAAAGACCTGAGTGGGATTATACGTTAGGAAATAAAACCCTACACACATCAGAAAGAGAGAAGGACCTAGGTGTGATTATCAATAACAAACTATCTCCGGCTGACAACATCAGCGAGAAGGTACGGAACATGTATACACTGCTTGCAAATATGAGCATAGCATTCACATACATAAATAAGGACATACTAAGAAGGATAATAACATCATTCATCAGACCAACCCTGGAATATGCATCAGTAGTCTGGAGTCCTCATCTCAAAAAACACATAGACAAGATTGAAAAAGTTCAAAGGGCCGCTACAAGATGGATACCAAGCTTAAGGGACCTAAGCTACGAAGAAAGACTAAATAAACTGAATCTACCAACACTACAGGAGAGGAAAAGAGGTGACATGATAATGCTATATAAGTGCATATCAGGCAAGGAGAAAATAGGCATAAATGTTTACTTAACATATAGAGAAGCATCAGCAAGAGGACACTGCAAAAAACTGAATAAGAAGAGAGGTGATAAAGACGTAAGGAAATTCAGTTTCCCAAACAGATCAATTGATCAATGGAATGCACTACCGAATGAAACAGTGTGTGCCAAAACAATTCACAAATTTAAGAATATGTACGATAAATATGGTTTAAGACACGGGACAGTACGAGCTTGACTCATTCCTGTAAAGATACAATTAGGTAAGAACAATTAGGTAGGTAAGAACACACACCGGCGACAAAAATTAAAAACATAACACTCTTTTTCGTTTCGCCAACGCAGGCATAATAAAGTCTTACACAAAACTTATGCTCAAGAGGGTTAATGGACACGGCCCCGGGCGATTTTATTCTTCTTGTATGCCTCATGTGGGAATCGCCCACACATTCCCTCGCACTGCGATAGGGAACTTTGGGTTTTTAATGAAGGTCCCTTTTTCACTTCTAAGTGTGAATCAACGGGGATACGGAATAACACCGCTCGCCAGCTCAGTGGTAATGCTCTCGCCTAGCATCTGCTAAGACTGGGGTTCGTGCCTTGCTCGGGATGTGAAAAGTTTCATTGACGAAGAGGGTGGATACTGTCCTCTTTGAGCAAGGGGATGAGTATGCGTAAGTGTGAAGGTCATGGCTTTGCCTTAGATCGGACTATATGAGCTCTCGGCTCTCTTCTGGTAAGGTAAAAAGTTGATGATCATAACCATCACGTGATTCTGAACGACCCAGTGAATTACCTGCCCAAACATAGTGCGATCAGCCCAGGATGTTTCTCTTGTGTTAGCATCTGTTAAGTCACAGTCTTCCCCTAGAATGCAATTGGCAAAGCTGAACATAAGAAACAATAGCGCGTTTGCTCTCACCTGATGAAAATCCGTCACCTTTTTCGGCTCATTTGATAACCAAATGCAGTCAGATAAGAGATTTTATATCAGTTGTAACTCTAGATATTAATTCCCAACGCATTACGTAAATAATGTTCATCGAATGTCAAGAAACCACGACTTAATATTCAATTTGTCAGCTTAACCAAGGTCGGCCACGTGAAAGCAAACCAGCTTCCCTATGCATGTACTCACTGGCGTCCTGTGATGGTATGGTGGTGTAGTGGAGATGGCAGGTGGCGCCGTGGTAGCTGTCCTCACATTCACACAGACTCTCTCCTCCAAAGTACCTGCTGGCGGCAGCGCAAGTTACGCCTTCAAGGAAACTCTTCTTTATTAACTGTTTATTCTTCAAACGAATTCATTCTCCGAAAGTAAAAGTACAACATATAACAGGGCTAATACATTCGAGTCAAAACAAAGACCATTTCCTACTAGACGCGTTAATAGTAAGTGTCCAGGACTTATATCTGTGTCTGAATTACAGAAACAAATGGCTACCGTAAGTGTCACCATAACCCTATACACGCATACAACCAAACACACCAACAGTAATTCTTTTATCCATCTCTCAGTTACATTAGTCTATTTTATGGGTCTAATTTAGTTTCTTACTGGCGAATCAGTTCCCATCTATTTCACTGTACAGGATATACCTACTTTTCACACATAAGGGAACCATTCGCATCACTCACCAGCAGCTGATTCTGCTGCTGAGTCTCTACATTCGCTGTAGTGTTGCTGCTCATTCTCTCTTCTGTACTTACTTTTGAGGAAGATATTTCATGATAGCAATAAAACAGATGTGCAGTTTCTTCCTGTGCATTCAGAGAAAACATGGGAACTGCATTCCCAGTCCTACAACACGCATGCCAATTTGAAAGAACAAAATACTATTGCTGAGTCATAAAAGGTGAATAGTACCCGATGTAAGGCCACATGATCACAGTGGTGGCATATGTAAAGAAGTGATATCCCAGGACACACTCAGTGTGTAGTAGTAGTAGTAGTAATTAGCCGATGAGAGCCTATTCTACAGTAGGCACTAAGATATAAACCTGATGTCTGTCCTTCCCCTATTTTGTATCGCCTGTAAGTTTAGATGGGGGTTGAACCCCTAAAATTAATGATGAAAACTTATATATAGTGGAGGACATTATCAAGGAACCAGACGAATTGACCTAAGAAGCTTCATTAAATGCCTTGTGGTCACGTTTCTCTATTTCTGGTCGGTTTTATTTTCTGGAGGCGGCTGACTCCTCAACGAACCATTGGAGGAGTCACACTCCCCAGATATAGCCAGATATAGCAACACAGACGAAAGTCCATAGAACATGTACTAAATGGAGCAATAGTCACCCTCCTTTTGCTGTTTCTGATAATGTTTTAATTTGGTGAGGGGGCTGACCCACCTAAAAAAAAAAAGAAAAAAAAAATTATTGGAATATTGTATGTGAACGACCTTTCGTAGTAACCTGCCGAACTCACGTGGGAAGTTTCATTCAATTCTATCAAACAGCCAAAGACAGATATGTCAAACTGGTGGCCCGCGAGCCACATAAGGCACTCGAAGAGGAAAAGAGCTGCACGCGATGACTTAAGGAAAAATGAGAAATAACTAACAGAAAGTCCCATGAAATCTGACATATGATCTAGTGAATGAATGTTACAGCACTGTTAGGAAATATTTATTGATAATTTGACTGATAAAACTATCTATCTATCTATCTATCTATAGCCCAACGCCTTAATCCCGCAAAGGGTGGCCGCAGACAAAACGCCTCCAAGTCACTCTGTCACCCACCATTTGACTACCCTCCCCCCAACTCACCCCCCCCTCCCTCATATACCTCTCAACTCCATCCCTCCACCTCATCCTCGGTCTATCCCTCCCTCTCCCTCCCTCCACCTCACCTACATACACCCTCTTAGTCAGTCTTTCATTCTCCATTCTCTCCACATGTCCAAACCACCTCAGTGTATTTCTCCTAATCTTCTCAACCACATCCACATCTACCCCACAACATTCCTTCACTTCTTCATTCGTCAACCTGTCCCTCCAAGTCACTCCACATGCTCCTCTCAAGTAACACATTTCCACTGCTCTCACTCTTGACTTGTTCCCCTCTTGCAAGGTCCACGCCTCGCTTCCATACGTCAGGGTAGGGATCACAATACCATCATGCAGTGACTTCTTAACTTCCATACCCACCTCCCTATTTCTCATCACTGCTTTCAGTGTACCAACAACCTTCCTTCCCTGCTGTACCCTTTCACGTACTTCATCTCCCAAAGTTCCATCCTTACTCATCACACTACCCATTCAAATAATTTATTGGTGAGTTGATATTGCACTAAACTTATATTTAAATATTATCAATAACTTGAGACAGAAGCCAATGCCATTGCAAGGGTTAGAAGGAGTACCAAACTTCTCCGGACGTTTGCATAGGCTGCGGCTTTGCTGTATTAACAACTGAACCGGTATCATTCTCATTATGGCCCGCTTTTACAGTGCAGAGTGAAAATGTTTTTGCCTGCCTCTATGCGTGTGTGTGTGTGTGTGTGTGTGTGTGTGTGTGTGTGTGTGTGTGTGTGTGTGTGTGTGTGTGTGTGTGTGTGTTCCCAATATACGAGTATCTCATGAACGGCTTGAGCTATCAACATGAAACCTTCAGGGTATCAAGATATGGCCAAAATCTTAGTCGAGTTCGAAAATGGGCACTTGGGAATAAGGTCAAGGTCACCAAAATGGCTGCCAAAGGTCAACTAGTTTTTATCGCCCACCATTAGCACCATTATAACTGATGAACAGCTTCAGCTATCAACATGAAACCTTAATGGTATCAAGGTATAGCCAAAATCTTGGACTTGGCGAACAGCATATTCTGGCGGGCGGTTAGCATTCGGTTCCCGACTGTTTGTCTCTCATTCCACAAGTTTTCAATTCCATATTGCAAATTTATAATGCACCTTAAAGTAATGTGCAAATATAATTCACCAACCTGATGGAAATCGGGAAACAGTATTTCCTGTTTGATAAAGTCGGAAGAAGTAAACACACTGGTCTACAGTAGGCTCTCAGGAACACACGTACCACAATTTTGGGTGAGTTGATGCTTGCTTATCCGGTATTATCCTATTCTTTCTACATTTATTAGAGGGCATTGGTTATTGTAGCAGCTGATAAACCGATGTATTATATGTTTTGTTTCTGTTTCTAGAATTATGTCATCATAAAACAGTAGAGATAAAACCTCTCCTACAGTAAAATTACATTTAAATTTACTTTTGTTAATATAAAATACAGGCAATGAAGAAGGAACAGAAAAGTATGATGATAAAAATATTTGTAAGTCACCTTCATTTCTTTTATCATCATCATCTGAATAAATATATTGGAACCCTCTTCTTCATATACGCAAAGATAGGCCTCTCCTACTAGGAACTATTATTTTTACTTGATCTCAGAAAAAAAAAAAAAAAAAATGTGGATTGGAAGGAAAACTGAAAATATGTTATAAATTAAATCTTGACGTGTAAACCATGTTTGTTTTTAAATAATATATATATGTCACTTCATATGTACTCCTTCTATATACCTACACTGATTTCGATAAAGTTAGATAGACTTGGCCCTCAGACGATCAACAGTACTGAAGTGTGGCGCTTGGGAAGGATTGAGTTTGACACCACTGGCCTAGGAGGAGGCATAAACACACACACAAGCTGAATTTGGCGCAACGGTACAGGGTGAGTTGCCGAAATGTTGCCATACTACTTCTAAGGACTGGTAATGTTATCTCTTCTCGTTATGGCCATCCACCCAATATTTATGAAGACCTGTCCACAGTCACTGATTCATACAAACAGTTCCACAATGAAGTAGAGTTTAGTTGTAAAAGAAGCTGTTAACTCTTTTTAAAATACCCTCGCTAGGAAAACCACGTAGATTTCTTTCCTTTCATTATTTTCATTTTCTCTTTCCTTCTTTTTTAAAACATATTCTTTTCTGTTTGTGACACATATCTTCACTGTGTGCTGGGTAATATTATCCTAGCTACTGATCAGATCTACAACAGTGAAGATGATGCTGTAACTGTAGTAATAGATATTTTGATCTTTTTCCGATTAACATGGAACAAACACCTGCTTGTTTATGTTTCATAATTTAGTTAATAATAGAAGTCACATGTTATCATCATAATAGTATATTGTTAGTTTGAAGAACGCAGCAACAAAATTAGTATAAAGAAAGGAAAAGTCGTTTAGTCGCAAATTACAAGTGGGTTATAAGCACGCCGTTGTTGAAGAACTAGGTATATGACTGCCCAGCTGTGAGAAAAATACAGTAATCATAGGCATAGTCGTGCGTGAGAGTGGCTATTGTATTGTGCTGACCTGCAGTGTCCGTGGGCGCCACACCAGCCGCTGGTCCGGGGGTCACCACACATCCCACCAATCTCACAGTGTTCACCCCAAGACCCCTCACTACACACGCAGGAGAACTCGTAGTAGTTCCTGTACGGGTGGACAAAAGTGAAATTACACCATTGTGAGTCAGATGAATGATGTTATGGAGAAATTATTATACCTTTCCCTACGAGTTTTCTCACATGAGATGACTAAGTCAAATGAAGGAAGAATGGAAAAGGTGAAGCTAAGACGTTCTTAGCTTGGAAATGAGTATTAGTGCAACAATATCAATCCATACACACCTAGATGCCTCTTTTAAGCTGAATAAAAATCGATTAGTGACGAAAATTTGAATATTTCCTGGAGGAGTGGAAGAGGGGAAAATGTTAGGCGGTATTCTCGTCATCTTATTGGACTCCCTGCCACCTCGCCTTTGCCACTTTATGCACATCGCACATTGATATGCTCTCGTCTTACACCCGCGCTCACGACAACGATCGCTTTTTTTTTTTTTTTAGTGTTGTGTGTGTGTGTGTGTGTGTGTGTGTGTGTGTGTGTGTGTGTGTGTGTGTGTGTGTGTGTGTGTGTGTGTGTGTGTGTGTGTGTGTAATAACAAAATAACTCAAGCAGTTTTTAATATGATTTCATTTATATTAACCAAACTTGGTGGATGGACTGAGGGGCAGCCAAGGGAATGAGCTATTGCTTTAGAGAAAAATAAGTAAAAGATCAAGGTCACAGGGTTAGATCAAAGTCTGTTCGATTTACACAAAACATGATCGAGGGGTTGAAGGTAAGACAAGATAGAAGGGATACGATCAAAGGTTAAGGTGACAGGGCAAGGTCAAAGTTCAACCCATGCATATCTGAATGTGATCTAAATAACTTAAAGGGTTTTGATCTGATTTAAGCCAAACTTGATGGTAGGGTTGAGGATCAATCAAGGGGTTCACCTATTCTTTAGAACAATAGGTCAAAGGTCAGGGTCACATGGCATGGTCAACTTAAATAATTTTTATATGACTTTAACTAAACTTTGTGGGAGGGTTCTGGGCAAAACAAGGAAGAAGGGAGTCAACTCTGAGAACAATCCATCACAAGTCAGGGTTATACAGCAAGGTCAAATGTTCAGTAAAAACACTGGCAACGCTACACTGCTGTTGCAATCCTCCACATGACCAAGAATATAACCCCTCCCACCCACTTCCCTGCACACCTAACCATCAGCATAATGGCCCTCACCCCCACCCCCCAATCTTTTCTTTTAAAGATGGGTGTAAGGAGACGCCTTAAGGACATATAATCTGGGATCTTTAGATTCCTTGCACAGGTTGCATTTAAATTTATGGAAAAATTATAATTTTACTTTTTCATTTTTTCAAAAAAACTACTTAGACACAGCATTCTACCCATCAAAAGACACCAGTTCACTATAAGACACATAACTATGTGAAATTTCATGACTACTGTGAATACTTTCTGAGTTATGGCCCGGAAACGTAGCCTCTACTCCGGGCCAGCCGTCCTGCCGCCTAACTCTACGGACGGACACCTATTGATCGCAGTGATAACATCCTCCTCTGAATTTGTCAGATGGAGGGTAAAAAAGGCAGTTTTGATTCAGTTAGGACCAAACATATTGGAAGGGTTGTGGGGCAACAAGGACAAAGTAATTAGAGGTCAAAAGGCAAGGTCATCTCAAACAGTTTTTAGTTGATTTGGACTAGAGTTGGTGGAAGAGTTAGAGGCCACACAGGAATAAAGCACGCTGATATGACGGCAATCGGACGAAGGCTAAAGTCACAATGTCAAATGTTCATCCCTTAGATCAACTGTTTGGCCAGGGTTCAACTCTGTGAGCGCTCTTTGCTGTCAGTGTGTGTGTGTGTGTGTGTGTGTGTGTGTGTGTGTGTGTGTGTGTGTGTGTGTGTGTGTGTGTGTGTGTGTGTGTGTGTGTGTGTGTGTGTGTGTGTGTGTGTGTGTGTGTGTGTGTGTGTGTGTGTGTGTGTGTGTGTGTGTGTGTGTGTGTGTGTGTGTGTGTGTGTGTGTGTAACTGGAAAAGATACCGGTACATCAGAAATTCTTAAGTGTTGCCCCTTCCTCTGAGCACAAGAAAAACAAGGAAGCGAAGGAGGAAAGATATAATACGAAAGAAGCAGGAAGGAAGAAATAGGGTAGGTAGGAGAAGGAGGACCGAACGAAAATGAGAGGAGAGGAACTGAAAATAGAAAAAAGGGAAAGACAAACACACACAGTGGGAGGGAAAGGAGCAACAGAACACACCTAGGCGAATGAGATAAAAAAAAAAAAAAAAGTCCGGACGATTCTCAATAAAACAAAGGAGAGGAAAAGGCAAAAGAAAAATTACGGAGAGAGAGAGAGAGAGAGAGAGAGAGAGAGAATGTAATAAGCAGACGGGAGAGTGACCTACTATTGAATTATGATTGATGTGTTTATTGTGTTTATTCTCTTATGCGATTACTCTCACTCTCTCTCTCTCTCTCTCTCTCCCACACACACACACACACACACACACACACACACAATGAAAGCAATAATATCTTACGTCCTAATTAGTCTCCACAGTTACACCTGCCAAAGACATTAACTCAGATTACGAGAGAGAGAGAGAGAGAGAGAGAGAGAGAGAGAGAGAGAGAGAGAGAAAGCAAAAGGATTTATCTCATTCCCCGCTCATACCCCTTCCCCTATCCTCTACCTCCCCACCCCCTCCCTCTACACCCCTTGCTTCACCTCACATCCTCTTCGTTTCCTCCCTCCCCTCCCCTCTCTCCCTCCCTACCCCCTCCTCTGAACACCACCCTCTGTCTCTCTCCTCGGCCTCCCCATCCCTCCCTTACCCCTAGTCTCTCTTCCTCTGCAGCCTACCCCCCCCCTCTCTCTCTCTCTCTTTCTCTCTCTCTCTCCAGCGGTGTTGCTAAGGGGCGTCGCTGCCGAGGGTGGGGTGGGGGGGGTTAAGATTAATGATCGCGTCAGAGGCTGGTATTATTGTTACTTATATCCCCCAACCCACCTCTCTCTCTCTCTCTCTCTCTCTCTTTCTCTGTACGTGTGTGGGGGGGTGCGGATGTTTAAAAAAAACAAAAAAAAGCTGACAGTAGATCCGACTCTACCGTAATTTGGTGGAAAGGTTGCGGGACGGACAAAAAGTAAGCCTTTTTTTTACGGCATAATAGGGCAAAGATCAATGCACTTTGCTAGATCAAAGTACGGCCTAGTAAGGTCCATTTCAACAGTTTTTAGTGGATTTAGAACAATCTTGGTGGGAATAATGGAGGTAAGACAAAACCAACGGAGTCAGTTTTGAGAGTAAGCAGTCAAAGGACATGATCTCAGGACAAGGTAAAAATCTGAACTCTGTGTCTCTGTACGAACAAAATAATTAAAACTTTGATGTGTTTTAGACCAAACGTGATGGAGGGGTTAGGAATCAGTCAAGATGTTGACCTATAGTTTTTTTTTTAAGAACAATAGATTAAAGGTTAAGGTTACGTGGCAAGGTCAACTTAAACTTTTTAACTGGATGTAGATTAAGCTCAGAGGAAGGATTCAGGGTAGGACGAGAATAAAGGAATTCGATTTTTTTTTTTTTTTTTTACGTCACGGTCACAAGAAAATGTCAAATGTCAAGGTCACATTGCAAGGTCAACTTAAACCAGGCCTACTTAGATCACCCTTCATGAGAGCGTTCAGGACAAAACAAGGATGGAGGGATTCGATTTTGAGGACAGTCAGTAAAAGGTCAAGATCACAGCTCAAGGTTAAATGTTCGGTCCACTAACTCAAAAAAATTTGATTCAGTTCCCTTGGCCACAAACTCTCAAAAGTTACCAGTGCTCACCTGATAACTCAAGTGAAGTTGGTCACCTATTTCTGGCTCACACAGTCCCGTACTTTCTAAAATCCTTTCCATGACGATTATTAGTGAACAGTACATAAATTCTGCAATAATGTAATCATTAGTTATTATACCAGCTTTCTAGACATGATACACTAAGAAAAATATTACAGAACAGTTACTAAATACATAAAACGACATGTGGTGCGACAGCATTCATCACATAATATTCAAATTTCGCTGCATGTTAATTTGAAACGCCTATCACGTAGTTTTCAAACAGATTAATGCTTCATCTGGCAAATGCTGAAGTAAATGTGCCGAATGTTAATTATGAAAAAAGTGTAATTTTCAAAACCGGAAACATGGGAAGACGAAACGCAGGCTGAAATTGTGGCCGCCGAATAAGCCTAACACATGGCAGGTGAGGTCAGTGCAAACGATCTTGGTCTGTACTAATATTTTGTGTTCAAACGGCCTTATATTACTTGTGTATATAGATATATGAATATAAATTTTTCACATACTGAAATAGTAAGGAGTATGAGTCAAAGTGATTAACTGGTGTTTGAGCTAAGAAAAATATTCGTCCCGGAAATGAGACGATATGCTAATGTTTCCATACTACTGAGCCCATACATAAAATATCTGTGACTGAGCTTTATCATACGGAGAGGCTTTCTTAAGGGTAGC
This sequence comes from Coenobita brevimanus, assembly GCF_032717465.1. Lineage (NCBI taxonomy): Eukaryota > Metazoa > Arthropoda > Malacostraca > Decapoda > Coenobitidae > Coenobita > Coenobita brevimanus. The sequence continues at coordinate 35,868,972 of NC_137016.1, read as the reverse complement.
GCCGCGTAGTTTGTAAATCAGGCACTTGGCCCCAAGTCACCCCTACGGTAGTACCTCCCGGAACGATGGTAACCACCCACCTGCTATCTTCAGGTGGGTTAACAGGTATACCTTGCTCAAGGGTGACTCACGACTGGGCAGGACAGAGACGTCCATCTTCTCTGAGACGGATACATTTTGACAGCAATGGGTCAAAGGTCACGGTCACAGGGCAATGTACATACCTTAAGGCTGTTCTATTTAGCTTAGGAAAGGCCTCTGGTGTTGAAGGAGTTTATAAGGGTTGTAACTAACTCCACCAGTTAGAAAAGTCAATTATAAACCTCAACAAAATCGTCTGAAAATAGCAAGAAGGAACTTACAGTATATGACTGTAGGGGATAACATGTTTGGATCGCGTCCGACGAACTGGTGTACTGCAGTTCATGCCTCTTAGTACTTGGCTGACGACGCAAAATCGGCCCACTCCAACAGTTTACTGAGATGCTGTATACTTTCATTTTTCCCAACCCACCTTGTATATCAATGACAATAGAGTTATGATGCTGTTGCTCATGGTGGCTAGTATTTTCTTTTGATCTCGGTTGCGTCTGGTGAGCCAATGCTGAAGTTTCTCGACAAAATCTCTGGTTTGGAAAACTTATTCCATTTAAAAGTTTTATCACGTAATTGTGTATTTCTATTTAAGCTACTCACTCCATTTGTCAGCGGGTACTCAAGTGAAGATGATGATGATAATGATGATTCTGGCTGATAATATATGCTGGTGCAGTTCCCCCCCCCCTTAAAAAGCCACCGATTTTAGAGGATTTTACTAATTTTAGGAAGGGGATTTCAAAATGGAAGGCTGAATTATGACCTTAGTTAATTCCGTCGCAAAAAGGAGACTGTCTTAATTTAAATAATGATTATATGATAGCAGTAAGAATATACAGTGAGTCCTCGGGCTGAAGGGTTTGATGCCGGTATGCGCATCTCCCTTACCTCTCCCTCCTACCCTCTAAAGCCTCATCATTTATCACGGCCCTGAGAGAGAGAGAGAGAGAGAGAGAGAGAAAGGGGGAGGGGGGGAAGAGACGGTAGGGAGGGAATGTGGAAGGAAGGAAGATTGAACGGTAAGGATGAGGATGGGAAAGAAGGTAGCTAAAAAGTGGAGAAGCTGGAAAGAAAACTGGCCGTTGCAAAATGTAAGGTAATAATAATCTAAGTACAGACTAAATATAAGGAAATAAACACTAAGCCAAACTACCAAGTAATAACCGAGACTCCCACAAAGCTAGGCCTTTCCTTAGCCATACCTTTTTCTGGGTTGGCAGTAACGGAAGAAAAATCATCATCATAGCAGAGGTGGTGACTGAGATTTTTTTTTTTTCCAGTTTGAGGTCGTCGCGGGGTTCAGCTGAAGCCTTGATTTGATGACGTATTTTACTTTTTTATTCCTGTTGATTCTAGTTTCAACATGGACGACACTCCTGACTGCAGGTAGCTACGGCTTTCGTCAACCCCTTCACTACTGGAGACCTGTCCGAGGCAGAATAAAATCGTCTGTAAATAGCAGGAGTAAATGGAAAACACCTCATCGAACGGAAATGATTAAACTGCCTGGGGAAACGTGAAAAAAAAAAAAAAAAAAAGAGTGAAAGGAGTAAACCCATTCACCTCAAGGACATCATGTTACTGTAATTTTTGTTGTCTACTGACGATTTTAAACACTGGGGATTTAGACAACCTTCATTTCTCCTCCACCACCAGGCGGCTCTCCTGCACTGAAAAAGATGGTCTGGCGGCGGCGAGAACAAGCAGCAAAAAGACCTCGGCTAAGTGAAGAGGTTTGTGTGAGTGATACAGGAATACGAAGGAAAAGTTGAAAGGTAAAAGTGAATAGTGATGGGAAAGAGGGACTGGGAGAAGAGGTGAAAAGGCCTAAACACGAGCAGCAGCACACGATCAATACAAGCAAAACGATGATTAATGAGAGAGAGAGAGAGAGAGAGAGAGAGAATAAACTCCCTTCTCAGTGGTACCCTAACGCCCTGCCACCACTAAACCGTATTCTCTGGTTGGCATGTGAAATTTCGTTCCTTGTATGTTATTTTTAATATCGACAGACTTTGTAATAACAACATGCTAAATTGGAGAATATTGACGTGCAAAATGCAAAGTAATCTCAGAGAAAATCTAGGGCAGGATAATATTTTAAGTGTCTGGAGATTTCGTAGCACCTCTTCATCAGCGAGTTATTTTGCTCGTTGCACCCTCTTGTATGTTACTGGAATAAATAATGTCGATATTAAAACGATAGACATAACATCGGAGGGGATATCAATATGGATAGAAAGCATAATAAATCGTCAAGAGATGTTACGAAGTCTCCTATGTCACCTAAAACACCCCACCTCCCCCATGGTACTGCAGCGTCATTTTTAATGTGTCGTGTACATTGTCCCTGTCCGCCCTGTCAGTGCACGTTCTCTCTCTCTCTCTCTCTCTCTTCTTATCTACAGTAAATGCAAATGTCCTGTATAGTTATTGTTATCTGAAAACCACGCATTCCTTGGGGACGTACTGCGTGGTTTCTGAGGATGTGAAAAGTGTTGGAAAGGCTTTTCAGACTTGAGGCTAATGTACATCCATCATTAATATTTTTACTACTGAAGGACTGTCTTTAATGAAATCTTTTGGTGGTATAAATAACAAAAATATGTCATGGGGGTGACGAGGTTAAGCCAGGCAACAATCGTGCTAGTGTGTGTCGTGCTGCTACGGTCCCATGCTTACTGTGTTTGCGGTTTTTATGTGAAAATAAACAGGAATAATAATAATATACGACTTGTTTTTGAGAAGGGATGCGAGAAAATATCCTGAGAAGGCTCGGGATGCTTTCCACGGTAAACTCATGAACAACAGTTTTGCAGGTTGTTGCCCGTTGTTCTTGTTCTTAATGGCTTTTATTCGTGCCAACTTCTGTTCAGCTAAAACATAATACTGATGAGGAGTTGTATTTCGACAAAAATATGATATTGATGTATATTTTGTCAAAGACTGTGCAAACCGTAGAACGTACGAACCCATGTTTTTGCTTTAAAATAATCTTGGCAAGTCTGGTTGTAAAGGTGAACACAATCTGCTGCTGCTACCTGGGTTGCTTAAACACAGAACATGGATCTAGATTCGTCTGAGAGAGAGAGAGAGAGGGGGGGGGGAGGTATTCTGCAGATTCGACGTGTATCAGATAGATGCTTATGTACTGTGCCCGCATGACCTCTAGTGAATCAGTACAACAGGATTCTTGATTACCCAATTACTAGCCATCTTATCTGTCCCTAGGTGCCTGTTTATCCATGTCTGTCTCTCCGTCTGTCTATAAATCTAGCTTTTCCGTAACTACCGGCAAGTACAGTATATGTCGATTTTTACGATAACCAAGTCACCATAGCAGTGAATTATTCTGAGAAATAATTTTTTAGAAATCAAATTGTGATAACAAAAATTGCTTTGGAGACTTGTTCATCCTGATGATTGGTAACACTCTCAGGCATCTAAGACAATCATAAAATCGTTTGGCGTTAGCTGCAATAAAATTCTAAAGTTGTTGGGCACTATCGGGGTAACAGTACCAGAATCAAGTTTTTGCGCATTCTTTCTGCAATCAGACTCTTCAAACTGGAGGACTTAATTAGCCTAGATGAAACCTTCAGTAACACTCAGTATTCGAGGTCTTTTATGAATAAAATAAAATTGCCTAGAGGTAGGAAGAAAACAGCCTACAAAACACGTTACCGTACTGAAGGGGTTAAGGTGCATTGTGACAAGTACAGCACCATGGAAAAGACAGCATGCCAGTGAAGAAACTACCGACTTTGATTGTACAGCCGTGAGTGACGATTGTAGGAAAAATTGGTAGTGTTGGTCATTGCTTGTGTGTGTGTGTGTGTGTGTGTGTGTGTGTGTGTGTGTGTGTGTGTGTGTGTGTGTGTGTGTGTGTGTGTGTGTGTGTGTGTGTGATATCCTATTATTGGGTGTGGACTCTGTAAGCAAGTCTAGGATGGTCGTGTTAAAGGTCATGACACCAGGGAGAAGGGTGACACCATGTGACCCTCGTGACACTGTTCACACGGCAGTTATGTGTTATTGTGTATTCATGCATAACAAACCACATCTGAGCATGGGACAGCATCAGAGCGCAGCGGAGGTCTGGCTGCACTTTTGGACGTTGAGTCAAAAGACGAAATTCACCTACAACTACAACGCGTCACCCTCACGCTGGGGGGATGGCCCTCATTTTTCTCCCTGACGCATCAGATCCCAGTGAATTTCCTATGGGTAGAAAAACATACCAAGCCTCTCTCAGCTTTTGAATATTAACTAGCAGAGGAATGTGAACAATAATGTGAAATATGAGACGAATTTTGTCCCCGACTATACATCCATTAGTTACATTTTTGTCTTCATTAGTATATGGTAACCCCGTTCACTTCTACCAGCAACAAAACTGGATAAAGTAAGGCTGCTATAAAACTAAGTTTGTTTGTTTTTTAATCAAGGCGAAGATGCACATGACAGGTTGGTGATGACTGGCTGAATGCAACATTACATCATACTCTCTTGACTCGTTAGCATTATTAATTGACGACAAATATCTGAGGGTAAAGCTGAGGTTAGTAAATGTTATTCGGACATGTTGCATTCACCCAGTCATCACCAGCCTGTCAAGTGCATCTTCGCCTCAATAAAAAAAAAAAAAATGAGTATACAGTAAGTGCACCAACTGCCACATCGCCACACACTGATACTGCCCCAGGTTTAGAAGGAGTACACTGTACAGTAGGTGTTAGGTGCTCCGGTACGATCTGCGGCAGCAACAACTATCCGACCAATTTTGCTGGAAGATTATTATTATTATTATTATTATTATTAATAAATATTATTATTATTATTATTATTATTATGTGAGTGAATGTGAGTGCATTCAAGTACCTGGGTAGTGTGATGAGTAAGGATGGAACTTTGGGAGATGAAGTGCGTGAAAGGGTACAGCAGGGAAGGAAGGTTGTTGGTACACTGAAAGCAGTGATGAGAAATAGGGAGGCGAGTATGGAAGTTAAGAAGTCACTGCATGATAGTATTGTGATCCCTACCCTGACGTATGGAAGCGAGGCGTGGACCTTGCAAGAGGGGAACAAGTCAAGAGTGAGAGCAGTGGAAATGAGTTACTTGAGAGGAGCATGTGGAGTGACTTGGAGGGACAGGTTGACGAATGAAGAAGTGAAGGAACGTTGTGGGGTGGATGTGGATGTGGTTGAGAAGATTAGGAGAAATACACTGAGGTGGTTTGGAGATGTGGAGAGAATGGAGAATGAAAGACTGACTAAAAGGGTGTATGTAGGTGAGATGGAGGGAGGGAGAGGGAGGGGTAGACCGAGGATGAGGTGGAGGGATGGAGTTGAGAGGTATATAGGTATATGAGGGAGGAGGGGGTGAGTTGGGGGGAGGGAAGTCAGATGGTGGGTGACAGAGCGACTTGGAGGCGTTTAGTCTGCGGCCACCCTTTGCGGGATTAGGGCGTCGGGCTATAGATAGATAGATAGATTATTATTATCATTATTATTATTATTATTATTATTATTATTATCATTATTATTATTATTATTATTATTATTATTATCATTATTATTATTCGTCCCTTCATTCATCATCTAATCCAGTGTTTCCTCATGAGGAGTTTAGGAGCCCGGGGTTAGGCAAGTTGGTCTGACATTTAAAATGAGTGACCAACCTCATTCATCCCTGAGTGGCATTACGTGAGCAATAACCCCAACCACCCTTCGGATATAAACCTACACCAGCTCAGTCCGATTGGAGTGCCTTCATTACCCACTAAACTACCAGGCGCCATAATTTGGTTATATGGTTACCACCCAGCGTAGTAAATGGTTTCCTGGTGTACAGGGAACCATTTGGCTTGTCACTCAGTATAGAGTCGCCCATACACCGAAGAAAAAGAAAAAAATGAAGGAAAGACAGAACAGGAAGGTCGGAGGTGAGGAAAGGACAGGTATTCGGAAGCAGTACTACATCAAGTGAGTGGACGGTAAGCCCCCCACCTACCACTACATTATTATTATTATTATTATTATTATTATTATTTATTCATCATCATCATCATCATCATCATCTCAGCCCTTATTCACACTTATGATGGGGTGAGGTAGGCTGCAGACTAGTATCTTGGACAGCCAAGCTGTTTTTTGCCAGACTATGGGGGTCTCTTAGCAAAAAAAAAAAAAGGAACCCATTGTATGATTCTGATTTCGTCTTCCTAAAGATTATTAAGGGATTTACAAAAATAATCAACTTCAGAATCTTTGTGAATATGAGTAATGCCTCTGGGTAACAACGCCTGGCATCCAGTTAGATGGAGGGAAGATTGCTGGAGCCGCCCAGGCGACTCCAGTCTGGCCCAGCTCTCTCCTGGTGACAGTGAGTGACTGTTTGGGAAAATACATTACTTCACTCACTGTACAGTCCGAGTCGGCTGTTCATCTGCATCCTTTCAAAACGGTGTCAAAATGTGGTGGATACCTACTGAACGAATCAAAAGTAGTCAAGCAGACTAGCTTCTCATTTGATTAATTCAGACAATCAAACGTGTAAAGAAGCATCTGATCGGTGCTGTGCAATCGATATCACGATTTCTTTGCACTCTCTTGAAATGATGTGTCAGAATCTAAAGAGGCCTTGCTAAACTGATCAGCAGTATTTAGTTTGGTTGGAATTATCGATATATTGGGTCCCCAGATGGGAAAAGGAAATATTGACTGTGATTGTACGTCCATGTCACGTCAAACACTTATAATCCACCTAAGTAAGTTACTGCTTCGTGTAGCGATTAGCCTGTGTAGTGATTTGTACGGGACACAGTAGCGTAGCCGATGGAAGAAGGGCGGGGGGGGCAGGTTGTCATAGGGTCTAACGACCCCCCTCTCTCAGCAGACTACAGTATATCGCACAACAAACATCCTATGAGAAATGGTGAAGCAATGGTCTGGTCAGACCACTGCCCAAACTGGGCCGTGGGTCAGACCATCAAGTCAGGACAGGTCAAGGCAGGAATGAGGTGAGATGAGTGTGGTGTGGCCACTAATATTTCGTGACGGCGTGTAAGGCAGAAATTGTCTACGTCGTATCTATACATCTGTATAAATATCAATATCTATCTACTCGTATATCTACCACTACCACTGTGTTAGTACATAAAACTTCCCTGTGAAGAAATGTAAGGAAATTAACCACAGGAGGAATGAATGTAGACAGAAAGTGTTCTTGTGCAATATATCTTCTTCCTGTCTAAAGATGAAATACACGAAAGTACTTAGTCTGTACTTTCCTTTCGCCTCTAGTTAATTTGCACACACACACACACACACACACACACACACACACACACATATATATATATATATATATATATATATATATATATATATATATATATATATATATATATATATATATAGTACATCCCTGATGGGCAGTTTTCTATCTGGGCACTGGAGTGGCGTCACCAAACCTAACCTGGCTAGGGCGAAGACAGTCCTTTGGCAGGTTGTTTCACGTGGCTCAGAGGCAGAATAAAATAATGCTACGGGCCTTCGTCCTCTCCACAGCACTTTTCGTGGCTAATACCATAATCTGATGTTAATTTCTTGTTACAGTTTCGCCTTTTAGAGGGAGGAATGGCAATATTACACTTAATTAAAATGAACAGAGTACAGTCTACATCACCCTCCCCTAACCCATATTTTTTATACTGTAACTTTACCTAACTTACTTTGACCTAACCTAATCTTACTTTGCCCAGCCTACACTATTGTAACTTAAGCTTACCTGCACCAGTGTCACCTAACCCAATCTAATCACAGCCGTTCTTAACGTTCTGGGGGGGTCACACTCCCTTTACTGGTTGGTCACGTCTCCACTCCCACCCCTCCTCTTTTGCTTTATCACATGGCTCTTTATATTTTTTCCTACCGGGTATAATAAATAGAAGAATGAAGAATGATGTGTTCGTACTATAAATTTCATCACTGAAACAGTGTGAATAAGCGTCAGTACACAATACATCTGGTGATAATCTTTTCATTGATTCTTATCTGCCTATCTTGAATGCGAGATCGTGCGACATACAGGACACTGCGCAGAACTATGTACGGTTCAGTTTGTTCCTGTACTTGGTCTTGACAGCAACCAACGCAGGAAATGCCGCCTCAGACAGGTACAGTACATGGATACAAACGTTGTCGGATTATCACAACAATTACTTAACCATAAATTACCGCTGCATGAAAGACTAAACTCAACCACATGGTCATCAACACCATCACATGGTTAATGTCATAAACACCGCCACAAAGTCATCAACACAGTCACATAGTCATAACTACTACAACATGGTCATAAACACAACCACGTGGTCATCAACACCATCACATGTTCAGTCATAAACATCACCATATGGTCATGGTCATAAACACCACAGTATCGTTTCGTTTCGTGTTTATAGGCTCCAACATGGCCATAAAATCACCACTGGTTATTAATTATTCCCTCATGGGCATAAACATCATCACATAGTCATATACACCACAATATGATCATAAACACCACCAAAAATACCAGTAAATGGTTATAAAACAGCCAGATGATCATAAACCCCACCAAGGTCATAACCGCCAGCACCTGGTCAGTTACACCATAACATGGTCTTAAGTACCATCACATGGTCACGGACATAAACACTAGGCCTTTCACATAATCATAAGTTGGGCCTACCATCATATCGTGAAGACCATAACCAGCAGCGCGTGATGATGGTCATAATCATCATTACATGGCCACAGAAATCGCCACATGACCATACGTACCACCACATGATAATAAAGGCGTCACCTGGCCATGGTATACAAACACAGTCATGTACTGATGGGCACTAGCATCATCACATGACCATGCCACCACATGATAATTAATTGTATTCTACTATCACAAACATAGTCAAAAATAGCACGTGAATGTTTTAATCCCCTATTGCTCTGTCATATTTCCTTGTTATAAAAAAAAAAAAAAAAAAAAACGAACCAAGCAGCATTCTTTGCAATTTACAGCGGTTCTTCCCCCCTGGGGAGGAGGGGAAAGAATACTTTTCCATTATCCCTGCTTGTTGGAAAAAGCGACTAAAAGGGGCCTTTTGTCTCCCATCTTTTTTTCCTTATTGTTTCTTTGTTTCCTGTCCCACCCCCTTCTTAATAGTTTCGTATTTTTCCGGCCTTTATTTTCCCTCCACTTCTATCTGGTTAGACATTTAATACCATGAACGGTTTAGGGACCTTCCACTGACGTCGACCCTTCCTTCCACCCTGGATCAAACCTTTCAACCAACTGGCCAATCATCTCACTTCATCACCAAGCCACTTTATCACCAAGGCGCGGCATCGCAAAATCACTTCAGTGTCAAAACCACTTCATCACCAAGACGACTTCTGGCTACGACCACTTCTGTGCCAACACTACATCTACGCCAAGACCTCTTCTAAGCCAAGACCACTGCAACGCCAGCAACACCTCAGTGCCAACACCACCTCAATGACAACACTGTCTCAATGCCAACACCACCTCAATGCCAACACCACCTCAATGCCAACACCACATCTACGGCAACTTCTTTAACGCCAACACCACCTCATGCCAACATCACTACTGTGCAACACTATGCAACACCACTTCTATGCCAACACAACTTTAACGCCATCATCATCTCAACGTTAACACCATGCCAACACGACTTCTATGCCAACACCAGCTGCCTGCAACAACACTTCTATGCCAACTTTTTTTTTTTTAACTTGTCCGACTCTGGGCAAAGGCTTCAAGGCCTATTTCTTGGGGACAGTGGCCTATCCCAAGGCCCAGTAGTCCTCCTACACCTTCACATGTCACCACATCGGCGCTAACACCCACCGTCCATACTGAATACATGCTAGGGTTATCTCATACAGGACTGGTGTATTGATATTAGCGGGGGTATTTATGCGACATGTCGGCGGGCCTTCTGGTAGATCAGGAAAGTCTGTTTTTATGAAATTCAAATCCTTAACCTGTTCCCTGCCCCACCCGGGATTCGATCCTGGGTCCATTAGGACTGCAGGCCGCCTCTCTACCGATTCAGCCACCGCCTCCCCATAGTCTTTCATGCAGCGGTAATTTATGATCAAGTAATTGTTTTGATAATCCGACAACGTTTGGATCCATGTACTGTACCTGTCTGAGGCGGCATTTCCTGCGTTGGTTGCTGCCAACATCACGTTAACACCAACAACACTTCTCTGCAGCACCACTTTAACACTAACACCTCTTTTATTCCAACGCCACTTCTACGGCCAAACCGCTTCTACATCAACACCACTTCTACACCCAAACCTCTTCTACATATCCCTCTCCGTTTGCGTTCCATTGCTAGTCATATATCATTGCTTTGAATTAGCGTCATATTGGTCTTTGATACCTAGCGCAAGGAATACAATATTCACCTAAATTACAGCAGTTGCTGTTATTTATTGTCTGGCTCATGTCAGTACGCCCACCTAACATGGAAACGAAAATATGTGGGGGCAAGAGGCAAGAATCTGTCACGTGGCGGCCGTCTGTTGAGAGAATGAACTTGCGTGCTGATTAGGAGTGAAAGTAAACTTTTCATCCCAAGTTTCAGTTTTTAAAAATGTGACCCATCCCTCAAGATAACTGTTTTTGTAATCTTTATCCTTCTATCCACATGACCAGATCAAAGAAGGACCAGGTAGACGGCCAAGCAGCAAAGAGGGAAAGAAACCAACTCATCACAGGACTACAAAAGCATGCCTTTCCAAAGTGTGGGGTAGAGACAAAATATAGAGTAAATAATAATCGAAGGCTCGTCATCACACACACACACACACACACACACACACACACACACACTTGTACAGATCATTCTATATATACATGTTCTGGGTCACTGCATCCCTCTCCTCTCCAGAAAGTGCTCCCCCAGGAGGACGCGATTCCCCAGTCAAGTACTACTGTACTACAATATAACTCATAGTATCTAGTAGAACCTAACCTAATCGAACTATATATATGGAGAGACAGCTGAATAATTAAATAGATTTTCTTTATACTACTGACCCACCTGTAAGGTAGCCGGTGCAGGACTGGGAAGCCGTTGTAGCTACATTGGCCTACTTCAGCGAATGCTAAGCCGCCCACTGCTGGTTCCATGGCCCCAGGCGCCCGCAGTTCGAAGGTCAGGTTCAGTCCCTGCCAGGCCTCCCCTAAGTCACTGTAGCCTAGAGCTAAAGGCTCCCCAAGATCAGGATCATGTCCTTCCTCAGTGAATGGAAGTTTTCGAGTATGAGTGGGTGGTGGGAGGGTGGACAGGTTGAGGTAGACTGGGTGGTCGACACCTCCAAAGCGAGCAAGTTGGTGGACGGGTATACACCATTCGTCTTGCTGCCAGGCCAGCTCCACCCAGTTCTCGTACAACCACGTACTACACACTAAAACCTGCAACACCGCCGTTCTCGCTGGTTATAAAGCAAATAAAACAGTTGGCAGCCCTAGCAATTCTATTCATAGGTGTATGTAGGACAAGTTTCTGCTAACGACAAACTGAACTTTACCATCGTTAAATCAGAGTGGTAGTAACTTACAGACATGCGCGTTCCGTAAAAGTGATGGAGATGCAATGTGAGGTTGTATCGCCCATGGAGGAGGACGAGGCAGGTGTACGGGTGTGCGGGGAGCTGGTCAAGACAGATGAATCCAACTGCTGGAAGAGTGAGTGTGTCTACATCTATCGTGCTGTTGCAGGGAGTGCATTTTCCCCTGTCCAGCCATATACCCTTCACCACCTCCCCTGCCAGCATTATCATCATCAGTAGCAGCAGCCACAGTGCAACTGGACAGAACACAGAAGCAGCTCTGACACCCTTGGAGCCGTAGCAAAGAGCCTTGACCTTTGGCCCGCTGCCACATTCGCACCTACAGTCCGCCATGCAGTCCTATAATATTCACCTGGCCATGTCCTCAGTAATACACATACATTCTGCTGAATTTAAACAGCGAGAATATTACAAAGTCTGAGGTTCACGTGGGACATTCGTCTCGTATTCAGAAAAGAACGGTGGATGTCAGTGGGAAATGGGCAAATTAATTATAATCCGATATGTAGTGTGTAAATCTTGTCATACGCAAATAGTAAAATGAACCAGTGTAATGTCGTGGAATAGACATAATAATGGAATGAGTAAGACTTAGTGTAATAGACTGAAGCAGTGCAGTGGAGTGAAACGTGAGGTGAGGTAATGCAGTGCAAGCCACAGACACAACGGCACTGTGCTGAACGGATACAACACTCACAATGACCGCTTCTTCAAGACTGACGCTGGAGACCTGGGGGCCGCGGCTGCGGGCTTCTGGTGGCTCGTGCAGAGTTGACAGTTTAGCAATTTTTGCTAGCTCCGGGAAGAGTTATTTCTATTTAGCGATATTGTTTTACGAAAACTTACCAAGTTTTGGCAGTATATTAGTAATTTTACCATACTTCTAAGCCTTTTTTTTTTTTTTGGTGTGCTTTAAGATATATTACCTTCTAAGAGCTAGTTTAGCAACACTATGAATTAGGTCTGCTCTGGTTTTTCCTCGCTACCTCCTGGCTCCACAGCCAGCGTAGTTCACTACTTTCCGTCACACTAGGTTTCACCCAGAGCTCCGCGGAGTAGATCTACTAAGAACGTTGTTTTTATCTGAAACATTACAGTAAATGGCAGTTAGTTATTTTGTAAAGAATGTCACAAGTCACTGAATAGGTGACAATTACTTTAATCAGTAGAGGAGTAGGTTCTTCCAGTTCATTGATAAAAGCCCTTTCTTGTGGTAGGCACTCTTATCTGGGCTGGTATTCTTGCAAGGTTAGGAGGCTTGCTACCGGCTCTTCCTTACCAATCTATTTCTACATCTAGCACGTTGATATTGTTGTTGTTCCACCCCGGACTACGCCGATCACAACAAAATATGTTCAATATTACCTTCCTCGAAAACACGCTTTTCCCACTGCATGTTTTACGAGCATATCTTGTGGCCATTCCTTAGGCATTTGAAGGTATTACAAGAATACCAGAATGGTGTATGTGGCTTGAGCATGTATCCAACACAGGGAAGATGGACTCCTCTGACCTGCAATGTCCCGGTGTCAAATTCACCAAGACAGTGCATACACAAAGTATCCTATGCACAGAGTTCCCTACACCTAAGTATGGAATAATGGTACAGGGTAAGCCATTTTGTGTATAGCGTCACGTGCACCGCAGTGGCGTACCCAGAAAGTTGGAAAGGGAGGGAGGGGGGGCATTTTTATTTTTTTTCAACTGTGCAGCCCATGACTTTGGCTAGCGCAGCGAGCCCGCACAACTGGGTGGTTCGGGGGGGTTTACAGCACCCTTCCCCCCCCCCCCCGAGAAAATTTTGCATTCTGGCCAATTTTACAGTCATTTTGAGGTCACATGGAATGGGTATACGTCATAAATATAGCATATTCCAAAGTCATTTTTAAGTACTCTGTGCCACTGAGTTTATGTTTCAGTCTCTCCAACAACCTTATACTACTAAAACGCTAACATTTCAAACAACTTTACAACTGTAATAAACTAATAAATTATATATATATATATATATACAGTATATATATATATATATATATATATATATATATATATATATATATATATATATATATAAATACATATCCATCATCCAATCCTACATTGGCCCATGAGGAGCGTAGGAGCCCGGGGCTAGGCAGTTGGTCCTGACATTTAAGATGAGAGTGACCAACCTCATTCATCCCTCAGTGGCATTACGTGAGCAATCAACCCCAACCACCCCTTGGATATAAGCCTTCAACGGCTCAATCCGATTGTAGCACAATAATTACATACTAAACCACCAGCGCCAAAATTTGGTTATATGGTTACCACCCAGCGTAGTAAATGGTTTCATGGTGTACAGGAAACCATTTGGCTTGTCACCCAATGTAGAGTCACCCACAGGCAGAAGAAGAGGAAAGAATGAAGGAATGAAAGACAGAAGAGGGAGTGTAAAGTCACCCGCAGGCAGAAAGACGAGGAAAGAATGAAGGAAAGAAAGACAGAAGAAGATGGAAGGAAAGAAGGATGGAGGAGATGACAGGGCATACACCCGAGAGCAGCACTACATTGCGTGATTGGATGGTGACCGCCCCCACTATCTATCTATCTATCTATTGCCAGATGCCTCAATCCCGTTTGGGGTGGCCACAAACAAATCGCCTCCAAGTCGCCCTGTCCCCCGCCATTTCACTGCCCTGCTCCCAACTCACACACCCCTCTCTCATATACCTCTCCACCCCATCCCTCCATCTCATCCTCGGCCTCCCCCTCCCTCTTCCCCCTTCCACCTCACTCACATACACTCTGTCAGTCTTTCACCCTCCTTCCTCTCCACATGGCCAAACCACCTCAGTGTGTTCCTCATAATGCTTCCTATCACATCCATATCCGCACCACAACGCTCCTTTATATCCTCATTCGTCAGCCTGTCTCTCCATGTGACTCCACAGGCTCCTCTTAAATAACTCATTTCCACTGCTCTCACTCTTGACTTGTGTCCTTCCAACAACGTCCAAGCTTCACTTCCGTACGTTAGAGTTGGTATCACAATACTGTCATGTAGTAACTTTTTCACTTCCATGTTCACTTCCCTGTTTCTTATCACTGCTTTCAAAGAACCAGCAACCTTTCTTCCCTGCTGTACCCTTTCAAGCACTTCACCCTCCAAACCTCCATCCTTACTCATCACACTACCCAAGTACTTAAACGTACTCACATTTTCCAATTCCTCACCATCCAACCTCGCTGTACATTCACTGACTTCACCTCACTCAAAGACCATCACTTTACTCTTCCCTACATTCACCTTTAGATTCCGTTTCTTACACACTCTCCCAAACTCATCCACCAAGCCTTGCAGCTCCCCTTCGTCTTCACTCAACAACACAGTAACATCTGCAAACAACAGTACAGGGAGTTTCCAAACACTATCCTCTCTCACCAGGGTCACTCCAACATCCACTACCCTACCTTGTACCTCTTTTATTACCCCATCCATGTACAGATTGAACAACCAGTGAGACATGACACATCCCTGTTTCAACCCAACTTTCAGAGAGAAAAATTCACTTAGTTCACTATCCACACGCACTGCAGCCTTCGCACCATCGTACATACTCTTCACGGCATTCAACAACTTCCCATCTACTCCATATATTCTTAACACTTTCCACAATCCTTGTCTATCCACCCTGTCATATGCTTTCTCCAAATCCATGAAAGCCGCATACAACTTCTTTCCCTTCTCTAGAAACTTTTCCACTAAAGATCTAAGAATGAATATCTGATCTACACAACCTCTTCCCTTCCTAAAGCCTCCCTGTTCTTCTCCAACTAATTTCTCTGTTCTTTCTCTAACTCTGTCAATAAGTATCCTACCATACACTTTTCCTATTATACTAAGAAGACAAATGCCCCTATGATTACCACACACTTCTTTTTCCTCTTTTCCTTTGTACAAGGGAATAATTATACCTGACTTCCAATCCTCCGGGACTCTACCTTCCTCCCAGGCCAATCTGCACATCTTCCACATCCATTCTACTACTATCTCTCCCCCATGCTTCAGCATTTCACCACACACTCCATCAATTCCTGGGGCTTTCCCCGATTTAACTTTCTTCATTGCTTCCACAACTTCTATCCTACTGATTTCTTCCTGTCTTCTCACCTCCCTCCTTCTCCCAGCCATTCCCCAGCCACTTATACTTGCATTACTTCCATCCTCTATGTTCAACAATTCCTTAAAGTGTTCTCTCCATCTGCTCATTTTTTCTCCCTTGTCCACCAGTAATCTACCATTTTTATCTTTCACTCCCCTGCTAACTTCACTTCCACCCTGTCTTACTCTTTTCACCTCTTTCCAGAACATTTTCTTACAGTCCCTCCACTTTACACTCAAATTCCTTCCAAATTCCTCATCCACTCTCTTCTTACTCTCTCTTACTAATCTTTTCACCTCTCTCTTTCTTTCTACATATAACTCTCTCTTCCGCCTCTCAACTTCTTCCACGCCCCTATTTTTCATCCATTCATTGTATGCTTTCTTCTTTTGTGCCACAGCCTGTTTCACCTCTTCAGTCCACCTCGCTGTTCCTTGCACCTCCCTCCGTCTTCTCTTCCTTCCACACACCACATCACATGCTGCACATAATTCTTCTGTAAATATCCTACACACACCTTCCACGTCTCCCATCTGCTCCAATTCATATTTGCCCAATCGTTCCTCCACTTCTCTCTTATACTCTGCCTTTTTCACATCCTCTTATAACTTTTCCACTCTCCTTGCAACTACTCCTTCCTCTCGTCTTTCCCTTCTTCTATTCCTCCATCTTACTTGAATTCTAATTCTGGCCACCACCAAGTAGTGGTCAGAAAGTCCACTCCCCCAACCTCTATAAACTCTTGCATCCATTACACATCTTCGCTTCCTTTCATCCACACACACATAATCAATCATTGCCTTCCTTTCATTCAGTTCACCACCCACCCTTCTCATCACTCGCCATGTATACCTGTGGATCATTTTATGCCTGAAGAGGGTATTGGCTATCACCAACCCCCTCCAAGCACAAATGTCCACTAACGCACTCCCATTCTCATCTATCTCAGCAGGCACACCCCACTCACCAACTATTCCATCCACCTTCACATTCCCAACTTTACCATTCATATCACCAATCAAAAACACTCTCTCATTCCTTCCAAACTTTTCCATGCACACGTCTACATTTGTCCAGAACTCTTCTCTTACTCTTCTAGCACGATCTTGCATTGGCGCATACACACACACAATCGCCAACATTTGTATTCCAACTTTCAACTTTACCCACACAATCCTTGACCCAACTGATCCATACTGTCTTATGCTCCTCTTCCTTCTTTTATTCACAACTATACATACTCCTTCCTTTGCCCTCTCATTCTCACCTACTCCTGCACATATACCCCATCCATACTCCCATTCTCTCACACTTTCTCCTCTCCATTTTGTTTCAGTTATTCCACATACATCCACTTTCGCACCCTCAAGCACCTGGACAATCTCTCTCTTTCACCTCATCATTCGCTCCCCTTACATTCCATGTTCCGATAACCATGTCCTTTGTCCGGTCCTTGGTCGTCATCGTTTGGTCAGTCCTTGTCCGAGACTTATTGTTTGTTTTTTTAGTTAGTTGTTTTCCGGGGAGGGGCACTAACCCTCCGCCAACCCTTTTAGTCGCCTTTTACGACAAGCAGGGATACTGGGGGAGTATTCTTGAAAAAAAACCCTACCCCCAGGGGGTATATATATATATATATATATATATATATATATATATATATATATATATATATATATTTTGTTGTACGAGATTTAATAAAGTTAGTGTGTATATGTGTATTGCCGTTAGCCGTTATATATTATGGTTGTTATGCATTTTGTAGTTCTTTGATGATATGTAATTGTATAGAGTTTGTTAGCAGCCGGAGTACCTGCAACATCCCTTCCAAGTTGGTGACAGAGTGTGGGTACGTCATCTTACCAGAAGATGCAACATTCAAAGCACTGTTGGAGTCGTTACAGACATACTTTCTGCACAGAGTGTTGAGGTTGATGGAGTGCCTCGGCATGTGCGTGACTTGCGATTGGTGACAGCACAGTTACCACAGAGAGAGGAACGAGAAGAGCAACAGGAAGTTCAGGATTCCTGGATTGACAACGAGGACGACAGCCTGGTGATACGTCTACCTGCCAATATAGATGAACTGGAGGAATCGACCAGGGAAGGATCCAGTGACTCTGATGAAAGCAGGGGAGAGAGCCCAGGACGACCGATGCCACGGAGAGGATCAAGGGAACGTCACCCAGTTCGCCTGTTTCAGTATAGTGATCTCCCTTAGGATCAGGGGGGAGTGTTGTGTGAGATTTAATAAAGTTAGTGTGTGTATGTGTATTGCCGTTAGCCGTTATATATTATGGTTGTTATGCATTTTGTAGTTCTTTGATGATATGTAATTGTATAGAGTTTGTTAGCGATGCAACCTTGAAGTATTTCGATTCATGATTTTTGTTTGAATCAGTATTTCACTGGCAGCCTTCGTTTTCAAACGTGATCTTCCTGTCGGCGAATCCGAGACCCAGTGATACACTGTCCTCGAATCTGTCATCAGGCAAATCTTTACCATCTTCCAGGCGACAGCCAAATTCACACCCCGTAGTACAGCATCCAATTCAGCCAAATTGATGTGGGAACACTCATCTTGCCGCAGCCAGGAAGCATCTTCAACTACATAGCCATCCACCACCAACATGGCTCCAATAGCAAGTGAACTGGCGTCCACCCACACGACAGCTTCACTACCACTAATATCCCATCGGCCATGAGCTGGATCCGCAGATTTCACTCACTGTACAGTTTCAACAAGCATAGAATGTAACTCCGCATCATCGATTTCAGTGTCCCAAGAGGTAGCGAGTGCATTGGCTCTCCTTTTCAGATATGAAGCTGCCACCCGTAACCATCCACAAACGGGCAAATGGCCTGTGAGGCGCCCACACAAGGAAAACACCGAACGTCTCGCAATCTTCTTAGGAATCTCACCGACGTCGTTATCCCGTCGCCAGAAGAGACCCTGTCGCTCCCCCCAGACCCTCATACCCAAAACTCTGGCTCCCTTGGATACCTGCTCAGCTGCCTTGCAGACCAGACTGTAACGATTGAGATGGGTTTCCACATCAGCTGCAGACGCTATTCTCTGATCCACCAGTATGTCGTCTAAGTATGGAGAGGTTGCTTGATTAACTCTTTCGTCCCAGCTCAATGCAGCGCTCAAGACTCGTTTCATAACTAAGGGCGCAATGCTTAACCCAAATCCCAATCTCGTCAGACAGTACCTTTGTCCCTTAAACACAACAGTCTGGTATGGCCACAATGCACTGTCCACATGAATTTGAAGGTAGGCCTTACGCAGGTCTACGAGTCAGACATCTTGTCCACAGCGACGCCACTCTCTTATCTTCTCGCAGCATACGTCTGCGTCGGCTGTGTGTGGATTAAGATAGGAATTCAGCTCCCGAAAGTCGAGCACAGGGCGTACCTTCCTTCCCTTATTCTGTTGGATAACAGCCATTAGTGGAATTGTCCCCTTAGCTGGTCCATGAAGTGTCTCATCGTAGGGGATTAACCAACCATCCTCAATCCACTGCAACAGTTCACGCTCATATTCGTCACGAACATCAGGCTGAATCCGGTACTCTGTAGCAGTATTCACAAGACATGAGTTTTCTGAGTTATTACACCACTTCCAAGACACTGTCCACTTCTTTGTTGCTGCCTCATAAGTCACTGTAAAATCCCTCTCATCAATGATGTGGTCTGTTGGTGCTGCCACCATAACAGACTGCACAGATTCATCAACACCAAACTTAACATCGTTAGGTGCTCGTACGGTTACCCCCTTGAAAGCACGTATGCCATTCATACCAAGGATGAAGCTGAAGTTCAGTGGCCTAGTGGACACCACCAACACCTCCACAGGTGACACAGCCCCAGACGGCAGCTGGACGCATACCACACCCGATCCTTCACACAAATATTGCTCACCGCTCATCGTTGTCACATTCAATTTATTTTTTGTCCAATTGGAACACACCAACACATGTGCAATGCTCTTCGTACAACCGGGGTCCACTAGTGTGTCGCAACTCACACCATCTACAACCAACCGAGTTTGTGGCAGAGCGCCCATCACTGCTGCGTTGGAGAGGAAGCTGGCGCTGACACCACCTCTCCAATGAAGTTTCCCGAGCATGCTGAAGCAATGTGTCCCCGGCCGCCACAGCGGAAACATCGGTAGTTGCTGCGCCCACTCCTACGTCCTTCACGCCTGGCCAAGCAGTCACGGGCATAATGATTAGGCTGTCCACAACTTCGGCAGGCTACAGATGCTGTCTCACCCTCAGAATGTGCAGGTCTAAACGCAGCTCCTGCCACAACTGCGCCAACATGCTCATCCGCCAACACAGCACGAGCTCTTTTCAAAATCTGGCCAATATCCATTGCCTCAATGCGTGAACCAGCTCGTAAGGTACGGCGGACAGCATCAGGTAGACCCGTCACAAAGGCACTATATATAGCAAGGCTGGTGTCAGGCATACCTCCAAACAACCCTGCCAGACGGCGCAAGTCAGCAAGGTACACATCCACTGGTTCACCATCGCCCAACTTTCGAGTGATGAATTGCTCATAAGCACGAAACTGGTCGACTGCAACTGCAGAAACAAGCGCCTCTTTAATCTTCTTGTAGATAAGTCGGTCGGTACTGCTCAACTGCTGGTAAACCGCAAATGCTCCGCCAGTAAGCCTTAGCGGGACGATGTTGTGCAATTCCGAAATCCCACGTAGACTGCACACCAACTCCACCTTGTCCAGCCATTCACTCACACCGTGTGATGATCCGTTGAACTCAGGAATCAGCCGTAGATCCATAGGCAGACTGTCTGTAGGGGTCGTCTGGGCAGTGGTGTCTTCTTTTTCAGACATGCCTAGATAGCTTGTAGGATTTCATTAAAATAGCAGAGGTCTTGTTGTCAGCTCTTATTCACACAGAAAAAAGTCAGGATAGTCTCGGTACAAGTGATTACCTCTCTGCTCAAGCCAACAGCGTGAACTCCCTGACTTGGCGAGGGCACTAGCAGATGTTAATTCCGAAAAACTGATTCGAACAAAAATCATGAATCGAAATACTTCAAGGTTTCATCGCTAACAAACTCTATACAATTACATATCATCAAAGAACTACAAAATGCATAACAACCATAATATATAACGGCTAACGGCAATACACATACACACACTAACTTTATTAAATCTCACACAACAATTTTATATATATATATATATATATATATATATATATATATATATATATATATATATATATATATATATATATATATATATTGCAAAAGGGTTGGGGCCATGGCCGCATGGCCCCCTCCCTTCGGTACGCCACTGTGCACCAAGTGCTTGCATGCACAAAGTACATTATACACAAAGTAATTTATGACACGTTCATGAATTAGAGATATACTACTAAATAAGTGACTTCCTTCAGTAGATACAAGAACAACTTGTGTACAAGAATCATTCTCCCTCTGCCTATCATAGGCAATTACCTTTTTTGGATTATATGCCCATAGACCAGGAATGTGGTATAGGGTATTTTGTGCATAGGGTACTTTGTGCATGTACGAACTTGGTGCATATGACACTGGACTCAACAGTGCACTGTCCCTGTGCACACCGCGTCCCACCCACCAAATACCATCACCGCTCTCTTCCCCTCCCAAACCCATGTATAGGCTAAAAGAACGATCTCACTCTCTCTTTATGCATATCGCATCAACCACCTCAAGTTCGCTGAAAAATCCAAGGGAGAATTCTGCAGTGACTACAAGTGACATTATACTCTACCCACTCTCCAAGAAAGGGAGATATGGGTGAGGACCTACGGGAGTTTGCTTCCCTAAATGATCCAGATCCAGTAACTTCCCCTTGTGTTATTTTCTCCATTTCATACTCGTTGCCCATTCTCTCTCTCTCTCTCTCTCTCCCCGCAATTTACCTTCTTATCCCTTATTTCCCCCTTGCCACTCGATCTCCTCTGTTATTCTGTACTCTTCTCTTCCCACTTTTGTTAAGTTGCAGGTGATATCATTATATCAGTTATATCCACTGCATTTCACTTCCCTGTCTTTGTCTCCTGTCTGGCAACACCTTGTGTGTGGGGATGTTTCTTCCCATTCAGTATCTTGCATTCCCTACTGGATTTATGTTGTGGACAGTAAATTACTGTACCTCTGTTCTTTCCCGTTTAAGATCACCGAGTTATCGCTCAACACTGAAGCTAATTATGTGTGCAGAGGCTTCTGCCCTCCGCTTATTCTGCCCTTCCTCTTATCTTTCATTCACCGCTGTTTGTATAAACTTTGCAGTGGCAAGTCAAATAGTACGGTATCAGACACTCCCCCAGAAACATCAAAGCAACCCACACTCACAAGCTCATACAAATGCTAATTAGCTGGCCATCTACATCCTCTTTGATTCAGCTGGCTGCTTGGAGAGTGTGAACTCGCTGAAGTGGCACTCATGTCACTGTTTGTCTTGAGGAATAACCTCTTCCATCCATCCATTGCCAGACGCCATGTATCCCAAATGGGGTGGCCAAGGGCTTAGAGTTAATTGTTTTTTACAGGGAGGGGCACTAATCCTCCACCAACCCCACTTGACTGATGATTCTCCAGGCGTTGTTCCTCCATGCTCTTGGAGAGCATAATTCTGTACTAAAGTCCATGTTTTTCTGGTTAATTTCATCCCTAAGTCTTCTGTAAATGTCGATATTTAAATCCCTGTTTAGTTATTCTGACATTCCATTTCTTGCTAACTGTTCGTGACTGTCTTTGCACTTCTCTCCTAACAGACAACAGGCAACAGAGAAATAGAGTGAGAGAGACGCAAAAATAGACACAGTATTATGGAGTTGCCCAACCAGGCTATGTTGAAATGCTATGACTGTAAGCAGAGAGTTAAAGCTGTGAAAAAAAAAAAAAAAATGAGATATATAGATCTGAAATGGTGGGAGCAATTAAGAAGTCACCAAGAAAAAGGTAGAAGGAAGTGACAAACTTTGCGTCACAGAGACCAGAGTATCCAGAAGAGTGAACACATATGATACACGGAGTACAGGTATCATCACAATTTGTCAGGGATGTCTTCCAAAATATTACGACTAGCTTCTCTATACAACTGGTCCTGCAAATTGAGGAAAGCTGTTTAATCAGCTGTACGGGTAAAAATGGATTTTCAATACAAAATTCATCCAAACTCTTTAAGGACTTACTGCCAAAAGGAGTGTGAAAATAGAAGACAAACTGAGGACTTACTGTGCTGAAGTGCTATACAGGAATGTTCAGTTTACGAAGGGTCCATATGCAGTGTGCTGTGATATCAACTCTTATGCCTTGACACCCTGTTCAACTTAATTTGTTTAGTAAAGAATGATAATTTATTTTGCATCGTTCAAGGATTACCCCTCTGATGGATACATTAAAAACAGCTTCAAATAATCCCTTGAATAGGATTTTTTTTTTTTTAATTACCAATCATTTTATTTCCTTCAAAGAAGACCTATCATAGTAAATAAATGGGTTACTATATCATCTTAGGTAATACTGTGCCAGAATACATGCTTCACATATATATATATATATATATATATATATATATATATATATATATATATATATATATATATATATATTTTCCAAGGAAGAAGGGATCAAAGGCCAGAAGCCCACAAGACTGTTCCTTCCATGAAAAATAAAAACAAACTAGCAGACAGTCAAACTCAAGACCCGTTCATTTCGAGATACTTAGATACATTGCGTCGAAAGACTGGAGGTCATAGGCAGTAGGAAATACAGAGAAAGACAATTCCAGAGCTGACCTGTTGCATACATGAAGGACTGTGAGTAATGGTTAACTTTTGCATTAGAGGGCTGGACAGAAAAGAGATGAGAGTTTGCTCCTAGACGGGTGCTACGCACCCACTGTAGTAGTCAAGGGATGCAAGAAGAGTTCAAATGAACAGTAATCATCGAAGTAACGATGGAAAAGAGATACAGATGCAACAGTGCAGCAAAGAGAAAGAGGAGGAGAGATGATGAGATGAATGGCCTTTGACTCCTTGTCCCCCGCCCCCGCCCCGGAGGGGCTCGGGGAAAGGTAATGTATTCACTCGGTTTGTATGTGTGTTTGTTTGTTTGTTTGTTAAGAACTTTACGAGAAAAAACTACTGGTGCGATTTTGACTAAAATTACAGGGATGATGGGCTATGACCTTCTGATAACCTGATTAAATATTGGGCCAACCTGGTCCAAAGACCAGAGTGTAGGCCCCCCCCCCAAAAAAAAAAAAAACTGGTAATAATCGTTCTTTCGCCATAACTCCTTTCAATTTCGTCATATCGACATGAAACTAAAACGTAAAGGTGCGTCTTTCAAATCTGCATGCTATAACATGCCTCATTACATTAGGGGGGTTGCCCTCCAGTTAGCGGTAGGGGTGTCAGTGTCAGGTGGCTCGAGCCTAAAATTACAAATGGGCATAAAATCGTCAATTTTCACCCAATTTACTCCAAATTTGATGTGGCATCTTTGGTTAGATATCCTGTTCTAATTATTCACCAGCATTAAAATGACTGCCGGGGACGGGTTTGCTGTGCCTTGGCACTGCTTCTTGTTGAGGAAAGTTGTATGTGGGGAGCATCCCTATACATGAGAGTTATACTCCACACAGTGGCGAATAAAAGCCATTAATATAGTCAACATCTGTGCGGGGGTAAAAAAAAAAAAAAAAAAGGCACGGAGTCGGCTTAGCACACCTAATCTCTTGAAAGCAGATCTCACTAGAAAGGTAATACGATCTTTCCACGATAAATACCGAAAAATGAACTCCTAGTATGTTTAACGATGATGCAGGATTGAGTTGGATATTGTTAAAAATTAGAGGATACTCCTGCGGTAGATTTTGGCGGGTCGACAAATATAAGAACCGAGTTTTTGATGCATTTACAACAACAACAATACTTTTCCCCAATCGGAGATATGAACCAAGTCAGATATTAGGTGTACCATAGCCTCATCCCTTGTTTGTAGCAGTAACTGCTAAGATGGACGTTGCGAGAAGCGAATGGAAAGGTAAAGGATGGAGTCATTACCGTATGAGTGGAGAGGGTTAGGTGTAGAACTTAGAAAGTCACTGATGAATAGAAGGAAGAGAGTTAGGGATAGGCTAGAACCCTGAGAAATACCACTACTGATAACTTTGGGAGAAGAACGGTGCCCGTCTACAAAGGCATCACATGGCTAAGCACACTCTGTGAGTAGGTCTCATCCTATTATTTTCACTTACATAACTTAAGCTTTTCATTTCATACTACTCGTATTATTGTTTTGTGTTTTAGAGTCACTAAAAATAACCTAACCCTAACCTAACCTTTATGGAAAATATCCCACTCTTAATAGCTGGTCAAAAAATTCGGCAATTCTACATTACGCAATTATCTTCAAGAAAGCAGTGCATCCGGAAAATGAATCCTCTGTATAGGAGGCAACAGAGATGTCAATGATCTTTAAGAAGTGACCAGTTAAGCACCTGAAGTTATCCATGAAATGATCAGTGGGCCCTGACTGTTGAAGTTTAAGCACCATAGCCTAAGACCAGAATGAATTTGAGCCTGTATGGTTATATTAGTCTGCTTTAGATGTCACCCCACAGAGGTGAGTAAACCACTAAGCAGTTAACATAATAAGATGTCTTTCATTACACTCCCCTTCATACACAGTAATCAAAATAATGGCTAATTATATACCGAGCAAGAGAGGGATGCCTTCCTATGATGGCATCAGTATCACCAGGTGGTGAAGCTGCTAAGTTACACAAATGCCTCTCAGCTCCTTCCCTGAATGGAGGAGGATGGACTACAGGGGAGAGGCAGCTTCAGCCTACAGGCAAGTAGATTCACGTCCTGATAATCCTTGGGGTACAGAACAAAAGCAATGTATATTCTTCCAACATACACGGATCGTCATTCATAGGAACAAAAATATACACACCTTCATTTACTTCCTACTTCAGTGTTCAGCCTCCAGCTACTTTTACCTTGTAAGGCTGACACTGTTCATACTGTATGAAATTCATTTGCCCATACATAGCTTCCTTTTCTATATTGTTACTGTTGTTGTTGTTGTTGCTGCTGATGATGATGCAACCCCAGGCTCCTCTGATCATGAACTTAGTAGGCTGCAGGAAACTGGTGACTACAACCGGTCTCTCCCTTAGGTCTTTTGTTGAGGCTATGTTGGAGCATTGTTTATGTTGTGATGGTGGTTGTGACAATGTGGTGCATGTGGTAAGCAGGTGTGTTGTGCTGCGGGGGCTGCATTGAAGTGTGACCATAGTGCATTGTTTGTGGTTTGCCTTATATGTTAGTATTGTAGCAGGGAAGGGTGATGGTTAAGTGTACTCGGGTCTCGCTGGACTGAGTAGTATCTAAGGGGTGTATGTCTGATAGCTGTTCATGGCTGACGCTAGTTAAAGATTTAGGATGACCATGGTGATTATGTGTTAATGTATGTGTTGAGTGAGGGGAAGATGTTGCAGAGATGTTCTGTGTAGTGCTAGGCAGCTGTTCACTTACTGTTTCTTTGTGGAGGAGGTGTTGTAGCATACCTAAAGCAAAAGGACGTTTTCCTCGCTTGAGTATGGGGATAAAGGTTGCTGTATGGGGATAAAGGTTGCTGTATGGGGATAATGGTTGCTGTATGGGGATAATGGATGCTGTATGGAGATAATGGTTGCTCTATGGAGATAATGATTGCTCTTTGGAGATAACGGTTGCTTTCTTCCAGATATCAGGGATTTGGTTTTGAGTCTAGGATAAGTTGGAAATTTCAGTAAGGGCATTTATTGCTATAGGGCTAAGATATTTTGAGTGGATTTTAAAAATCTGATCAGGACCTACTGATTTGGTGTTTTTTGCGCTGTTGATCAATTTTTGACCTTGTTTTCAGGTGAACGAGGTGGTGGTGTGTGTGTGAGTGTGTGTTTTACGACCTTCTTTGAGAACTTGTATTTTCGTGGCTTGTTGATGCACAGGATAATTAGGTGTCTGCTTGTTCTTTCCTAATGGGGATGGTTTCATCCTTGTCTAGCAGGGCATTGTGAGTTGGTGAGCAGGAGGTTTTTAATATATGGATATTTCTTGTTGTCTTCCAAAATATGCTGCTTTTCATTGTGGTCAAGGGCGTCCACAAAGTTTTCCCAGTTTTCTTGCACTTGTGCCTTGCTAAGTTCATATAGGGTGTTGTTTAATTTCTGCAGATTTAAGTTTAGTTGGGGCGAGTTAAGTCTTACTCTTTAATTTGTTTGTCTTTCATAAACAGACATATTTGAGAGGAAACATTAAAGTTTTCGGTATTGTCACTAGGGATTTGAGATTTGCTGGCTGTTGTAATGATTCTGATAAAGGTGGCTGACTGTTTTGTCAATACTTCCAAAGAATCTAAGGTATAATTTTCTAGTGATTATGTCTTGTGTGAACTGTATCCAATTTTGCCTTCTTCATGTTGGCCAAAGTTTTCTTATGTCTGGATTCGCTTTTATTATGTATGGTATGATGATGGTGAGATGGTCTGATGAGAGGTCATGTGCTATCTTCCAGGGAGTATGAATGGCTAATCTAGGGGTACACAGAGCGATGGGGAAGGAGGCCGTCTTACTGCATCTGCATGGTCTTGTTGAGGAATAATGGTTGTTTACAGTGTTTAAATGTTCCAGCTGATCTACAAGAAGGGCTCCTCGACTCTCTTGTGTCAGTGTCAAGCCACGAGGGGCCTTTTGCAGTTAAATCGCCTGCTGTTATTACATTGTTCTGGAGTGCATTAAGGACTGGGATGTATCCTGGGGGACGTGACGTGGGTTGAGGTATTTAACTGTTAACAATGTTGCAGTTTCACTGTGCGTTTTGAATAGTACTTTTGTTTGTTTGTTTTGGTTCATTGTGTCTTCTGATTCGTTCTGTTTGTTGTGCTGTGTTTGTGAAAGGGGTGTTTTTGTATATGTAGGTGTTGAGGTCACCCTCCTCTCTATATCGTTTATATTCTGACGAATTCTTTTATCTTGTTCTTCACTCAAAGTTCCCAAACTTTCCGAAAAGTAGTCCAAATGAACCTTTAGGAAATGTATTTTGCAACTCCTGTTACATCCTAGGGCCTTGAAATTTTCCAGCATCCTGCCTACACTGTTTGTGTAGTCTTGATCCTTATAGTTACCTAATAAGGTTTAATGACATTTTTCACGACAATCCATGCATTTTTTCAACAGCAAGAAGTGAGTATTTAAAATTAGCATCCTTAACGAGTCTCCTTAGAGCAGGTCCGACAAATGTACCTTCTTTGAGCTTGGCACCTGACATTCCTGGAAACCTTTTGCACAAGTATTCGAAACCATCTCAATCTTGTGGCAAAGCTTTGACAAACTGATTCATTAGGCCAAGCTTTATATGTAGTGGGGGCAAGAGAACCTTACAAGGATCAACCAAACATTCCCGTACAACATTCTTTGTCCCCGGAAGTTCTCCTAATTGGTTATTGTTTCTGGGAAGAGTGGATATTCCTGGCCCTGCTACCCTATTCGCACAAGAAACACGGAAACTTTGTGCAGCCCAACTGTTGTCCGAACAGCATACTGTTAGGTCCCCCCGTCCCACATTGCCACAGGCTCCAACAGCAGTAGTTCTGTATAGGAAGGATGTTGCCCAGTGAGTTGTTCTTCCTATGGTCAGCCTTTAGGTGTACAGTACACAAGATCAGCCGAGGCGAAAAATAAACACTGGCTTCTAAACCCTTGTAAGGTAACCTGGTGTCTATTGGACCCATGTTATTTTTCTTAGTGTTTTTCATATATTACTCTAAGGTCTTGGGATCTGGTTTTCTCTCTACCTTCCTGACTAGTAGACTAGTTTAGGGAGGTGATAAGGTCAGTTCGGGATCTGGCTCTATTTTCATGCTAAAGGGCCTTTGGGGTCCAGTGGACCCCAGGTTACCTAACCTGTGATTTTTTTTCCCCCATATATATCTTCCATACCAAAAATTATTTATTATGACATGTGCCTCTCTTTCTTCTTAAAGATACATTGGCCAATGGTCTACAGCAGGCACTGATAGAAAACTGGTGGAACATTTTGGTATGACAGCCACTAATTTCAGTTGGCATAAAATTTGTCAATGTTTTTAATTTTTCATACAATATTTCGACACTTCTATTTTCATACATTTTGCACCAAACTGAAAGAAAAAGGCTACAGAAATTGTGTACAAGTGATTGTTTGAATAACTGTGTTGTAAGTATTTTTGGCGATTTTCTAAAGATTGGGGTCTGGCAGACCCCAGCTTACCTGACATGTTGCTGGAGTTGTAGGGTTACCTTACAAGGGTTAAAGTTCATTGTCTTTATTTTCCAAATAATTATACTGAATGCTTTCCAACTTCACTTCACTGTTCCCACAAGCACTAGAGGTATACACACGTTACTAAGTTCAGTTACACTTAATGCCTGACAACATTTCACTGTTATTACACTTAATGCTTGACACACTTCACTGTTATTAAACTTTAATGTTTGACACACTTTTCACAAGTACCAAAAATATACAATCTTCACTGACACTGCACTACACTCTAACTGAACCAAAACCGACTGGACTTCTTCTAGTCTCTTATTTATCCTTATATAAGCTTGCATTGTTCGAGAATCCTCTACTTCTCCATAATTCTGGAACGTGCTGCCTTGCATCAGCCCCTAGCAACAACAGGTACCAACAAGGAGACATCAAAACATGCCAGAGTTTTCCTACATCCCATAACACTATAAATTATTTAGCATACGAACTTAAATTACATAACTTAACAAGCAGTCACTTAAATAAAACATTATGAAGAAAAAGAGCACAAAAATTAATGTACAACTTATGAAATAACTACACTCACAAACAGCGGGCAAACTGGCAACTGACTCGTACCAGAACTAGCTACATAAACATCGGGAAAAGTCGAGATGCTTCTCCAGCACCTACAGTAACTGGCAAATCTCACTTCTTAACACTACCCCCTCCCTAGTTCTTTGTCGTCACGGCAAAACTACACAGTACGTTATATACAAACATAAACCTTACTCCTAATGAAACATCTAACTATACACAAAATAATCCTTCAACTTATCAGTCTTCTTCTATGCTGCTTTTGATGATGTCCTTGCTCCTCCACACAGTCCACTATTTCAGAAAGGTCTTGGTCCTCTTCTTGATTCGCTTCTTCTCTTGGGGAACTGTCACCATTCTCTCGCACTTCAGCTCCTTGGTCCTCCTCAACTTCCTCTGCTGCGGGTGATCACAATTCCTTGGAGACGTCACAGCTGTACTGTCCTGGCCCATGGTACTGCCACAGACGGTTCACGTGTACCACCTTTGGGCGAGATTTCCTGCCTCCCTGAATCTGATACATTACGCCCAATAGGCAATCCAACACAGTAAGGCCTGTCCCATGGGCTTTGCAGCTTCAGTGATTGTCCCTTCTTTCGTTGAGAATTGTATAACCAAACTTTGTCACCTTCCTTGAAGCTCACCTCACTTGCCTTGGCATCATACTTGCATTTCATCACCTCTCCTGAAAACCTGAGGGCTCCTCGCACTTGATGATGTACTTCAGCCAGCCTTTCCTGAAGGTGTTTCATACAGCCGGTGATGTCTGTAGGCAGCTCTTCACCAGGTGATCTTCCCATTAACAAGTCAACGGGTAAACGTAACTCGTGGCCCAACATCAGTTTTGCAGAAGTGTAGCTGGCAGACTCATGGGATGCAGACAGATATGCCATTAGAAACCCAGGTAACTTATGGTCCCATTCGGTATGTCCCTCTATGCAGTACTTGGCCAGTTATTGTCCTAGGGTCCAGTTGAATTTCTCCACCATCCCATCTGACTGTGGCCTTTGTAAGGACCCTCCCTTCTTCTTCCTCATGTATTAAAGTTTCAGTCTTAATTCCCCTCTCGTCAGTCTCTCTTACCTCAGACTTCAGGGAATCCCCGACCAAGGTTAGCCATTATTATTAAAATTCCTCACTAAATAAAAGGGGTAATTGTGCAGTGCATGATCACTGTGAGGAGGTAATCATAAAGGAAACGCAAATTAAAGACTTACTATACTTATTAACACTAGAATCGTACAGTATAAAAATGAGAAAACTATACTGAATACTAAGTACAACATCCACTTATCCTTAAACACAGCCATTCACTTAGCCCTAGTATAGCACCATGTGTCATTCACAGCCCTCCTTCCTTGGACCTCCCTAGGCTGTCCGTGGGCTAGAAACCGTCCCTGACGACTCTGGAGGTCCCAATCACAGCAAATCTTCTCCAACTCTCGAACACTCGAACTCTCGAACCCGTTCATAAACGGGTTCCTGTCTTTGTTCTCTTTTTAAACTGGGGCCTTCATCTGTGTGACTCACAAAAGACCCCTTTAATATTCCAAGAAACAGACTTGGTCCACACAGCCCGTCCTTACCGCTCCCCAGACAAAGAGCCTCTCAAGGTCATCCCAGACCCAAAACAACCAAAGCCATGGTTCTTTCACACTCCATAATTATTAGGTTTATGTATTAGAAAAATTACAGATTCCTTAGTAAGAAGCTCTTGTCAGTTTGTCCGATCACATTTTATCACAAACGGTGGGAAAATCTTCTTCTTAGTTTCTAAAATAAAAAAGGTAAACAAACCCATTCTCCTTCTTGCCAAGTGGGGTAACTAAAATATTCTCTCCTCTCCCATACAGTGGTAAAATGCTATGAGTACTTTGGACTTGTTTCCGTATGACATCAATTTGGGACCAGCAATTAGGGAAAACAGTTACACTATGTCTTCTCAGAGGGATTTCGGTCATAATATCAATGAAAAAACCCTTTGGGTCACTACACCTTAGGGGGGGTCATCCTGGTCTTCTTGATCCCCAATAACTTGCAGCACTCACGGAACACAGCAGACTCAAAGTTTCTACCGTGGTCTGAATGTAGCTCTTGTGGCATCCCAAAACGACAGAAAAGCTAATCATCGAACACCTGAGCAACAGTCGCAGCCTCTTGATCAGGGATAGCATAGGCTTCTGGCCACTTTGTGAAGTAGTCCATGGTGACACATATATACTGGTCTCCTCTTTCAGTGAGTGGCAAAGGTCCAGCAATGTCCACTGCGACTCTTTCCATTGGTGCACCCACTTGGTACAGCTGGAGAGGGGCGCAACCACCTTTCTTGGGTCCCTTCTTGGGACAGCACACATCACAGGCCCGACACCACTCTTTAACATCCTGACGCATGCCAATCCAGTAGAACCTGTGTTGCAGCTGGCTTCGAGTTTTCTTCACTCCCAGGTGCCCACTAGTGATCTGGTTATGGGACTCATCCAAGATCTCAGACCTCATCTTCTTAAGAACCACCAGTTGCCAATACTTGCTGAGGCCATCAGGTGTCTCCCACTGATGCTCCAGTAGTCCACTGCTCAAACAAAGAAGGTCCCACTGACTCCAGTAGCTCTTGGCTGCAGGGCTTAACCTGGAATCTTCTTCCCAAGATGGTTGCACTGTACTCTGCTGCAGCCACTCCAGCACTGGTTGTCAATCCGCATCCTCTATTTGCATCCGTTTCAGGTCTGCATCTAACACTGGCCCTGTCATAATAGTACAGTGGCATTTCTTCCTATGTCTCCCATTCCTAGTACACTCCTTGCCGTCTGTTCTTCTGTCTTCTGCACACCATTCATCAAGGTTCTCCTGCATTTCTTCAGTGGTGGGTCTTCTGCAGTCTTCTTCTCATCATCCCAACCATTCTGATCCGCAAGTAACTCAAACTGTGCTCGGTAAGCTTCCCGAGATACTCCACCATCAAATTCCTGAGGATTCTTTTTAATTGGACCCCCATTATAACCATGCACTTCATTGGTTTGTGGCCTAAAAACTGGGGCATCATAATTAAGTCCAGGACTAGAATGTCCTACATTCTTATTATTCAACCATGCAATGCTATCTTCAGATGCTTAGGATCCGTCAAGATTCACCATACACTGTCCTTTCCTTCCATATGCTCCCTTTACACTAACCTGAGGCTCAGCAGTGTAATATTTCTCTACAACCTCAATTTTCTCACTAATTATTTTAACATGGTCACCTACATGCTTCAACTGGTTATCTGCATGCTGTCTGCACTCCATCACTATTCCCTCACTGATCTTCAGCTGGTTGTCCACATGCTGTTTGCACTCCCTCACTATTCCCTCACTAATCTTCAGCTGGTTATCCACATGCTGTTTGCACTCCGTCACTGTTTCCTCACTGTCTTCAACTGGTCATCTCTACGCTGTTTACACTCCATCACATTATTACTTACCTCATACTTCTGCTGCTCTAGCTTAGCATCTACTTTCGCCTTAAGCTGTTGCTGTTCTTCCTTCATTTCTCCCATGAATGCATCTAGCTGTCCTTGCACCCTCAGTTGTATTTTCCTCTGTTGCTCCTCTAATGCCTCTTGAAGTTGCTCATATCGTTCTTTTGTTCTTCACATTGTGCGTCTAGTTGTTCCCTATGTGCCTTCACTAGTAGAGTTTGTGCCTGTAATAGTTCTTTGAGTTCTTTCTTTCCTTCAATCAGTGCCAGTAGTTGGACACTTCGTGCTTCCAATAGCTTAATGATTGCAACCAATGACACCTCGTCTTCCTGCTCAGCTTGGGATCTTCTCTGCACACCTCCTTGCTCCACTGAAGCACTTAATCCACTTAATCCACACTCCTGACGCCAGTGTTACGTCCTCGTCCTACACTGCCACAGGCTCCGACAGCAGTAGTTCAGTACAGTTAGAACGTTGCCCAGTGAGCTGTTCTTCCTATGATCAGCCTTTAGCTGTACAGTACACAAGATCAGCTGAGGCAAAAAATAAACACTGGCTTCTCGAAGTTCAGTCTTTTTTTTTTTTTTTTTCCCCAAGATAATTACACTGAATGCTTTCCAACTTTACTTCACTATTCTCACAAGCACTGGAGCTATACACACTTTACTAAGTTCAGTTACACTTAATGCTTGACAACTTCAATGCCGACTTTAACATCATCAACAGAATTATTAATTAAACTCTTAATGTGTTTACTTGTTGGTGTGTTGGCCGCCATGGTCAGCCTGACGGCGTGCACCCACGGGTCATCAGGCATACCGCGCCTCTCCCCCCACAGTCGCTAGAAAAGCTTCCTCTGCCTTGCTAGTACTAAAGATTTCAGTGGCGGGCACCCGAGTTCCACGTAACAAACGTCCGTGCACGCCGTCATACGAGCTCCCAGCAACTGTTTAATACCCCAATACAATTTTTCCATTGGCCTCAAGTTCCCATTGAACCAGGACTCACAGCCATATAGGATGGTTGACATTAAGGCTGCTTCAAACATTTTCTTTTTAACATAAAATATGTATATATTCTTTTCCAAAAATGACACAAATTTCAGAATGTGGCACATTTTTGCTTGTGCGTGGGCGGTAATGGCGGACGACAGGGTCCCGTCGCTTGTGAACAGGCTGCCTAGATACATAAACCTGTCACACCACTGAACGACCATATCACCAACGCAGAATGGCTCACGATCGCCCACTGACGCATGGATTGCAAAGAACTTGGTCTAAATATTATTCACAACCGTGCCATTATTTACACAGAACTGATTCAGAAATGTAAGTTTATGTTCCGTCCCGCGTCGCGTTGTCGAGAGAAGAACAGTATCGTCCATAAGGACAAGGAGATGAAGCCACTGTAAAAAACCATCTGGCTCACAATTGGACTTTATCAACATAATCATGCTGTTTACAAAAATGATAAACAATAAACAAGATGTTGGGGACCCCTGTTTGACGCCGACCCTGGATGTTACAATGACTGTCCCAGTAATGCTCAAAGTAACCCCGTATATCGCCACCAGCGCCGCTAACATTCGCGACCCGCACCCCAACTCATGTAACATGCGAAACAATTTGGCGCGAGGGACCCGGTCGTATGCCATTGAAAAATCGACAAAGCAAACAAATAACTTATGCTTTCTCCTGCAGGCCAAATCAGATTCATTAACAGTCTAAGTGCCACCACATGCTCAATGCAGCCCTGGCCCTCCTGACTCCCTGCCTGCTCCCGATACGGAACAAACCACATACTTAACCGAGTTGATAGCACCATGTCATACAGCTTTGCCAAACAATTTATAATATTTATACCACGATAATTCTTGGGTAATGATCTGTTACCTTTCTTAAATATCGTGACCATACGGGCCAGCTGCCAGGATGTGGGATAAGAGCCAGAGGAAAAGACTGCATTAAACAACGCTAAAATAAAGTGTATCCACTGGTCTGGTAAAAACTTTATAATTCCTGGGCTTATCTCATCAGGCCCACACGCTTTATCTTGCTTTAATCTATGTATTTCTTGCATTACCGCATCAAATTCTAAGTCACCATCAAGAACTGGTTTGGTTACATTTGTATTAAACTCAGTAGGTACTATAGATTCAGCATCATGTGGGTTATATACCTCCTCAAAAAAGGCTTTGAAATCCTCATTTGTGGGTTTTTTATTACCGTCGGAATCATCACTATCATCTCTATACTCCCCACGCCAGTCTATAGCTTTCCACATACGCCTGTCATCCATATCATTTAAGAGTCTCTCCCACCTGCTCACTGTGACATCCTCTGGCACAGACACCTGAGCACACCGACTGGCACTAGCACACCTGTACAAAATGTCTGTCATTTTGCTCACATTAGTATCAATGTCAGGATCAAACTGAGGAATATCGAATCGAGAAAGGTCCCCAATAAAGTTTTCGATGTGAACATCACAAAACTTTATAGGACGTTTTAACAGAGATTTCTTCTTCTTACAACTTGAATACAAAACTGCATGATCACCAAGCGAACCCGCCCGCACACCAAGACACACCCTATCCACCACAGGGGGGGACAGAGCAACTGCCATTGGGGCGTGATCCGATGGAATATCAAGACCATTATTCACAGTGAAACTTTAACTGAAATTTAAAATATTGGTAGAAGTAATACACACATCTACTTCAGAAATCCATTCATTATGTTTCCTATACGTCAGATTGCTCTTATAATGTTTTTCACCATATTTCAAGTTATTTACCACCACTAAATTTTGTGTTCTACACACACAGTAGTCATAGTATTTGCATTCTCATTAGGCAAATTAATTTGCTCAGGAATCTCGGGGCAGGTGAAATAATCAGATCCAGAGACAAGTAAATTCACTATAATATTTTGAACACCAGTACCAAAACGTGTGTTCAGGTCTCCCATTCGTAGAACATTACAATTTTCCTCTTTTCCACATATGATTTTCTCTTGTATATAACTGAAACTATTAGGAGTAAAGCAATGCTAATCTGTAGGGGGTATATACAAAAACCCCAAGAGCACAGTGCTCAATAGGGACAATCTGAGCCAAACTTGGTCTTTCATTTTACGGTCTACACCCATCACAGATGACTGTAAACAACGCTTTACCAGTACCACTGTGCCCCCTCTATGTCCGTCTGACCTCACAGTGTCTCTATAACAAACATAGACAGGTAGAGAGATACGATCACTAGTTTTCACTTCATTCAACCCTATCACACCGTAATTCATTAACAATGCCAGTACATTGGGCTTTTCTAACTTTGTACGAACCCCATTGATGTTCCACGACATGATTGCAACATGTCTTCTTTGTGGTTCATCTAGAAAGGAGCCGGCCGCCAGCTGTCGATGACCACCTGATCGCGATAAAGTTTCCTCTCATTCGTGTTCAGCCTGATCGCGCAGCCGACGTTCTGTGGTTTAGTCCTCTCTGCCGGCTCAACATCCCGCAGACGCACGCACACACACACACACACACACACACACACACACACACACACACACACACACACACACACACACACACACACACACACACACACACACACACACACACACACACACCTCACTTAGCAACTTGTCGGCAGACGCGAATACATGATTTAGGAAGCAGCAAAGACAGCAACAATATTAATACTCGAAGGAAGGCCAAAAGCAGAGTACAGGATCCAGTTTATGTCAACGTTTCGCCCACAAAGCTTCTTCAGGAACATCATTACTGGACAACACTCCTTAAACAGACCCAAGCCTGACTGGTAGTGCAGGATTGTGTACTTGTGTTCTGGTCACCATTCAGGCTTAGGTCAATTTAAATAGTGAAGCACTGTCTACTGGTGTTGTTCCTGAAGAAGTCTTGGGGCAGAATGTTGCGAGTGGGATTCTGTACTCTGCTTTTGGTCTTTCTCTATATACAGCAGCGAATACACCATAGTTTTACTGTTTATCTTCCTTATGAAAGCTTACCCAGAATCCAGCTAAATGAAACGAGTATTTCCCCATCCAATTTTTATCCCATACTTCACACTCGGGACGATTTGCATCAGTATATGACCGATTCCCGCCTCAGTGTTACGAGTCCTTTGACGGAAGGTAATCGAATATTGTTTTTGCTGGGTTATATGGGCCGGCTAAATGCCTCACACATAGTAAAGCCTCTAGTCATACAAGCCTTCGCACGCAACATACTGGTGAAGCACAAATGGTGATGGGTTTCTGTAGTGAGAATGACGCCAGATCCAATATTAACCCTCTGCAGTTCGGGACAGCTCTAGTATTACGCAAGTCTAATTGAATGTTGTTTTTGCTCAGTTACAGTATATGGACCAGGTTAATGTCTCTCACATTGGGAAGCCTTAAGTCTTACAAGGTTAGGCACGCAAACAGAAGCACAAATGGTGATGGGTGTCTGTAGTGAGAGTGATACGTAAATGTGTTATAATGATTCATCCCGTCAGTCTGCAATATGAACCGACAGGGTGATCACATATGCAAGTGAGTGAGTGCGTGCGTGCGCGCGTCCTTTACCGCAGCATTTTGTAAGTAGAAAATGGAAAACTTTGACCAGTTCCCTTTCGCTACCTCAGTCCACGTAATAAGGTGCTGGAATTTCCTATCAGCAAAAGGCATGGTATCACTTTTCTCTCATGTCATCTCAGTTTATATTTTTATATTTATATTTTCCTTTTCCCTACTTTCATTTATTCTTTCCCCCATTTATATCCTCCACACTCCTATCTTCATTAATTCTTTTCCTCATTGTAATTTCCCTTATCAGGCAAATCACTTAGGATCCTCGCAAGCCTGTACTTAGAGCCGGTAGCATCAGTGGTTATAATCATTCCAAGCAGGAAAATTATACACTTGAAATACACAGCCTCTTCGACTTATGGTGCTCCTCATTATAAAGGGTGAGGCATATGTCTGTAGGCATATGGAAAGGACACATCTGAGGTTATCCTGCGTGTGTGTGTGTGTGTGTGTGTGTGTGTGTGTGTGTGTGTGTGTGTGTGTGTGTGTGTGTGTGTGTGTGTGTGTGTGTGTGTGTGTGTGTGTGTGTGTGTGTGTGTGTGTGTGTTCGTTATCGTGTTCGTGTTCTTGAGGCAGTTCTGCTTCATCACCAAACTAGGTCCCGTAACATCACTAACCAACACCGATGACTGGCACCTCAAATCACTACCTCCCTCGACCAGTGCCCAGTTTTCAAGCTTCTTCCCCTGTATGTTGCTGAGAGGAGAATTGGGTGATATTTTTATAGCCTCGTGACTGACTTGAGATGGCACAGTACTCGTTACCAACAGTGTATCAGGCGCCTTGGTCATAATTCTTAGTCCTTTCGAAGAGATTACATTTAAACGATTCAGTTTAGGTTTAGGATGGACTAACTTGCCTGCCTGCTTACCTGCCTGTGTGCCTGCCTGTCTGCCTACCTAATTACCTACCCACTTACCTGTGTGTCCCTGCGTGCCTGCCTGTCTTCCTACCTACCTACCTACCTACCTACCTGTCTACACACACACACACACACACACACACACACACACACACACACACACACACACACACACACACACAAAGGCTAGGGAGACATGTTTAAGGCTATTTAGTGATGAGATGAACCCCGTGATAAAACTAGCAAGGTTTTGTTTGGTGTGTCCTGCCCTCTGTTTCTCCAACCCACAAACCTGTTTATTTATTTCCATATTAAGACAAACCCCCCATTTACCATATAATTATCGAAGTTCCTATTTATTCTCTTAGTTATTATTTATCTTCTATCTTAATTATCCATAGGCTACCCCAAAGCTGTCTCATTATTACCATACTAATCAGATCCACCTCTTTCTCAGACACTCTTTCTCAGTGTAATTATTTCTAGACTATCCCAAAACCAATTTATTCTCAAGCTCAGCTAAACCCACCTTTATGTGTTAGTTTTATGTTTTTCCTTTTTAATATTAACTTGCCTTATTGTGAAACGCTTGGTGGTTATATAAGTGAAGACAAAGGATTAAGTAAGCAGTCCTAAACACTGGTTGAGACAGAGAACGTTGATAAGGCAAAAGAATGATTATAAATGTATGTCGACCCAGCATCCTAGCCGTCAATTCTCCAAGTCTAAAGAGAGGGCCGAGGGAGCGCAGTGGTGAATGGAGTCAATGTGGACCGCGAGTGAGCTAAGAGAGGACGGACGCCCCTGTCACTCCCTCCAGGGACAGAGTGTCGCGGCTGTGTTAGTGGTTCGGTTCCTTACTCTCCTGCAGAAGTCTCACCTCGAAGCCTCCTTCCCCTCGTTCACAAGTCTCAAAAGCCTCCTTGAGCACCTACAGCAGTATTTTTCCCCTCCTGCAAAAGTCTCAAATGCTTCCTTGAGCACCTACAAGTCTCATTCAGTGGCCTACTCCTCCTCCAGAAGTCTCAAAAACCTCCTTCACCCCCCTGAAGAAGTCTCACCCAGTCCCCTTCCCTCCTGCAGAGGTCCAAGCTCAAAGCCTTATGGTTTACATGCAGTGTATTTTTCTGGAATAGAACAGTGAATTTACCTAACATTTTCTGAGTGTCGATGATCCTGTTAGCTCCGTGATAATGAGGGACGGCATCAGTGCTTAGGACGATTGTGTGATACCATTCCGGCAGAAGTAACTAAAACTCCATTAGTATATTTCTTTACAACGAAGCATCTTTAGGCTGGTTGAGAAGGTTGCAGAGAACCTTCAAGACACAGGAGGTTCACCTGAAAGGATAAATACGATTCCGGCAGATATAAGGACAAGACAATTTTTTTCGCTGCGACAAGAGTACAAGCCTTCAGTCTTTTTTCTTTTTTTCCTTTTTATGCGAGGAAGAAGGAACCAAAGGCCATGAGCCCACAGTAACAGTTCCCTCCAAGAGAAAAACATAATACAATAGAGAGCCAAATTCAAGATCCGATCATTTTGAGATGCCTGGACACACTGCGTTTGAAAGACTGGAGATCATAGGCAGCAGGAAATACAGACAGAGGGAGACAGTTCCAGAGCTGACCTGTTGCATAAATGAAAGACTGGGAGTAACGGTTAACTCTTGCATTAGAGAGTTGGACAGAAAAGGGATGAGAGTTTGCTGCCAGACGGGTGCTACGCGCTCGTCGTAGAGGTGGAGGAATGCAAGCAGACAGTTCAGAGGAGCAGTGACCATTAAAGTAGCGATAGAAAAGAGATAAAGATGCAACAGTGCGGCGAAGAGACAGAGGTTGAAGGGAGTCAGTAAGAGGAGGAGAGTTAATAAGATGAAAAGCCTTTGACTCCACCCTATTGAGAAGAGCTGTATGTGGGGAGCCTCCCCACACATGAGAGTTGTACTCCACACAGGGGCGGATAAAACCCCTGTATAGAGTCAACAATTGTGCAGGGGCAAAGAAAGAGCGGAGTCGGCTTAGCACACCCAATCTCTTGGGAGCAGATTTTACAAGAGATATAATATGATCTTTCCAAGATAAGTCCCGAGTAAATGAAACCCCAAGCATGTTCAAGGATGATGCAGGATTAAGCTGAATATTATTAAACATTGGTGGGTATACCTGTAGAAGATTTTGTCGGGTTGATAGGTGTAAGAACTGAGTCTTAGATGCATCAAAAACAACCATATTATTTTTACCCCAGTCAGAGATACGAGCCAAGTCAGACATTAGGTGTGCCATAGCCTCATCCCTTGTTTGTTGAAGTAACTGTTGAGATGGGCGTTGTGGGAACCGAATGGAAAGGTGAAGGGTGGAGTCATCAGCGTATGAGTGGATAGGGTTAGATGTACAGCTTAGAAGATCATTGATGAATAAAAGGAAGGGAGTTGGTGATAGGACAGAGCCCTGAGGAACACCACTGTTGACAGATCTAGGAGAAGAACGATGGCCGTCTACAGCAGCGGCTATAGAACGACCAGAAAGGAAGCTAGCGATGAAGGCACAGATAGAAGGATAGAAACCGTAGGAGGGCAGTTTGGAAATTAAAGATTTATGCCAGACTCGATCGAAAGCCTTTGAGATGTCAAATGCAATGGCAAAGCTTTCGCCAAAGTCCCGAAAGGAGGATGACCAGGAGTCTGAAAGGTAGGTGAGAAGATCGCCAGTGGAGCATCCCTGACGGAACCCGTACTGACGAGCAGAAAGAAGGTTGTGATAGGAAAGATGCCTTAAAATTTTTCTATCGAGAATTGACTTGAAAATTTTTGAAATACAGGACGTTAAAGCAATTGGACGATAGTTGGAGGGTTGGGAGTGGTCACCCTTCTTTGGGACTGGCTGAATGAGAGCAAACTTCCAGCAAGAAGGAAAGGTACAAGTTGACAAAGGCGAGTTTGCCTAAGCAGGGTGTATGCACAGAAGCACAGTTCTTGAGAACAACAGGAGGGACCCCATCAGGCCCATATGCCTTGTTAGTACTGAGGCCAGTAATGGCAGAAAACACATCAACTGAAGAAATTTTAATGTCAGCCATGAGGAAGTCAGAGGGGGGAAGTGATGGAGGAACAGCACCAGAATCGTCTAAGGTGGAATTGGAGGAGAAAGTCTGTGCTAAAAGATCTGCTTTATCAGTAGAAGAAATAGCTACAGAACCATCAGAGTAGAAAAGAGGAGGGAAGGATGATGAGGTAAAGTTGTTAGAAAGATTTTTGGAAAGGTGCCAGAAGGAGCGGGAAGAATTCGAGTTGGAGAGTTGAGAGCATTTAGTATGGATGAAATTATTTTTAGTAGAGCGAAGAACAGACTCAGCACGATTCCGGGCAGAGACGTAAAGATGATGTGATTCAGGGGTGGGTAGGCTCCGGTACCTTTTGTAGGCCCTCTCCTTGTTGCGGACAGCATTAGAACAAGTGTGATTAAACCAAGGCTTTCTTGCGTTAGTCAGAGGATATGAGAAAGGAATGTATGCTTCTATGCCTGAGAGAATAACCTCCGTAATGCGCAAGGCACACTCAGATGGCTCCCGGACATGGAAGCAATAATCATTCCAGGGAAAATTAAAGAAGTACTGCCTGAGGACCTCCCAGTCCGTGGCTCCAAAATGCCACAGACGACGTTTCCCTGGAGGGTCCACAGGCCGTACTGGAGTGATAGGACAGGTTAAGGTAATAAGGTTGTGATCAGAGGAGCCCAACGGAGAGAAAAGATTAACAGAGTAAGCAAAAGGATTAGTTGTGAGGAAGAGGTCAAGTATGTTGGAGCTCTCTCCAAGGCGGTCAGGGATACGGGTAGGGTGCTGTACAAGCTGCTCTAGGTCATTAAGGATAGAAAAGAAGTAGGCTTGTTCACCAGGTGGATCCGTGAAAGGAGAGGAGAGCCAAAGGTGGTGGTGATCATTGAAATCTCCTAGAATGGAGATTTCAGAGAAAGGAGAAATGGATAGAATGTGTTCCATCGTAGAAGTAAGATAGTCGAAGAATTTTTGATAGTCAGTAGAATTAGGGGATAAGTAAACAGCACAGATATATTTAGTCAGAGAATGACAGGAAAGCCGAAGCCAGAGTGTAGAGAATTCAGAAGAATCGAGTTCAGGAACACAAGAGCAAGATAAGTCGTTGCGTATATATACACAACAGCCACCTTTGGCTTCGAAATGAGTATAGAGAAAGTAGGAGGATACAGAAAAGGGTTTACTGTCAGTTGCCTCAGACAGCTGAGTCTCCGTTAGAAAAAGGTGAGGTTTAGAGGAGAAGTGGTGCTCAACAGAGCGAAAGTTAGAGGAAAGGCC
Organism: Coenobita brevimanus; assembly: GCF_032717465.1. NCBI lineage: Eukaryota > Metazoa > Arthropoda > Malacostraca > Decapoda > Coenobitidae > Coenobita > Coenobita brevimanus. Next base: position 35,825,903 of record NC_137016.1, on the reverse strand, counting down.
GCGAATGTTGCAGAAATGAAGAAGAGAGTCAGACAGTGGTTCCAGGCACCTCGAGTCATCACCGGGAGAGGGGCGGATGGTGGGGGCATTTATGGTCCCCCCCCTGGGGACTCCCAGGCTTGGTGAAGAGACGCCATTTGTTAAATTTTGAATAGGAAGTGTAGTGTGTACTGTGCATGTAGTTTGGTGTAGATAGTTGGAGAAATTTGTACTGGAGAGCATGCTGGCCTACTCTCTGTGTAACTGAGACACTGAAAAAGTTCAACAAAGGGGGATGGTCAGGAACTAGTCCTGAGGGCTGATGAAACGGGAGCTCCAGCACTCCCTGTCATCAGCTTTCCATCCACCTCGCGAGTACTGCCCTGCTCGACTGGTGCTACAGTCTACTCCTCTGGTTGAGAAGGTAGCAGAGAACCTTCCAAAGAGAGGAGGTTCAAGTCCAAGGATGATGGTGGAAGAGATGAGACTTGGCGACGGAGGTAAGACTGAGGGAGATGGTGGCGGTGGCGGGGGTCTACAGGCAGGCCAGTGGAGCGCCGACCCCGAGACTGGGCAGGTGACACTGACGGAGGCGGCTCTGGCCAGGCTAATCAACGCTGACCCCATTGACAAGTGGTCTCAACTCGACCCACAGCCAATTGCAAGGTAGTGTGCTTTGAAATTGTCGATGATAGTATGATGATGGTGATGATGATGATATAATGATGATGTGGACCTATAGCAATGTGGTATTAAGTCGACCCATAGCTAGTTGCAAGGTATTTGGCCATAGCACTTTAATCTGGTCGTATGATGATGATAATGACTGATGATTTTATTCTGCACAGCCATGACCAAGAGTTCATCGGAATTTCTCAGCCAGCATTGCGTCGTATCTTGCGTATTTCTCTTTCCTCCCCAGAGACAGGGAATATCCTTCCTTCCCATACTCTTTTCTTGTGTACTTCATATTGCTATCACATAGAAATAGTTCATGTAACAGCCCACATTACCACAACCGGTAGGGAATGTGGGCGAACTTTGGCTGTCCCGTACCACACCACTCTGAGATTTTAACCTTCCTGTATTGCAACTTAGTATATTGATGATGTGAGCTTAAAGCAAGGTACTGTGTTAGTACTGTCATTGGGTGATGATGGGAACGGTGAGACTATCACGGAATCACTTTGATTTTGCTCAGTACTCCAGAAATACTCATGATAAGGGTTCGTTATTGCTTGTGTTAGTTCTTGGTGATGACGTCAACCTGTTGCAAGGCAAAAAAGTCGACTTTTCTCCTCGGTCTGTAACTTTAAAAGGTAGTAAAGGAGAGATGACAGACAGCGTGATCAAGTTATGTGTCCACTCACTAGGTGTACAACGTATCCGAGAGGGCAAGGGTAAATTTGTGGCCCTTATTTTCTGCAGCATTTGTCTTTGTTTCGGCAGATATCTGGTACCACTGGAAAATAGCTTTCACGACAGTTTAAGAAAGCCACGACATGCCATGACCGGCACAACAGCTGAGCAGAGAAAAAATAATGATGCTCTGTTCTTGTCTAGCGGAAAAGTTTTGGGTGTTTCTCGGCTATACTTGGCTCTATGGGAAAAGAGAGAGAGAGAGAGAGAGAGAGAGAGAGAGAGAGAGAGAGAGAGTTCAGTAGCTGGAAAGGAGACAATGCTTTGGTGTTCCTCAAAGCAGGGCAATTTTACAAGCCATACTGGGCAAGAGTTTTACTTAGTGATACCAAATTTTAGCTGAAGTATTGTGTTCTCACTCGATTCGCCCACTTAAGAAAAGTATCTTATCCTTGTGTGTGTGTGTGTGTGTGAGAGAGAGAGAGAGAGAGAGAGAGAGAGAGAGAGAGAGAGAGAGAGAGAGAGAGAGAGTGTACGAGGATGCAGAGAGAAATAGGAACAAAACACATCCAGTCACTTAAACCTCAGACAGAGTACCAAGTGGATGGGACTCAAGTTTTAGGCCACATTACAAAACACACACCAAAGCAATCTACAGGAAAAAGATCCATTGGGCCAGAAAAACAATATACGAAAAACAGTAGGGACTTAAAAACAAAAGACAACAAGGAGGGCAGGAGATCAGCCTGTTTTGATTTTCTTGATTGTCTCCTCTATCTGACAGAGCGATGCACACTACGGGAGTCATTTCTGGTCATTGTCTATTGTTTTGACTGTAACAGTGGGCCAAAACAATAGAAAAAAACAACAGAGGATTAAAAACAGGAGACAGGAAGGAGGGCGGGAGGGAGGGCTGTTATGTACTGCCTCTTCCATTCAACACAACACAAGCAGTTGGACCTACTTATCTACGGGGAGGATTCTCTCTCTCTCTCTCTCTCTCTCTCTCTCTCTCTCTCTCTCTCTGAAAAATGTTGATGTATCCAAGTCGGTATCCCTGCCGGGACACCGCTATGAAAGAATTTTCTCGCTACACAACTCGTAGGTCGTTACTCTTCCCTAAAGTTGTCTAAGTAAATCAAACAAGTCTCAGAGTTATGTGATACGTAAATTAAATTTAACTCACCTACAATACTATTCTTCTATCTTATCTCTTCGCTAATCCCCCCTTGAATTGGCCAATTCGTAAAGGTTACTTAGCTGTATGAAGAGGGAGTGATCGTTAACCGATGACGATGAGGCTGCCTGGTATCGTTGCTTGGGCAAGCAAGCGTCCTTATGGTGTGTATATACAACGTGCTAACTCCACGAGAGCTAGGAGCAGAGTGCGTGAACACGGCAAGCCCCAACACTTTCATCGCATTGTGGGTTGCCAACTCTTATTTAATTACAGTACTAAAGGAGCGTTGTGGTGTGGATGTGGATGTGATAGGAAGCGTTATGAGGAACACACTGAGGTGGTTTGGCCATGTGGAGAGGATGGAGGGTCAAAGACTGACGAAGAGAGTGTATGCGAGTGAGGTGGAGGGGGAAAGAGGGAGGGGGAGGCCGAGGATGAGATGGAGAGATGGGGTGGAGAGGTATATGAGAGAGGGGGGTGTGAGTTGGGAGCAGGGGAGTGAAATGGCGGGGGACAGGGCGACTTGGAGGCTATTTGTTTGTGGCCACCCCAAACGGGATTGAGGCGTCTGGCAATAGATCGATAGACTAAATACAGTTAAATTACATCATGATATGTACAGGGTAAATCTAACAAATTAATCTTAGTTCCACTTAAACTAAAGTTAGACCAAATATTCCCTTTAACTATGTAAATATCTTAATTCCACATCTGCCTTAACAGGGGAATCTTTCCCTGCTTGCCACGTCACCTATCGCGCAGACGCAGCTTAGGTCAGTGGAAAATACCACATAATTACATGTATTTACAATGCATAGTTGTCCACGGGGGTTAAATGCAGTAGCATTTAATTCATCAATAACAAGAATTATTAAGGAGAACGTCGTTTCTGGGTTATTAAAACCGCTTGAATAATTAACAACAGTCTCTACGTTCTCTGCCTTTAACCAGGGATAACTATGATAACTTTAGAGAGCGCAACTGCTCTGGGGGAAAATATTTCCCACAGTTTTGGGGCCGGCGGAAAATGATACGTTGTATCATGTAATATGACCCTTAGCCAAGAGTTCCCTCCATAGTTCTCGAGAACCCTGTGCTGCGGCCCTACTAGGTCGCGCTTCTTGACCCGTTTGATCTTCACCATTCTCTGAATCCGGAGTGGCTGCTAACTCAAGGGGTACCAGTTTATCAATAGTTTTTATACTGGTATGTCCCCTGCATTTTATTTTTACGAGTCTCAGCACCCCTTCAGAATCTGGGTGTGTGGAGATCACTTTAGCTAATGGCCACTGGGATCTTGGCTGTTCAGTCTTCACTAAGACCACATCTCCTATGTTAATAACTGATTTGTTGCTGGCAGCTTGAGCTCCATAAAACCTCTCCCGTAGGCTCAAAAGATACTCTTCGCTCCAATGTCTGTTCCAAGTATCCAGCACCCTTTTCAGATGTTGATATCCCTCCCGAAGATGTTGTCCTAAATCATTATTTTCTATGTTAGGATCATCAACTTCTTCCTGGATATCCACACAAGGCATCGGAAGGAGCTTCCTGCCATGTAACATGTGAGCCGGTGTTAAGGCCTCTAGCGAGTCGCTAGTGTCATCTTGATAAGTCAGAGGTCTTTATTAATCCTGTCTTCAATTTCAGTTATTAATGTTCTTAAATCTTCTCTCGTGATCTTAGTTCTATGTAATGTTTTCCTCAGGCAGTTCTTGACAATACCAATCATTCTTTCGGTAAATCCATTTTGCCATGGAGCTCTTGGAGCTGTGAACTGCCAAATACAATTTCGGATTCCCAGCGCCGACTTAACCTTCGGGTCGTTCATTATGTTCAACAGTAAGGGAGCTGCTCCAACGAAATTAGTTCCGTTGTCGCTTATTAACTTGCCAGGACAAGACCTTCTAGCGGCAAATCTGCGAAAGACATTGAGGAATGTCTCAGAGCTTAGGTCTTCCGCTAGCTCTAGATGGACTGCCCTTGTGTAGGCACAAGTAAATAAACAAATGTAAACTTTATGGGGAGTTTCTTCACCCGTAACAGTTATAGCCCCTGTGTAGTCCACTCCTGTTATATGGAAGGGCCGACTTATGTTCACCCTATCCTTCGGTAGGGCTGGTGGTCCTGGGTAGATATAAGGTCGCTGCTCATACCTCCTACAAATGATGCAGTTTTTGAGATTTTTTAATTACCTGTCTACCCTTAGGAATCCAGTACCTTTCCCGAATTTGGGCTAAGGTCTGCGGTACACCTCCATGGAGAGTGGAATCATGGGCTTCCTTTATAATAAGTTGTACAAAGCACCCACTCTTAGGTAATAAAATGGGATGTTTGGTTTGGATGGGCAAGTCAGCCTTTACCAATCGGCCTCGACATCTTATCAGACCTTTTCCGTCTAAGAACAAGCCTAAATTCTTCATCAGCTTATTCCTTTTCCCAGTGTCTTGGCCTAAAAGTTTATATATTTCCCCGTAAGAATTTCTTTGTACTCTTTTCAGCCAGTATTCTAGGGGATCTAATTTCTGAAACCCCACCTTTTTATTCAAAAATTCAACAACCAATTTAGTAGTATTTAGAAGTTGTCTTATTGACGAGAAACGGCTGATGTCAAATACTTCTGGCTCAGGTACTATAGGATCCAAGTTCACTACACTAATCTCAGCAATACTGTACTGTTTCTGTTCAGGCCAATCCTTAGTGAGTAACCATTTAGGACCTTTAAACCACAAGTTATCTTTGATCAGTCTCCTTACGGTCGAACCTCTCGAGAGCAGATCAGCTGGATTTTGTTTGGAGGACACATGCATGAATTTAAATTTGGAAGACAGCTCTTTAATAGTCTTCACTCTATTACGGACGAAAGGAATTTTACTGTCTTCCTTCCCTATCCAGTAAAGACAAGTCTCACTGTCAGTCCATATGTAAATATCCTCAAACTGAGTATCAAGAGTTGTGGTTATATACCTGGCCAATTTAGTTCCTACTTCTATGGAAGCCAATTCCATTTGAGGTAGGTTTCTTTCTTTAATTGGCGCAACTCTGGCTTTGGACATTATAATCTTACTATCCTCTCCTGTTGCGCAATAAGCTACTGCTCCATAGGCCCTTTGAGAATCATCACAAAATATGTGTAAGTGCGACTTCTCATTACTGTTTATTTTCCTGGGAATACATATGCTTGATGTAGTTTCAAACTCCTTTCTAATCTGTTCCCATTGTTCCACATATGTCTCACCTAATTCAGTGTCCCAGTCTAACTTTTCTCGCCAAGCCTCCTGTACTAAACATTTGCCCCTAATAACTATAGGACTGACAAATCCCAATGGGTCAAATAGCTTGGAAACCTGACTTAACAAGGACCTCTTGGTGAGAGTGACATCAGAGAACTTAATTGGTTTCAAACTTATTACATCAGCTGTTGTATCCCAGTTAAGACCTAACACATTTTGAATTTTGGGAATGTCAGGATCTGGATAGTCCTCTTGTATTTTATTCCTCAAAAGCGGTGAATTTGTATTCCAGCTCTGTAACGGCAAATTTGCCTTCCCACATTCGGAATTGGCTACTTCATAAACCTTCAAAGCTTCCGATTCTGTATCAGCAACACCTTGCAAATTATCCATATAAAAAGCCTGCCCTATTTCTGGACATTTGGCATTTTCAAAATGATGCTTTAAAGTGTTGCAAAGTAGGAAAGGACTAGCACAAGAGCCAAAGAGCACCGATCGGAAACAGTAAGTTTTCAATGGACTATCCTCATTTTGAGGATCATGAGGCCAGAGGAATTTTGTAAATTTCCTATCCTCATCTCTCAGTCCTATTCTGAGAAAAGCCTTACTAATGTCTGCTGTGTAAGCGTAAGGTTTCTCTCTAAATCTTAGTAACACATTCCCTAACTTCTCTGTTAGTGTACAGTAGGTCCAGAGTATAGGCAATCGTTCAAGCTAGCTGATCCCTTGGACACTTTACTACTACAGTTGAATACGATCCTTATGGGAGTAGTTACTGAATCCTTGCTTACAGCATGATGTGGTAAGTAGTGTCCTTCTTTGTGGTTAACAGGGTATTCTACCTCTTCTATAAATTTATTCTTCCATTGATCCCTTATAATATTATCATATAGGATCAGATGTTCTGGTTTATCTCTCAACTTTCTTAGAAGAGAATTTAACTGAGCTTTAGCTGCTTGGTAATTTGTTGGCAAATCTGAGTGGTTTAGTTTCCATGGTAATCCTACCCAATACTGTCCATCCTTAAATTCCACAGACTAATTATACAGATCCAAAGTTATTTTATCTTCAGGGGTTGGTTCCTCAGAGTGTATACCTATACTGTCTAGGTCCCACAGTTTGTGTACAGGTTCAATATTTTCATCCAACAAGTCATTTATCTGAGTAGGTTCTAATTCTGCACCTATTCTAGCTGCCATCAATGACTGTGTGGGGGTAACAAAGACTGAGTCTACTAGTTTGGCCTCTCCTTTAACTTGTTTTGGAAAAGGCAACTGACCCATAATAAGGTTACCTCCTGGACTCTTGAACAACTGTACCTTATTCCTTTTGAAAGTCCTATGTAGGAATCTTCCACAATAATCAGAACCAATTATCATTTTTATGGGACCCACAGTATCTGATTCAACATTCCGTTTAGCCAACTTTATCCCTGAGCTTTGCAAATGATCAGAGGTTTCCTTCAATCCCTTTATGTATATACTTGTCTCCATAGTATCAAGCACAGCTGCTGTTATACGGCATTTATATCTGCCTAAATGTATCACAGGTTTAACTAAATCAAAAGACTGAGCCTTCCTAGTTGTCAAGAATCCTGTAATGGCTAGATTTACCTTGCCGATAACTGGTAACTTTAATTTCTTCACAATGTCTGCAGAAATGAAAGTTTTCTGAGCACCCGTATCAAACAGGGTACATACTATGGTGGTACCAATCTTAAGTGGCGGTTTGGGTAGGGCACGAACCTCTGTACAGTGGTGCCACGTGTTCCATACCCGCTATGTGAACGGCTCTGATATATGTAATAGGCATCACAATAAGATAAACACATAAGAATATAATGGTAACGTGTGTATTATAATATATGAAAGAACAGTAAACTGATTATGCGTAAAATATTTATACGGCAATACAGAAACGTGGCATAATTATTTTACAGTGTTGCTTAAAAAAAAAGTAGTCACTTTTATTGGCTGTTACCGTCTTTCTGGGGTTGGTAATAATGTCACAATTATGATTATAAGATAATGTGCAGGAATATAAGCAAATATATGCCAGTTTCTTAGTAAAAAAAAATATATACACTAAATGCTCGTGAGCGGCAACACACACACACCCAGTCCGACCTGGTCATCTGTGAGGGATAGAGGATTAATAGGCCTGTTTGGAAACACCTCTTAAAAAAAACGCGCCAAGACTTTAACCTCCTGGGTGATGTGGAAATAAAGTCAAATTTACAATATGTACATTATAACGTAAAAGAAAATAACCAAAATGTATCCTAAAATACCACAGACGAGAGAGGGCGGGGGGGGAGGGAGACCAGGGGCAGTGTTGAGTGCAGCTGAGTGAGAGATGGAGGAAGGGAGGGAAGGAAGGAGGGAGAGAGTGATTAAATGAAAACAAATCATGGCGCCACAACAACGAGGTCATCTGGCGCCATATGTAAAACAATAATATTTTTAAACATAATTAGGTATAATAAAAACAAAATAAAGAAATGAAAGCACAAGTTTATAAGTCACTCATAAATGAAACAAAATTGACGCACATCTCCCCCAGGAGAGAGAGAGAGAGAGAGAGAGAGAGAGAGAGAGAGAGAGAGAGAGAGAGAGAGAGAGAGAGAAGGCAGGCAAGGGGCAGTGTTGAATGCATTGTCAAGCTGAGGGAAAGATAAAGTGAGGGAAGGAAGGAGGGCGAGAATGATTGAATGAAAAAGCGTCGTAACACTGAGGTCATCTGGCGCCATATGTAAAACAGTAATATAAAAACAAAATAAAGAAATGAAAGCACAAGTTTATAAGACATAAAAGAAACAAAATTCCCTAGGGTGATGCACATCCCCCCAGGAGAGAGAGAGAGAGAGAGAGAGAGAGAGAGAGAGAGAGAGAGAGAGAGAGAGAGAGAGAGAGAGGCATCGCGAGTATGGAAAACGTGGCAACACTGTACAGAGGTTCGTGCCCCACCCAAACCGCCACTTTAGAATGGTACGACCATAATTGGTTTCTATTCTCAAACAATACTTTCACATCTGCTATTGTACTGCAGCTGGCATTGCTAATGGAGCATTCTCTTTTGCAATTGTCATATTGACGCTTGCAGGTTTAGGAACCTCAATTTTCATCCTAGGGCATAAAGCACTATGATGATGATCTTTTTTGCATTTAAAGCAAAGTTTTAGTTTAGTCTTACAGTCCGCGGCAGTATGTTCGGAGTTCATACAGATTATACAACACCCCAGTTCCTGAAGCTTCCCTACTCTAGAAGTATAATCAGGGTAGTGTTGACAAAATACACTGGAATGTTGCTCACCACAAAAGACACAAACTTTCCTGTCTTTTACCATGGAAGGTTTTATTTCCTTAATATCCTCAGCATGTCTATTCCTTATCTTTAATACTTTATCCTCGGCCTTTGTGGAGCTAAGGAAAGTACCTATCTCTTCTTTAGGCACATACTTAGTCTTATCTGACTTAACTTTCCCTATCAGTTGGTTAGTGGGTTTTTTCTTTACTTCAGTCTTCTGTTTGACCTCAGTAGTGTTTAATGTTCCTTGCAAATGTTTACAGAGTTGCATCAAGCCTTCCTCTATCTCTTCACAGGAGAAATTATCCTTCTGGTACCTACCATACAAAGCATCCTTGGTTTTCGGTGGTAGCTTTAAGGATACAATTCTTGAAAGCACCCAATCTGATGTCTTAATATCTTCGTAAGTACCTAAGGCCCTTAATTTACAACTTATTGCAATTCTAAATTTTTGCAAGGAATCAAAATCGTGCTTAGGCGTGGGTAATTCTATTAGAGCCCGCAATAATTGATTTATAATTTGTTCCCTGTCTTCGTAATTTTGTCTATGGATGGTCAAAGCCACTTCATAGTTATTTTCTTCTACTGGTAATTCTTTTATCAGTTGATATGGTGTTCCTCTGACCTGTCCTAACAAATACGTAAGTTTGGTGACTTTGGGGAGATCTGTTCTATCGTGTACCAAATATCTGAACTGATCCCAGAAAGATTTCCAGTTCTGCTCTCCATCAAATTCCGGAAGAGTTATTTGTGGTAACACAGCTCTACTCTGCTGTGCCACAACTTGTGTTTCCGCGGCAGTGTCAGCTAATTCTGACTCTAGTGTCTTTACTACAGTTAAGTATTCTTCTAATTTGTCTTCAAACTTCGTAGTTTCTGACCCTAAGAGTTCCTTTTTCTCAGCCTTTACTATAGCCGCTTCTAAAGTTAAGTAACTCTCTTCATACTTACTCCATCGATCTTTCAGAATATTTAGGAGACTATTTTATTCTCTCCTTGGACAGAGGTATTTAGTCTAACGACTGGTTACAATCATTTATGGCTCTAGTTACCCATCCTGCCTTACTACTAGAAGATCTTTGCAATAAGGAAACAGACATGTTGACGGAGTTCTAATATAATAATTTAATTATGAATTCCAACCACAATTTTACCTCAACTTAGTAATGATTTGATTATTTTAAATTTTGAAGAGGGTAGGGATTAAGTCCTCATTGTGCAAATTATCCCCTCTCCCAGTTTCGTAATATACATTACAGCTCAGCTAATTATTTAGTTTAATTTTGAAGAGTGTAGGGGTTAGGTCTATAATTTCAACCTATTCCCCAGGGTTATTAAACCTCTAGGGTTTTATTTCATCCCCACACTCAATTGCCAAAACACCCATATTCCCCGAGCTCAGAATTTATTACCTCAATACTCCATAGGCCCACCCATAGCTTGTACAGCATAGAACTCTCCTTTCTTATGTTCTACATAATTTATAAATTTCTGCAGAACCGCTTCCCTACCATGATGGTTCCAATGTATACCATCAGATTTCAACATTGCTTGGAAGGGCTTGGCATTAAAATGTATGAAATCCTTTCCCTTCCTGGCCCGTTGCAACTTCCGGTTTACAGCTCTGCTAACTAATTTATATGTTCCATAACAAACTGGAGAGCCATATGGCAGGTTCCTTGGCTCGAGGAGGGTTATGGCTACTGAGGATTTACAAGAGCCCTCTATGGCTCCTACCACTGCTAAAATATTCTCCACATCTTCATTGACTTCCACGTCCTCATGGATATCATTTCCTCCAAGGAAAAGGACCGTACGGTCATGCTCCCAGTCTAGTACGGCATTCAGCCTTTCATCTTCAGAGAAAGCGCTTGCCGTTCCTCCTGGAGCTCTATAGACACGTACGTCCACGTCTTCCACTTCAACCGAACGTGGTAGTAAACTGTGTCCCACAAAAGCAACTTTAAACACATTCAGCGCCTCGGCACACATCGGTTTTCCTCACTCGGTCGGGGCACCAAAAATGTGAAAAATGTTGATGTATCCAAGTCGGTATCCCTGCCGGGACACCGCTATGCAAGAATTTTCTCGCTACACAACTCGTAGGTCATTACTCTTCCCTAAAGTTGTCTAAGTAAATCAAACAAGTCTCAGAGTTAGGTGATACGTATATTAAATTTAACTCACCTACAATACTATTCTTCTATCTTATCTCTTCGCTAATCCCCCCTTGAATTGGCCAATTCGTAAAGGTTACTTAGCTATATGAAGAGGGAGTGATCGTTAACCGATGACGATGAGGCTGCCTGGTATCACTGCTTGGGCAAGCAAGCGTCCTTATGGTGTGTATATACAACGTGCTAACTCCACGAGAGCTATAGTCGGACTCGCGCCCGTTTGCGTCTGTGGTGTGGCCCGCACCTGTGTACAATGGTGCCACGTTTCCCCAACTTGCGATGTGAAACGGAAGCTATTTATGTACAAGGCATCACAAATTCGATAAATTCAGATGAATAAAACTTACACTTGTGTATTTTGATGGATGAATCAACAGTAATCTTATTATGCATAAAATATTTATACAGTAACACAGAAACATGGCATACATATTGTACAGTGTTGCTAAAAGAAATAGCAGTCACTTTTAATGTTTTTTAGCGTAGTTTTAGGGTGGTTAATAATATTACAGTTATGGATATAATAGAATGAGCCTGAAAAAAAGAAGAAATATGCCAATATCCAAAGTAAAAGAAATAATTCATATAATTCTTGTGAGTGGCAGCACTGACACACTCCGTCTGGCCTAAGGTAAAGTACGTACCTCCATAGACCCAAGCATAGCTTGTACAGGTGTTGCTTGGGAAAAATGCTCACATTTACTGGCTTTTACCATAATTTTAAGGGCGAGGAATAATCACATTTATAATCATAAGCTAATATGTAGGACAAAATAGTAGGCATATGCCAATACCGAAGTAAAAAAAAAAGAAAACTTCACTCGCGAGCGGCAACACTTCCACACCCAGTCGGTGGCCTTGACAGATAGCTTCCCTACAGAGAGAGAGAGAGAGAGAGAGGTCTGTCACTGCCTTCTTTGTATTCATTTGTTCCTTTGTACATACTGCACACACTGATATACATTGTTCCTATTGATGCACATATATCTATACACGTAATTTCTCTCTCTCTCTCTCTCTCTCTCTCTTCTAATACTGACCACGTGGTAGGTGAATCCAGCCCCCCCTTCCCCTTCCCTCCCTTCTTAATCCCTCCTGGGTGTCTCAGGTCAAATCCCCCTTCACACTTCCCCTCCCCCCTGGACCACCACCCCAACAAACCCACATCCACACTCCCACCCACACCTACACCCACACCCCACTACGTCGGGGTGTATGAATCAGTAACGTAACAAACCTCTCAGCAGACAATAACTTTGACACTCCATCTACTACTAAATATAACAAAACCAAATTAACAAATGAAAGCACAATTATGAATAACTTATAAAAGAATCAAAAGTACTCAGGGTGGCTCACATTTCCCGCCAGGAGGGAGAGAGAGAGAGAGAGAGAGAGATAACGGTATAGAAAACGTGGCAACAGTGTACACAGGTGCGGGCCACACCACAGCCGCAAACGTGCGCGAGTCCTACTATAGGAGCAGAGTGCGTGAACACGGCAAGCCCCAACACTTTCATCGCATTGTGGGTTGCCAACTCTTATTTAATTACAGTACTACAGTTAAATTACATCATGATATGTACAGGGTAAATCTAACAAATTAATCTTAGTTCCACTTAAACTAAAGTTAGACCAAATATTCCCTTTAACTATGTAAATATCTTAATTCCACATCTGCCTTAACAGGGGAATCTTTCCCTGCTTGCCACGTCACCTATCGCGCAGTCGCAGCTTAGGTCGGTGGAAAATACCACATAATTACATGTATTTACAATACATAGTTGTCCACGGGGGTTAAATGCAGTAGCATTTAATTTATCAATAACAAGAATTATTAAGGAGAACGTCGTTTCTGGGTTATTAAAACCGCTTGAATAATTAACAACAGTCTCTACATCCTCTGCCTTTAACCAGGGATAACTATGATAAATTTAGAGAGCGCAACTGCTCTGGGGGAAAATATTTCCCACACTCTCTCTCTCTCGTTTTTTGTCTGTACTACATTGGAAGGATGCATCGTGCTTATTGTGTACCCAATTTTTTTACCACGAGAGAGAGAGAGAGAGAGAGAGAGAGAGAGAGAGAGAGAGTAAAAATTTTTCCTTACATTACACATCTCAGACACTCCTAAATAAATACACACACACACACACACACCGGATTCAACTGAGGCGGACGTGCGATATCGGCGCTCCGTACCGAACGAACACGGCTAGTGGCATTACCTAATTTAGTATCTTTGTATGAGTCAAGCTCTGTACCAGGTTAGACTAAATGATTTTTCATTATTAAAAGGAACAATATAATAAGTTTAAACAAGACTTGTTCAAACAGGAAAAAGAAGCAAGACGAAAGAATACGCTGAGTCATCTGAGGTTTGTTTAGACTACAACAACACGGGGATTGTAAGTACATACGCTGCTCTTTTAGTATTGCAAAATGGATACACACATTAGTAAATCAAATTTGGAAAAGAAAAGGGATAAAGGTAAAAAGCAAAATGATGATTTCTACCAAGAACTGGTTGAAGTGGAGACCCACAATATACTGGTTGAACGTGTAAACAAAATAGAAATGGCTTTCAAAAATGAAATTGATGAAATAAAGAAGCAGATGCACTTGCAAAAGGAAGAAATAGAAAAACTAGGAAGGGAGGCCAATAAGAAAGACACAACCATCAGTGAACTAACTGGAATTGAGTACACTTAGGAAGAAAATGAGTGAAATGGCAAGTACTGTGGTCAATCACGGGAGTGTTATGGAAGAGTTCAAAAATGACACAGAGACAATTAGGCAAGTATGCAGTCTTATTGACCAGAGCAGTGATATTGAGGAGAAGATAACACAGGTGAATGAAGCTGTGCAAAGCTACAAAAATGATGTGGAAACCACGTATGCTGAAATGGTGAAAGTAAAGAAAGACTTAGAAACAAGGGTGGAGGAAAAAAGCATTAAAAAGGAAGTGAAAAGAATAATCCAAAACAATCCAAAGTTAGTCAGAGATTCAGTAGATATAAACAAATCTATAGTAATCACTGGTATAGAAGAGGAAGAAGTAAAAAACAAGATCACAAGAGACAAAAAGGAGATGGCAAATGTAATGAGCTTACTGAAAGAAGTATCAGAAGAAATCTGTAGTAAAGACATAGAGGAACACAAAAGGTTAGGGAAATATGAGAAAAGCAAGACAAGACCTCTAAAGGTGACTTTCCAGAGTGTAAACACTGTGGAAGAGATACTAAAAAATGCAAAGAATCTTATGGAAAAAGAGGAGTTCAAAAATGTATGGATTAAAAGATGCCTAACACAAGAGGAACTGGAATTACTGAAAGAGAAAAGGGAGGAAGCAAAAACAAAAAATGAGGGAAGATCAGAAGAGGAGAAGAACAAATTTTTTTACAAAGTAATAGGACTGCAGGTACGAAAGTGGTACACAAACAGGATGGAATAAAAAGGAGGAAGGTAGTAGAACCATGTCATGACAAGTATATAAACAAGATGATAAAATTGATGTACTCAAATGTGGATGGAATGGTATCTAAATTACTAGAGATGAATGATTATGTCAGAGAAAATGAACCACAAATAATATGCCTAACTGAAACAAAATTAACACCAAGGATATCCAATGACATACTAAACTTAGAGGAATACAATATATGGAGAAGAGACAGAAATTTAAAAAAAGGAGGAGGAATTATGATATTAACTAAGGAAAATCTAAAAGTCAATGAAATAAAACTAGATATACCATCACAAGTAGAACTGATTGCAGTAGAGATCAACACATCTGAAGGTAAGGTATTTGTAGCCAATTTGTACATGCCACCCAGATCAAACACATGGGAAAGAGATGAATATGAGGACCTGGCAGAGAGTACAATTCAGAGTTTAGGATCATTGCTACATAAAATGGAAGAGAAATCAGAAAGAATTATACTAACTGGGGATTTCAATACAAATATAAATTGGAATACTCTAGATATACAGTAATTAGCCAAGAAAGCTGTTGGGACCAAAAGCTCCTGGATCTCGTACAAGAGTTTTTCCTAACGCAACATGTGAGGGAAACCACCAGAAAAAGAGGACTTGATGTACCTTCAGTGCTAGATCTAATATTTACTAGGCAAGAAAATGATATTGACGGTTTAATATATCACCCTCCATTCGGCAAAAGCGATCATGCAGTACTAAATTATAATTTCAGGATAGCATATGACATAGTAAACAACAATGACAGTTACAAAAAGAGCCTAAACTATAAAAAGAGAAATTATCAAGACCTTAAGAAGTATTTCTTAGAAGATGATTGGGAAAATGAGCTTAGAGGACAAGATTTAAATGCTGTATATAAAAAATTCTGTGAATTTTATGTAATAGGAGTCCAGAAGTACATCCCACAGCACAAAGAAGCAGATAAGAAAATACAGAAATGGTTCAATACAGAATGTAAAAAATCAAAAGAAAGAAGAGATTTGTTGTGGAATAGATACAGAAGACACAATAGTGAAAGGGCGTATAATAATTACAAACAGGCAAGAAACGACTATACAAGAATAAGAAGGGATGCCCCAAAGCAGTTTGAGGAGGTTATAATAAATAAAAGTAGTGATCAACCAAAGCTGTTTTACAACTACATCAGAAGCAAAACCAAAGTAAAAGATATAATACAATCCATTACGGACGAGGGAATCACTTATACACAAGAGAAAGATATTTGTGAAGCTAAGAATTTCCAATTAGTTTTTACAGAAGAAAAAAATTTTGAGAGGGACTATGTGGAACACGCATGTCCACACATACTACCAGATATACAAATAGCAGAAAAAGTAATACAGGAGGAGTTAAGTAGATTAGACAGAGGAAAAGCAAATGGTCCTGATGAAATTTCATGTTGGGTATTACGAGAATGTGCAAAGGAGTTAAGTAAACCATTATTTTTAATTTTCAAGAAATCCTTGAGTCAAGGTAAACTACCTGATATTTGGAAAAAAGCAAATATTGTCCCCTTATTCAAGAAAGGAAATAGACAAAATCCACTCAACTACCGACCAGTATCACTGACCAGTGTTGTAAGCAAGGTATTAGAAAAGCTTATAAGAAAAGCTTGGGTAAATCATCTAGAAGAACACAGTATGATAACAGAAAGACAGTTTGGTTTCAGAAAAGGAAAATCATGTGTTACTAATCTGTTGAGCTACTATGACAGAGTAACAAACACAATACAGGAAAGGGAAGGATGGGTGGACAGTATCTATTTACAGTAGATTTCAAGAAAGCTTTTGACACAGTACCACACCAAAGACTTTTATGGAAACTGTAACATCAAGGAGGAATTCGAGGCAAACTGTTTTGCTGGATGCAAGACTTTCTCATAAAAAGAGAAATGAGGACAGTACTAAGAGGAAACTACTCATCATGGAAAGAAGTGACTAGTGGAGTACCACAGGGTTCAGTGCTGGCACCAATCATGTTTTAAGTGTATATAAACGATATAAACAGTAACACTGGAAATGAGAGCTATCTGAATATGTTTGAAGATGATGCAAAAATACAAAGGAGAATTACTAGCACTCTTGTAGGGAGCTACAAGAAGAATTAAATAAACTTCATGAATGGAGTAGTACATGGCAAATGGAATTCAATGTGGACAAGTGTCATGTAATCAAGTTTGGTAAAAGTGGAAAAAGACCTGATTGGGATTATAAGTTAGGAAATAAAACCCTATACACATCAGAAAGAAAGTCCTAGGTGTGATTATCAATAACAGACTATCTCCGGCTGACCACATCAGCGAGAAGGTACGGAACATGTATACACTGCTTGCAAATATGAGAATAGCATTCACATACATAAATGAAGACATGCTAAGAAGGATAATAACATCATTCATTAGACCAACCCTGGAATATGCATCAGTAGTCTGGAGTCATCTCAAAAAGCATATAGACAAGATTGAAAAAGCACGTTGGGTCTGATTAGTACTTGGATGGGTGACCGCCTGGGAACACCAGATGCTGTTGGCATCCCTACGTCAAGTGGGGTTGGTGGAGGATTAGTGCCCCTCCCTGTAAAACAATGAACTCTAAGCCCTTGGCCACCCCGTCTGGGATACATGGTGTCTGGCAATGAATGAATGAATGAATGAAAAAGTTCAAAGGGCCGCTACAAGATGGATACCAAGCTTAAGGGACCTAAGCTACGAAGAAAGACTAAATAAACTGAATCTACCAACACTACAGGAGAGAAGGAAAAAAGGTGACATGATAATGCTATGTAAGTGCATATCAGGAAAAGGAGAAAATAGACATAAATGATTACTTAACATATGGAGAAGCATCAGCAAGAGGACACTGCAAAAAACTGCATAAGAAGAGAGGTGATAAAGACGTAAGGAAATTCAGTTTCCCAAACAGAGCAATTGATCAATGGAATGCACTACCGAATGAAATAGTGTGTGCCAAAACAATTCACAAATTTAAGGATATGTACGATAAATATGGTTTAAGACACGGGACAGTACGAGCTTGACTCATTCCTGTAAAGATACAATTAGGTAAGAACACACACACACACACACACACACACACACACACACACACACTCTCGTGTCCTGGGCTACCCGTGGCTTCCGGGCTGGACTCAGGGGTATGGCCCTCGAGACTGGGGCCGAATAGTTCCAGGAACCTCTGGTGTAAGTCTCGGCGGGAGGTGGGAGCCTTACGTCGTCATGGGGGCGTATGGAGATCGCGCCTGGGTGTCCTGGGGAGGATAGGGAGAGACTGCGGACTGCGGTCTCCACTCTGGTACGGGAGGCCTGGGCTCTTGTCTCCTGGCAGGGTGACGTCTCGCTCCTTGCCTCCTTCCGTGCACCTTCGGAGTGACAGTGGGCCGTCTCACGAGGGTGGGAGCAACAATAGGCTGTCTCTACCACGGCACCTTCGGAGCGACAATAGTCCGTCTCACGAGGAGGGGAGTGACAATAGGTCGTCTCTACCAGGGCACCTTCGAAGTGACAATAGGCTGTCTCACGAGGAGGGGAGCGACAATAGGCCGTCTCTACCGGGGACACTTTCAGAGCAACAATAGGCCCTCTCATGAGGAGGGGAGCGACAATAGGCCGTCTCTACCGGGACACTTTCGTAGCGACAATAGGCCGTCTCACGAGGAGGGGAGCGACAATAGGCCGTCTCTACCGGGACACTTTCGGAGCGACAATAGGCCGTCTCACGAGGAGGGGAGCGACAATAGGCCGTCTCTACCGGGTCACTTTCGGAGCGACAATAGGCCGTCTCACGAGGAGGGGAGCGACAATAGGCCGCCTCTACTGGGACACTTTCGGAGCGACAATAGGCCATCTCATGAGGGCGGGAGCAACAATAGGTTGTCTCTCCTGGGACACTTTCAGAGCGACAATAGGCCGTCTCACGAGGGCGGGAGCTACAATAGGCCGTCTCTACCAGGACACTTTCCGAGCGACAATAGGCCTTCTCACGAGGAGGGGCGCCGTCTGGAGTGTCTAGAACAACTCCACCCCTAGCTGGATCAACAATCCCACTCCGTGAAGGTAGTGTCCTTCTCCTACGACGGCGGCGGCGTGGTGGCTGCGTGACATAGGGGCGCACGGCCCGGGCTGACATATGCCGTTGTTGCCGGGGGTTGTTCCGACTGGTGGCGGCTACCCCGTGGGGTCTGTGTGGGGGTGTCGGCATGTTCCCGGGCATACTGGGCTGTATCTTGCTTGCCTCGTTGTCGGGGGCACTATGCTATTCTTCTGTTTCCATTTCGGGGGCACTGCTTTGTAAGTCACGCATTTTAATATGCCCTTTCACTATTGTGTCTGCTGTGAGAGAGAGAAGAGAGAGGTATATGTGAGCAGGAGAAGGGAGGTGAAGAGACTGGTGAAGGAGAGTATGAAGAAAGTGGATGAAGAGTTTGGGAGGAATCTGAGTGTGAAATGGAGGAAGAGTAAAAAATTGTTTTGCAAGGAGGTAAAGAAAGTAAGGCAGTGTGAAAGGGGATATAGTAGGAGAGTGAAAGATAGGAATAATAGATTGTTGGTGGAGGAGAGAAATTGAGGAGAAGGAAGGAGCACTTTGAGGATTTGTTGAATGTAGAGAGTGAGAGCAATGCGAGTATTAGTGGTTGGGGAATGGCTGGGAGAAGAAAAGATGAGAGGAAGGAGGAAGAGATCAGTAGGGCTGAAGTAGTGGAAGCAGTGAAGATCAAGATGGGAAAGGCCCCAGGAATTGATGGAGTATGTGGTGAAATGCTGAGGTATGGGGGTGAGATTGTTGTGGAGTGGATATGGAAGTTGTGTAGATTGGCTTGGGAAGAGGGAAGGGTTCCAGAGGACTGGAAATCAGGTATAATTGTTCCTTTATACAAAGGAAAAGGGGATAGAGAAGTATGTGGAATCCACAGGGATATTTGCCTTCTTAGTGTGACTGGAAAAATATATGGTAGAATACTCATTGATAGGGTTAGGCATATGACAGAGGAGCTAGTTGGAGAAGAACAAGGGGGATTTAGAAAGGGAAAAGTGTGTGTAGATCAGATATTTGTTCTAAGATGTTTAGCGGAGAAGTATCTAGAGAAGGGAAAGAAAGTGTATGCTGCCTTCATGGACTTGGAGAAAGCTTATGACAGAATAGATAGGAAAGGTATGTGGAAGGTATTAAGAATATATGGGGTGGAGGGGAAATTGTTGAATGCTGTGAAGAGTATGTACGAAGGAGCTAGGGCTACGGTGCGAGTGGATGGTGAGCTGGTGAGTTCTTTGATTTCAATGTGGGACTCAAACAGGGTTGTGTGATGTCTCCATGGCTGTTTAATATATACATGGATGGGGATGTAAAGGAGGTGCAAGGTAGGGCAGTGGATGTGGGGGTGGCCCTAATGAATGAGGGTGAGATTTGGAAGATTCCGGTGGTGCCGTTTGCTGTTGATACATTATTGTTGAGTAAAGATGAATGGGAGTTGCAAGGTTTGGTGAATGAATTTGGGACAGTGTGTAGGAGGAGGAAGCTGAAAGTTAATATAAACAAAAGTAAAGTTATGGTGTTTGAGAGGAATAAAGTCACAGAATGTACAGTGAGGTTGGATGGTGAGGATATGGAGAATGTGAGTGCATTCAAGTACTTGGGTAGTGTGATGAGTAAGGATGGAACTTTGGGGGATGAAGTGCGTGAAACGGTACAGCAGGGAAGGAAGGTTGTTGGTTCACTGAAAGCACTGATGAGAAATACGGAGGTGAGTATGGAAATTAAGAAGTCACTGCATGATACTATTGTGATCCCTACCCTGACGTATGGAAGCGTGGCGTGGACCTTGCAAGAGGGGAACAAGTCAAGAGTGAGAGCAGTGGAAATGAGTTACTTGAGAGGAGCATGTGGAGTGACATGGAGGGACAGGTTGACGAATGAAGAAGTGAAGGAACGTTGTGGGGTGGATGTGTATGTGGTTGAGAAGATTAGGAGAAATACACTGAGGTGGTTTGGACATGTGGAGAGAATGGAGAATGAAAGACTGACTAAGAGGGTGTATGTAGGTGAGGTGGAGGGAGGGAGAGGGAGAGGTAGACCGAGGATGAGGTGGAGGGATGGAGTTAAGAGGTATATGAGGGAGGGGGGGTGAGTTGGGGGGAGGGTAGTCAAATGGTGGGTGACAGAGCGACTTGGAGGCGTTTTGTCTGCAGCCACCCTTTGCGGGTTTAGGGCGTCGGGCTGTAGATAGATAGTAGATAGTCTTCTGTATCTGTTCCACAACAAATCTCTTTTCTTTTGATTTTTTACATTCTGTATTGAACTATTGCTTTATTTTCTTTTCTGCTTCTTTGTGCTGAGGTGGACTCCTATTTCATAAAGTTCACAGAATTTTTCATATAAATCTTGTCCTTTAAGCTCCTTTTTCCAAGAAATTTCTAAGAAGTACTGCTTTAGGTCATGATACTTTCCCTTTTTATAGTTTAGGCTCTTTTTGTAACTTTCATTGCTGTTAACAATGTCATATGGAATCCTGAAGTTGCAATTTAGTACTGCATGGTCGCTTTTGCCGAACGGAGGGTAATATATTGTCAATATCGTTTTCTTGCCTAGTAAATATGAGATCTAGCATTGAGGGTACATCGAGTCCTCTCTTTCTGGTGCTTTCCCTTACATGCTGCATTAGGAAAAACTCTTGCACGAGATCCAGGAGCTTTTGGCCCCAACAGCTTTCTTGGCTTATTATATCTAGAGTATTCCAATTTATATTTGTATTCAAATCTCCAGTTAGTATAATTCTTTCCGATTTCTCTTCCATTTTATGTAGTAATGCTCTTAAACTCTGAATTGTACTCTCTGTCAGGTCCTTATATTCGTCTCTTTCCCATGTGTTTGATCTGGGTGGCATGAACAAATTGGATACAATTGCTTTCCCTTCAGATGTATTGATCTCTACTGCAATCAGTTCTACTTGTGAGGGTATATCTAGTTCTGTTTCTTTGACTTTTAGATATTTCTTAGTTAATACTATAATTCCTCCTCTTTTTTTTAAGTTCCTATCTCTTCTCCATATATTATATTCCTCTAAGTTTAGGATGTCATTTGATATCCTTAGTGTTAATTTTGTTTCAGTTAGGCATTTTACATGTGGTTCATTTTCTCTAACAATCATTCATCTCTAATAATTTAGATACCATTCCATCCACATTTGAGTACATCAACTTAATCATCTTGTTTATATACTTGTCATGATTTGGTTCTACTACCTTCCTCCTTATTCCCTCCTGTTTATGTACCACTTTCGTACCTGCAATCCTATTACTTTGTAAAAAAATGTATTCTTCTCCTCCTGTGATCTTCCCTCATTTTTTGTTTTTGCTTCCTCCCTCTTCTCTTTCATTAATTCCAGTTCCTCTTGTGTTAGGCATCTTTTTATCCATACATTTTTGAACTCCTCTTTTTCCGTAAGATTCTTTGCATTTTTTAGTATCTCCTCCACGGTGTTTACACTCTGGAAGGTTACCTTTAGGGGTCTTGACTTGCTTCTCACGTATTTCCCTAACCTTTTGTGTTCCTGTATGTCTTTACTACAGATTTCCTCTGATACTTCTTTCAATATGCCCATTACATTTGCCATCTCCTTTTTCTCTCTTGAGATCGTTTTTTACCTTACTTCTTCCTCTTCTATACCAGTGATTACTATAGATTTGTTGATATCTACTGAATCTCCGACTAACTTAGGATTATTTTGAATTTTTCTTTTCACTTCCATTTTAATGCTTTTTTCTTCCACCCTTCTTCTAAGTCTTTCTTTACTTTCACCATTTCAGCATAAGTGGTTTCCACATCATTTTTGTAGCTTTGCACAGCTTCATTCACCTGTTTTCTCTTCTCCTCGGTATCACTGCTCTGGTCTATCAGACTGCTTACTTGCCTAATTGTCTCTATCATTTTTTAACTCTTCCATAATACTCTCGTGGTTGACTACTGTACTTGCCATTTCACTGATTTTTCTCTTAAGTGTACCCACTTCTACTGTTAACTCATCTATGGTTGTGTCTTTCTTGTTGACTTCTTTTCCTAATTTTTCTATTTCTTCCTTTGGCAAGTGCATCTGTTTCTTAATTTCATCAATCTCATTCTGAAAAGCCATCTCTAGTCTATGTACTCGTTCCACCAGTTTATTGTGAGTCTCCATTTCAACCAATTCTTGGTAGAAATCATCATCCTGCTTTCTACCTTTATCCCTTCTCTTTTCCAAGTTTGCTTTATTAAAGTATGTGGTCATTTTGCAGTACTAAAAGCGCATATAGTACTTACATTCCCTGGGGCAGTTGTAGACTAAACAAACGCTCAGCTGATTGTGCGCATTCTTGCGCTGCTTTGTTTTCTTTTCTGTTTGAACAAGTCTTACTTAAAACTTCTTTTTTATATTAGAACACCATTTAGTCTAACCTGGTACAGAGCTTGACTCATATAAAGATACTAATTTAGGTAATGCCACTGGCCAAGTTGGCCAGGTATGGAGCGGTGGCGACGTGCGTCTGCTCTCCTCAGAGCCTAGAGTGTGTGTGTGTGTGTGTTTTAAACTGTAAGTCACCTTATGAAGGTGGCCAGGTGGGTAGGTTGGTGGGTGGCCAGAGTGGGAAGAATGGCTTGGGCAGAGTGGCTGGACAAGCGGAGTGGACCGTGAGGGTGGGGTTGGTAGGTGAAGTGGGGGAGATGGGTGGGTGTGGTGAGTGGGATGGGTGGGTGTGTTGGATGAAGTGAGTGAAGCAGTGAACTGCAGGCTTTCGTGATGTTGGCATTCACTTGTAATCCACCATCTTCCTCTTAGAGGATAGAGGGGAAGTTGAGGGACACTTGTGCAACCAGCTTCCAGCAGCATATCCATACTCAAATCACTTGCCGCTCCATTCAGTCACTTAAAGACGACACACAGCTGCATGCACGGCCTCCTGATATCCACCCTTCCAAGTCCTATCTCCCTTGTGAGGACAGAGTCCATCTGGCCAGTCTGAGATGTGGGTATCATCCAGCCCTCTGAAGTTATCAGAAGAGACTGGATGACTTCGTTGCTGATGCCTGGTCAAGATGTAACACAACACCCCATACTATTAAGCACATTATGGATGACTGCATTGCACACAATCACATATGCCAACAACACAACATACACTCCTTGAGAGCTCTGTGGGAAAGCCCGGTTTCGGCTGTGGCCTTCCCTAGGGACTCAGGACTGTTCGGCCAGACTGCCTAGGGAACAACTACTACTAGACAGTAAAACCACCTGGTTATATCAATGCCCTTGTATGAAGGCATCCCTCCAACACTTTTCTACAATGACAGGATGTATACAAATCATACCAAACAATACAATCACTACAGTATATTGGCATCATACAAATGTTTCTCATAAGTTATATATTTCTGCATGCTTTTGAGGTCCAGGAAGAGAGTCTGGGGTTACTGTTACATTATACTATTAATTGTTCACAGTGAATAACTGATCTGAGCATTTGCACCTCATTCATAATACCGCACAAAATAATTACAAAAGCAATTACTTTTTTGTTCTAGAATTAATATGGTACTGTACATTAGTAAGTTTCATGAAATATATACATTAAAAAATACAGTAAAGACTACTGCAGCTTGCCAGCACAGACATATAGCCATAATTGTTCCATAGGTATTCCCCTCCTGACCACCGAGTCTTCCACCTGACTTTCCTGGTTCTTCAATTATAAAATTATTCATTCCAAACACAAGGTACCTCTCTAGTCCCCATACAGAAGTAATTCAACAACTGAAATACACTATAGGAATGACACCCAGTTCTCAATTTGCCTGAACCTACCAATATTCACTATATGAAAAACTAGCCCTACAGTCTTTTGCTATGCTATGTAAGAACTAATTTAGAACTTCCCATCCTATTACTGTGATGAGTTATGCTAACATTCTTGGCTACACTCCCATCACAGCTGGCTATTCACACCACAAATAGGATTTTCCCATTTTCACATGAAACTGCAAATATATGGTAAAACATTTATGAGAGTTCAGTCAATACAGCAGTCTGTTTTACCAGTTTCAGGTTGTCACACAAATGAATTACAATACTGACTGTATCAACCTACTGTGCAATTCTACGCATTATTTATGCTACTGTGATGTACTCAATCTCAAATGCTGTACACGGGTATGTAGAGTACTTAAGCATAGCTAATTATAGCACTGTTAAATCATTAAGTGCTCCTACAGTATAATTGTACATAGTTTAATATTAGAATAATAAGCAACATTACCTATTGTATTGTATTAATCTATTGTAAGTTCCTGCTCTGATGTCATGCAAAAAATACTAAATATTGCTACATAAGTCAATGTAAGATATGAGAAATAATGTTTTTATTCATAACTACCTGTATTTTACTAACTGGAAGTTTACTATACAGTGTGTTCTTTTGCATAGTACTGTTGTGATGACAGCACAGCTCTCACAAACAAAGATGCCTATAACTGTATTCTAGAAGAATAAAGACAATTCATCCTAATACTGTTCTGTACTGTACTATATGATTACAGATACTGTACTAATATAAATAAATTAAATACTGTTAACATGTGAAATATCAGACATCATTATCATCACCCACTCCTTTATAACCACAGCAGTAGCATAAACCAAACATACTGTTGGATGTTACACTGGAAAAATCCCTAACAGAACAAACTATGAGAACTTGTTACTGCAACTGGGAGAATATTTCCACAAAACACAGAACTTCCAGCTATCACTCTAAAAGAGGAACTGTCCGGTGTGCAGATACAAAATAATGAAAACTGCCTGTGCCATAGAAAAATAACATAATACATATAATTTTTGTGAAACCAATGACCTGCATGGATGGGGTCTGAGCAGCATTAACATTGCTCATCTTCTCATGTTTGTTAAACATGGAAGACTTTCCAACTGTAATGACATTAATTGGCCAGTTAAAATTTTGTGGAAGATAAGTTCTAAGTACAGTTCAATGAGCTCACCCTATTCAAGGTAAATTTGTCCTTACTGGCAGGGAGTAACTTCCATCCCATCCTCATCAAATCCACACCAAAGTTCATTTTATCCACAGATAGGAGACAAACATATCAAGCTCTCTTGCTACTTGTGAAAATCTTGAGTGACGGGAGCACATGCAAGTTACTTTCCACAAGCATGGAAAATGTTTCCAACATTATCCCCTCAAATTATTAAAAAAAAAAAAAAAAAAAAAAAAAAAAAAAAAATCCTTAAATGCACATACAGTACTTACCTTTCATCAATGTAAGATGCTATTATGAGGGTCATACTTATGTAGAACTGACAGAAAATACTGTCATGAGCGTGTATGTAGTATAAGCTATTAACACAAAAAGTATGAATCATAAACATAACCTTACCTGATGTGTAAACCGCTCAAAATATTATGATATAATTTGGAACAGAGTTCTCTGTTATGAAGGGAAAAGCATTTGTGGTTAAAATGAAATGGCTTGCTACAGATACAGTACACTGCAGTGAGGTGTGAGATGGTTGTTATGTTCTTGTAGAAAGCCTGTGACTGTGATTATGGTAATTCTGTCTACTGTCATGAATATGCCTATAATCTTACGAAAGAATTCATGGAGGAGTCAATGGTTGAATTCTAACTTGAGATTGTTGGCCTACTCATGACAGTAGATAGAATTACCATTTGCCATAATACATTACACCATATTCAGTTCAAAATTTCACCCATAATGAGTAACCACATTATGCAGCAAGAAATGAATGGAATAACAAGTACTGTATGTTGTAGTGGTATAGCTGATAGCTGTAAACTGCAACAGCACAGTGGTTGTCTGATAGCACACGTGAGACTGAGAAGCCGTGTTGTTAACTGACTCTTGTATACTGTGTTTGATAAATTATGTTTGTATTCATACCTAGGCCTGCTGACTCACTACTTTTTTCTCAATCACAATACCTTATGCTACACCATATTCTGCCCAAAATTTTATTGCATTATCATAGAGAAGAGGATGATGGGAGTTTGATGCAGGCTCACACCCAAAATAACCAAGTACTATACTTGTACCACATTGAGTACACCGCTTCCCGTCCGATCAGCGAAGTTAAGCAACGTTGGGTCTGGTTAGTACTTGGATGGGTGACCGCCTGGGAACACCAGATGCTGTTGGCATCCCTACGTGTCAAGTGGGGTTGGTGGAGGATTAGTGCCCCTCCCTGTAAAACAATTAACTCTAAGCCGTTGGCCACCCCGTTTGGGATACATGGCGTCTGGCAATGAATGAATGAATGAAAAAACTATACCAACCTACAAGGCTGAGGTATCCTCAAGCTAGTTTAAAATAATGTCTTTACTAGGTCTAGCCATAATGGAGAATTTCCAATGAAATTAACCAGTCTTTGCCTGTTTTCCCCCCAAATTCCCAGTGGCAATAAAACTCCCACATCAAAGACGAAAAATCTAAATAAAATCCATGATACTCCAAGTAAGTCGTGTATGAGAGCCCTAGCACGAATTCAACACGGATGATGGGTGCTGGTGCCGAAGTGGTGATGTGAAGGTGTAGGGTACATAGGAAGACTGCTACGCAACAGGGAATAGACTGTTTGGCCATTAATATATTACATACATACATACATATATCCATCCACCCATCATCCAGTCCTACATTGCCCCATGAGGAGCATAGGAGCCCGGGGCTAGGCAGTTGGTCCTGACATTTAAGATGAGAGTGAACATACATATATATATATATATATATATATATATATATATATATATATACTGTATATATATATATATATATATATATATATATATATATATATATATATACTGTATATATATATATATATATATATATATATATATATATATATATATATATATATATATATATTCTCTATATATATATATATATATATATATATATATATATATATATGCTGTATATATATATATATATATATATATATATATATATATTTAAATATATATATACTGTATATATATATATATATATATATATAAAAAGTATATATATCTATCTATCTATCTATATATATATATATATCTATATCTATATCTATCTATCTATATATATATATATATATATATATATATATATATATATATATATCTATCTATATATATATATATATATATATATATATATATATATACACAGTAGGCTTGCACAGTGCACGAGAGATTGGGCGGTCCACGACCTCGCGCACTGGGAATACATAATCTTATGGGAATAATTACATATGGGCGGTACCCCCTCATACCTGGACATTTTTTGGCCCTTAGAGACATAATAAAGGTCATATTTTTCAGACATTGTACTAAAGCTATAGCTACAATAACAAAAATATGGGTAGTCACCTTAACAACAGTAGACAACAGGCCTGATGACCTTAAATAACAGGGGTTCTGAGGCGCGGCAACATTTACAGCGCCAACACTTCCCTCCACAGACTCCTCTTGAGCTCCTTCCCCAGGAGCATCAAAGTCACTCACTTCGGCCATAAACCCTTCAAAGTCCAATGCTGACACTTCTGACATTGCATCCTCTTCATCCTCAACAGTAGAATGTCCAGGAATTTCTGTGCATCAACATGACGACACGTGACGCGCCATGTTAGGGGTGGTCGCGCACTAATAGAAAATGGCATTTTTGAGTCACTCCTTGTCTTTGCCTCGCGTTCTGTGCGGTAAACTTGCGCATTCAAGGGTTTTTGGTTATGTTTTTTGGTCACTCGCGCACAATGCGAATCGCGCACCGTGCGAACCTACTGTATATATATATATATATATATATGAATACTGTATATATATATACACTGTAATGCCCCGATATACGATACCCCTATATGCGATACCCAGGCTTAGTGGTGGGGCTACAAATACCACCAGGCCCCGATACCCAATGGGTGAGCCTCGGTTTAACCCCTAGGATATGCAATTTGATCGCCCGAACTTCCCTGAAAACCTGTATATGGAGCCGATTTTCCAACTCTTACAGAAGTAAAAAGTTTTATGCCCAAGGTTTGGAGCTTGAATTTACACACTTACGCTGCAAATCAGAGCATGTTAGACCAACTGCTTCATGAGCTATAGCCTGTCAAAGTTGAAAAAAGTTACCCTTCCAGGCGGGGCAACTCCAGTGTTCTATGCACTCCCATCCCTCCCTCCCTCATTCCTCCCCTCCCATGACCTTCTTCACCCACTCCCATCACCTCCCCCTCTCTTCCTCCCCTCCCCCCTACCCCCTATCCCCCTACCCCACCCGTGAATATTTTCAAGCTCATTTTTTTTTTTTTTTTTTTTCCAAACAACAGCATGCAAAATAATTATGTTGGTGATCCTTTATCATTCTTTTTCTGTGCCTGCCCCTTCTTTTTCTGTGCCTGCCCCTCCTCTCTTCCTATTTCTCCCATCTTTCATGTCATTTCTTATTGCTTTTCTTTCTTTTACAGGTGGCTTTACATTGAGTGACAAGCCAAATGGTTTCCTGTAAGCCAAGAAACCATTTACAATGCTGGGTGGTAACCATATAACCAACACATACGTGCTCCCTACATGTCAACAAGTGGGTTGGTGGAGGGTTAGTGCCCCTCCCTGTAAAACAAATAACTCAAAGTCAAATGGCCACCCCTTATAGGATTATGGCGTCTGGCAATAGAGAGATAGATCCTCTCTCACTGCAAAGGACATGAAAACAACAGGAATTTTGCATACAAGCCATTATTGCAAAATACTGGGACACCAGGGTCAGATTAAAAATAGCCGACAATATTGACACAGCCCTATGGCCGCATGGCATATATAAAATATAATAAATGCAATGATATTGCAAAAAGGAAAGCATATATATATATATATATATATACACACACACACACATATATACAGCATACATACAGGGAGGTCCCAAAGATATGAGCAGTTAGGTTCCATTTGGCATAGTCGTATAATGAATTCTCGTATAATGAAACACGTAACTAATAGTAAAATATTGGTTGGGTTCAAGGACCCAATCAAAGGCATGTTTTCATGCTAAAATATATGACACCAAACGCAACAAACATACTTATATTACTGAACTGTGGAGAAAGCAACCTGAACGAGCAAACAGCATGCAAATAACATGATTGCACATTAATTAAACAAATAAAACATGCAAAACACTCATCTATAGGTGGTAATGTTGTGTGGGAGGTGGGAAACTGGCAGGTGCCAGCTGAGCAGCCATGCCAGATTCCCAAACCCATATTATTGTACCCGGCAAGTAAATATTATTGCTTTTTGATCAAAATTATTGCACTCATAAACAAAGGCATTTCTTCACTAATCAGTAATTACTGTGGAATTAATATATTTATATGTGGAGTGATTAATTAATGTTAATGAATTTGTTTAACTGTTAAGTACTTACCAGATTATAATACTGGTTGTTGTAAGAGATACTAAATCCTACTGTTATACTGTACTAGTCTTACAGTAGACTTGTTAATTTTGCAATCCCTGATTTATTTTTCAGATAATGAAATTATGAAACTTATCACATTATCACCTGCATGCTATCGCATATCACAAAGTATGACAAAATATCACATTTTGCGATAATTATTGCACGCCTGGCAACGCTGCAGCTAAGCAGTCCCACTATTTCTATCCAAGGTTGAGAGAAAACAGCAGTGACTGCATTTGCTTGGATGACCGAGTTAGAATCCTCCTACCTCGCCCCAGACTGAATGTTGTATCACTGGATTTTCAAGATCATATAACGAAAATAGTCCCTATTTTACCCAGGTTGTATCATCGGTTTCTTGTATATCGAGTGGTCATATAATGGGACCTACCTGTGTATATGTATGTATGTATACATATACTGTATTTATGTACAGTATATATATATATATATATATATATCTATATATATATATATATATAACTATACGTATGTTAAACAGTAGTGTAGAAAAAAAAATAAAAAAGAACGATAATGCATTGGACAAATTGTTGGCTCATGGGAGGATTAGCCCTAAGGCAAGCCACAGTAACGGCAAAAGTTTTCTCACTCCCACACAAGCGATAGCGGGGCAATTCGGAGGCTGGAAATGAAATTCTCTTGAACTAGCAAGGCAAGACTGGGAAAAGTACTCTAATAGACCAATATAAAAAATACAGCAAAATATGGCAAACCTAACAGGAAAAGCCTGGGACAGGCTGTAAAACTTCTAATATGCGCAATGGAAGGGTAACGGGGTCAAGGAAGATAATTACCTGGGTGCTGATCACAGCTGAGATTGCCTGAGACTCAGCTGAAACTCTATACCACAGAGAGTGACTTATCATATGCTTTGACAAACAAAGAATACAAAGAAATACAAAGAAATACATCAAAAGGATAAACATATGCAAAAAACCTTAGGCAGGTACATATTTGTGCAAGTAACATGCTTGTCCTCCCCCCAAAAAAACATGCAAAAAACATGGAAATTCATAAAAAATCATGAAAAAACACACATTCTATGTATCGTGCATAAGTGTATGCAATTACACAAACAATAATCTGGTACTGAATGAAAACACGCAACATGAATAGTAATAATGATGTAATAATACTCTGGGGAGGGGGGAGAGGTAAGTGGATGGCATACTACAGGTGGTGGTGGTATGGGGGTATAGAGGTGGGAGACAGACATCACAAGAGGAAAGGCAGAGAGGGAGTACAGGGGTGTGGAGGGTGGGTAGGGGAGATATAACCCTCCCCAAGGAGACAGGGAGGGCGGGAAAAGGGGGGGGGGAACCACGATGGTGAAAGAGGGGGAGGGAGGGAGCAGAAGGTGGTCAGAGGCAAGGGAGGGGGAGAGGGGACAAAGGTATAGGGGTATAGGAAGACGATGAGAGGGCACTGGGGGAATCACCCCCCCCAATGTGGGTAAGGGCCCAGATCCTCCCCCCTCCCTACTCAGGACTTAGTTCTCATTGGTTTGCATCAATATATGTCACATTCGGGCTGAAGCCTAGTGTCCACAGTTTTTTACAAAGGCTCCTCTATCAATCATATTATGCATCTTGCAAAATTCTGGGAAAAGGATCGATCGATCCTATAGTACTGTACTTCAGGGGTTAACGATGGGCCCTCCGATGTTGCGCCCACAGACAAAGGGCTGAAATTTTGAATCACGTGCATTCCCACAGCCAGCTGAGCCTGCCCGCCTCCCAGGATGCACAGAAATGTTCGTGCAGGCCCCATAGCCATCGCTCACCCCACGCTTACACATATTGCTCTTCTCGCGCCGGCCATCTCATAGTGAGGATCTCCCTTATGCTCACCTGCCATGCATCGTGTTGCATCACCAATGTTATGCAAGTTGCTATTGTAGTGCATCGTAACTGTGTTCGAGCAGTGCCGTGAGTAGAGCAGTGATACTAATCGTGAGTGGCATGCAATACTGTGTGATTCTGGGCCCAAATAAATGAGATAATGTCTGGGAGAGTGCTGCATGTGGTGGGGCTAGTGGTGGAGCTAGTGGAGGCCCTAGTCGTGGTGGTAAGCAGCCTGCTAGTGGTGCTGCTGGTGATGTTCTAGCGAAGCGTGTACGTATGACTGTGTCACTGGAGGTGAAACTGGAAATCCTGAAGCGGCATGAAAAAGGCAAAGGTGTGTGTTTTATCGCCTCGGCTCTCCACCTGGCCCAGTTGACTGTTTCCACCATCAAAAAGAAGAAGGAGGCCATTAAGGCTGCTGCTGGGGTGGTTGCAACCTTATCCGCCTCCCGTATCACCCGCCAGCGAGAGCCTGCTATAGAGGAGCTGGAGTGGATGCTGCGCATGTCGGTGGAAGATCAGAACCAGCGCAAGGGACCCATAAGCCAAGCCATAATATGCACAAAGGTTCTCTTGTCCTGGGACGAATTAAAAGTCAGGCGTGAGTTTGATGAAAGCGAGACCTTTCAGGTGAGCCATGGGTGGTTTGACTGGTTCAAGAGGCGGGCAAATCTCCACCACGTGAAGATGCATGGTGAGGCGACGAGTGCAGATACGGTGGCAGCGGCAGCGTTTCCTGACGAGCTGAAATGCATCATCGCGGAGGGTGGCTATAGTATGGAGCAGGTGCTGAATTTTGATGAGATTGGGTTCTTTTGGAAGGGAATGTCCTCCATGACATATCTTGCAATGGAGGAAAGGTCTACGCCAGGATTCAAGGCCTTGAAGGACTGGCTGACACTGCTGCTGGGGGGGCAACGCAGAGGGCGACCTCAAGTTGAAGCCGCTCCTAGCCTACCACTCCGAGAACCCCAGGGCTCTGGTGGGGTATGTTAACCCCTTAACCGCGGGGCGTCACTTTCGTGACACTTGGGAGCAAGGGATCATACCGCGGGGCGTCGCTTTTGTGATTCTGTTATTTTGAATTCACCCGGGCTTCCAAGTGGTGGCTTGTATCATCTATCAGTACTGCCAATGTCCAACACTAGTCAGCACTCCTAATCTCATCTGTACTCCCATCCATTATTGACAATTTAGCCATTTCTCCCCGTTCTTAACTCCCCTCCCTACCCCCCCTCCATTACCCTATCCTCTCGCCTGCCCAGCCGTGCTACGCTAAGTAAATCTTCCCTGGAATTTTTCACTGACTTCATCCATTGAAATAAGCCCTATGCCCTATTCTTATACCAAATAATATATACAAGAAAGAAATAAGGTAAGTGAGAGTGCCCATACACCTGGAATTGGCTAATTATCACCTGACAACACCTCACGTGCACTCGTTCGCTAATTTTCGCTGTTTATTTCCCCTTGAAATATGCCGTATAATATATTTTCGTAGTAAATATACATATAAGGAGGGAAGGGAGAAGCCTAAGTGATATTTACATTCACCTGGAACTACCTAATTTATAATGTATTGTCTAGATTTCCTGCCAATCATTTCACTGCTATATATTAGCTGCTGTCAAGAGGCTAACATTGGCAGTAATGCATTTCCCTAAGTAGGCCACCACCCCGGCCCACCCTCATCAGTTCACTCTCATCTTCCAACGTGGAGGTACTTCTGTTTGCTCTTGCTAACTTCAGGGACTTTTCACCCCCATGCAAAGGGCCCTGTGACTTTTACCCCCTACTAAACCTCGTGTGGAAAGAGGTAAAGGGCTGACAATTGATAAAAGAGTGACTACGATCTTTCTATTGAGTAAAACAGTGCAAGTGGAAATGTAAATAATGTGTAAACAGCAAGTGAAAGTAATGAATGTAAATATACGTGAACAGTGGAAAATAGTTTTATAAGTTACTTCAAGTGACAGTGCATAACACACTGTAAATAAAATAGAAATGTAAATAACGTAAATAAAATAGAGAACGTAAATAGAAATGTAAATGAGTAGTATTATAAGAATACGAGTATATACCCTAGGAGTAATGAAAGTGAAAGTTTCACTCTAGCATGTCTGAATACTATGAGTTATGAGAGTGAATGTGAAAGTGACATTCACTCTCAATGCTAGTATACAGGACGAGAAAGTGAATGCTACGTATTTTACTGAAAGAAATTGAATCCTTGCAGTGACAATAAACTAATACTACTGAAGGAAACTTATGGATAAAGACTGTAGATATATATAAGTGTTATATAGTAATAGAAATATAAAGTGTGAGGGGTTTTATGAATAATAAATGACAGAATACCAACAGTGAACTAGCGCAAGTGGGAAGGTCATACGTGCTCGTAATTTTCATTACTTTCACAGTGGTTTTTATTTGGAGTATGGATCCCAAACTACTTGATAATCATAGAGTAGTGTTTATAGTGTTAATATTTGGCTGTGGTAATCATATTACGGGTTGTCGGGAAGTGTAAAGTGGAGACTTCGTTACCCAACTTCAGAGGTCTCCACAAGTCCTATGGTAATCGACGAAGGCTCAACAAACATCCCAGGAGAAAGCTGAAGGTATGTGCCATATGCATATGTAATTTTAATATTCTAGGACTAATAACTGATTTTTGGCAAATATTTTTTGAGAGTCTGTCGGAGCCCGAATACCCCCGCTGGAGACGCAAAACATTGGGAAACATGCCCGCGGTGTAAGGGTTAAGGAGAACCGAACAAGAAGGCCTGGTTGACTTCAGATATCTTTTTGTCGTATTTCCACTCATACCTCTCTCGTGTGCTGAAAAGTTATGCGTCACGTGAGAATTTGGAGAACAGATTTCTCGTGGTGGTGCATAATGCACCTAGCCACCCGCCCACAATGAAGGAATGGGCCAGCAATGTTAAGGTGGTGTTCCTGCCCTCCCACATCACATCTCTGTTGCAGACAATGTATATATATAGATATATATATATATATATATATATATATATAATATATATATATATATATATAATATATATATATATATATATATATATATATATATATATATAATATATATATATATATATATATATATATATATATATACATACGTACGCAGTAGAACCCCGGAATTCATACACAATTTTCTCCTGGAGGCCGTACGAGTTGCAGACTGTTCGAAAATTGAATCATTTTTTTCCATAAGAAACAATGTATTTTGCATTAATCTGTTCTTTAGTATGGACAAAATGGTTGATTTCGCCATACCATGATAAATGGCAAGATCGGAGACACTGGTTCCACTTTCAAACTTTGCAACGAGTTCTTTTTTCAGCTCAGTTGTTGTTCTCACTGCTTTTCTTTTAACTCCAGCTGACTCACTAATCTTCTTAGGGCCAATGATTATATACAATTTTCTAATGAAAACACATAATTTATCACAAAGTTTAATGGAGCCTGTATGACATGTGTAGCTGGCGGAAGACAATGCAGGACTGGTGACCGCATGGC
This sequence comes from Coenobita brevimanus, assembly GCF_032717465.1. NCBI lineage: Eukaryota > Metazoa > Arthropoda > Malacostraca > Decapoda > Coenobitidae > Coenobita > Coenobita brevimanus. Next base: position 35,790,248 of record NC_137016.1, on the reverse strand, counting down.
ACCTACGACGCTGCATGTCTTGGTGCAAATAGCGGGTTGCCGTACGAAAACTGGAGCAATTTTTGGACGAAAAATCTGTATGAAAACCGAGTTGTACGAGTAGAGAGGCATACGAATTCCGGAGTTATGTATAAATAAATAAATAAATATATATATATATATATATATATATATATAATGTATAGCCCAGGCATGACTGACTGGGAGGACAGGAGATCCTCATCCTAAGCAAAGTCAAGGAAAATGGAAACCTAGGAGAAAGTTATATTATATGATGTCCGTCTGGATGCAGGAGTTACACACAAATTCTGCAGGATGATCACCTCACAAGAGGCCCCCAGTGATTTAATATAATCTCAAGAACTCAGCAGGGGGAAAAAAATAAATTGGCACTGTCCATACCGCACATACTTTAGTAGATGTGGAGGCGATTGGCTTACTAGTAATTCTGGAAGCAGTTTCTTCACTTGCTGATTTACCAGGTATGCACAGTTTACACTTATATATCTGAAGATTCCTGAACATGAATCACCCTGTACTGTACCTAACTACAGTAACAATAAGGAGTATGTAAACCTTTTGATCACCATAATCATAATATAGTATAATACAGACTTAAAAGGATGAATGGCTTCATCACTGAACTTAACAGATTCATTTTTTTTTTTTTTTTTTTTAATGGTATCAGAAACTTACCTCTGATAAGACTGGCTGTAAGTATTATAACCTGTGACAGAAAAAATGTACACAAAAAGGCACAAATAAGAGATAGGGATGCTTTAATGTGAATGAGATCAATGGAGATGAAGAGATGGGGAGGACAACCCCATAGGGGTAACTGTTTATCAGCAGTTGACTGATTTGCATGGTCAGGCAGACCTGGGTTCAGTAACAGCTACAACATAAAGTAAAACCAAGTTTTCTGGATAATAATAAGGTATGTGAAGCTTGTCATAACAGTTCCACTATAACAGTGTTAATGAGTGATGGGGGTTGGAATGAATAGATGACAATCTTCAAGCAGTATAACAAGACAAAGCTGGAAAGCTTCCATACAAAGTTTCAATTATTGTAGAATCATTTGTAGACGATGGTATATGTGTATAACGTGAAAACCTAGAAATGTATATACAGTACAGGGTAAAAAAAGAATACTATAAACATTAATCTTTTGTAAGTTCCACTGCTGAGCATTTTCAAATGAACTCACTCTTAAGAACTGTATTTTACAATACATGGTAGACAATATTAAAGTTTAGTTTGAGATTCTCATACATTAAATTGTAATTGATAAAAACCTCTCTTTCAGCAATGCTAATCTATAGAATTTGTATTAATATGAAGGAATGATGGGATGCTCTCTCTCTCTCTCTCAACAATATTGCACAGGAGTTATGAAAAACATGTAATACTTAATATAAAATTAAATGGATTTTTCAGTTCATTAGAAAATCAAACAAAGCTCCCACAATGTGTGTGTGTGTGTGTGTGTGTGTGTATGTGTGTTTACCTACCTAATTGTGACATACAGCAAACGAGATACGCTCTTGGGGTGCCGTCTCTGTTTCTCAATATGTCAAATTTAGCTTTAAACTCGTTTAAGTTTTCAGACTGGACGATCTCTTTGTCCAGGCTATTCCACAGGTCTACACATCTATAAGGGAAACTATATTTCTTGATATCCTTCAAGCAGCTTGCCTTCTTCAGTTTCATTCTGTGTCCTCTTGTTACTCTCTTATCCCATAAAAATAGATCTTCTTTGTCAATTTTATCTACTCCCATCAAGGTCCTGAACCCTGTAATCATGTTGCCTCTCTTTCTCCTTTCCTCTAAGGATGGCAAATCCAGCTTTTCCAGCCTCACTCTGTGTACGACAGATCTGCCAGACTGGGGACCATCTTGGTTGTTGTTCTTTGTATTCTCTCAATCTTGTTTATTATATCTTTCTTTTTGTGTGGGGACCACACTACTGCTGCATATTCTAACCTGGGGCAAATCATGGCCACTATCAATTTCTTCATCTCCTCATCCATATAATGAAAAGACACTCTTATATTAGTCAGGAGTTTATACGTCTCTCTAACTGTCTTGTTAATGTGTTTTTCAGGTGACAAACTGTCCTGGACCAGCACTCCCAAATCTTTCTCTTCCCTTGCTTTTGTGACTGGTTCATTACCCATCAAATAATTCAATGATGGCCTCTTGGTACTTTTACCCATTTCCAATATTTTATATTTCTTTGCACTGAATTTCATTTCCCACATCCAGCTCCGATCGTCTATCCTATTCAGATCCTCCTGCAGCATTTTACAATCCTCCTCAACCTCTACCTTCCTCAAGATCTTTGAATCATCAGCAAACAGACTTGCATAACTGTTCACTCCATCTACCATATCATTTATGTAAATCAGAAACATTACTGCCGCCAACACCGAGCCCTGTGGGACTTCACTTGTTACTTCCCTCCATCCAGGCATCCTATCCTTTATTACTGTCCTCATTTGTCTGTCTCTCAAAAAGTCTCTCATCCATTCCAGAAGGTTCCCCTTCAGTCCTCCTATATGCTCTAGTTTCCACATTAATCTCTTATGGGGTACCTTGTCAAAGGCCTTCTCCAAATCTAAATACACACAATCCACCCAACCATCTCTCTCCTGTAGCACGTCAATCGCTCTTTTGTAAAACCTCAACAAGTTGGAAACACATGACCTTCCACTTCTGAATCCAAACTCACTATCAGCCAAAATATTCATCTCTTCCAGATATTTTATCCATCTATCTTTCAGAATTCTCTCACACAATTTTGCGACCATGCTGGTTAGGGACACTGGTCTATAATTCAGGGGTTCTTCCATGTTTCCACCCTTATAAATTGGAACCACATTTGCCCTCTTCCATTCTTGAGGCATTTTCCCCTCTTCCAGAGAACACACAATTAAACTGTGAATCTTATCGACCAGTTGTTCTCTGTATTCCTTCAGTATCCAATTAGAGATTTCATCTGGTCCTAGGGCTTTCCTTACATCTTGAGTTTCCAGTAATTTATACACTTCCTGTACTTCCACTTATCTTTTATCACTATCATTTCTAGTCACTCCCTCCCCGTCCACAAACTCCTTTTCATTAGTGAAAACTGATTGGAAACATTTGTTCATTATTTCTGCTTGCATTGCTGCATCTTTATAGACCTCTGCTTCTACTTTCAGTCTGGTGATTCCTTCCTTTTGTTTCAGTTTGCCATTGACAAATCTATAAAACAGTTTGGGTTCATCCTTACATCTATTATACCTTTTTCAAAATTCCTTTCTTCCTCTCTACGTATTCTTGTGTGTTCATTTCTAGTTCTTTTATATTCTTCTTTTGTTCTGTTGTCACCTCTCTTTCTCCAGCTGTTCCACGCCGTGTCTCTCTCTTTTTTTGCTATCATACACCTTCCATTGAACCACTCCTTTTTCCTGTTATCTTTCCCCCTTACTCTTGGCACAAATTTTTCCACTCCTGAATTATAGAGGTCTAGAAAAATATCCCACTTCCTCTGTATGTCTCTTGTGTCTCTGAATTTTCCCCAATCTGCATTTTCGAAAAATTTTCTCAATCCCGTAAAGTATGCTTTCCCAAAGTTGTATCTTCCTTGCCTATAAAGCTCGTCTCTTGGCTCCACGTTCCCTGTTATCATCTGGAACTCAATGACCACATGATCACTTTCTCCAATAGGACACAGATATTTCAAGGATTCTATTACATCGGGTTCTTTGGTAAACAGTAAATCTAGTCTTGCTGGTGTGTCTTCACCTCGGAACCATGTCTTTTCTTTGACCTATTGCGTCATCACATTGTTCAGTTATATTTATTAATATAGTGCCCCACGAATCTTCGCTGCCTCCTGAGTCCCATTCCTCCCAGTTCACCACTTTACAATTGAAGTCACCCATTAAAATTATATTGTTGCTTTTCTCAATCATTTTCTGTAAATAACTAGCCATGTCTGGCAACATTTCCTGGTATTCATCATCACTCCATTCTCTTGTCTTAGGAGGAACATACACTACCACCATATCTCTCTTGCTACTCTCTCCAGTTTCTAATTTCATATTTATCACTTCGGCCCTGCCTTCTCGCATTTCCACGGTACGTACATTTATGCTCTTCTTCACTGCTATCATGACCCCTCCTCCCGATTTTTCTTTTCTGTCTCTTCTCCACAGTTTGTATTTACCATCTCCCATATGAACATCGATATCTTCTCTTAACTTGGTCTCTACAAAGCACATAACATCTGGTTCATGTACCCTCAAAAAATTGTTGATTTCTAGCCTTGCCGATATCAAACCATCAAGATTAGTATATGCCACCTTCAAATTATTTTTGATGTTTTTTATACCCTCTTTTCTCCTCTCTGTCGGTACCATCTCCTTAATTTCTGATCCATGACTCTCCAATAAAACACTGTCTTCTCTTCCTTCGTTCTCTGTTCGTTTTTTACCTTTGCTTCCTTTACTAACTCCTTTATTTTAGCTCTTACTTCCTCATTTATATCTCTCCTTATCCAAACATTTTTGAACCCTTCCTTGTCTGATAATTTCCGTGTTCTATTGATAATTTCGTTTACTGTTGCCTGGGACTTAAACTTTACCTTCAATGGCCTTGCCCCTCCTTCCTTGTACTTTCCTAACCTAAACATCTTTTCAATCTCTTCTTGAGCTTCGTTGTTTTCCTCCATGACTACTGATATTATTTCTTTAACCTTACTTAGTTCTTCGCTTTCTCTTTCTGATCTTACTGTCATACGTTTTTCTTTAACTCCTGAAATTATTACACATTTTTTCTTATCTGCTACATCCCTAACTAAAGATCCTCTACTTCTCAGTACCCTAACCACTTCCCTCTCCACCTTTTCCTTGCTTTGTTGTTCTATAATCTCTTTCAAATTTACATTTCCTTCTTCCTGTGTGTGTTCTTATCTAATTGTATCTTTACAGGAATGTATTTTTTTTTTTTTTTTTTTTTTTTTTTTTTTTAATGCGAGGAAGAAGCAACCAAAGGCCATGAGCCCGCAGTAACAGTTCCCTCCAAGAGAAAAACAAAATACAATAGAGAGCCAAATTCAAGATCCGATCATTTTGAGATGCCTGGATACACTGCGTTTGAAAGACTGGAGATCATAGGCAGGAGGAAATACAGACAGAGGGAGACAGTTCCAGAGCTGACCTGTTGCATGAATGAAAGACTGGGAGTAACGGTTAACTCTTGCATTAGAGAGTTGGACAGAAAAGGGATGAGAGTTTGCTGCCAGACGGGTGCTATGCGCCCGTCGTAGAGGTGGAGGAATGCAAGCAGACAGTTCAGAGGAGCAGTGACCATTAAAGTAGCGATAGAAAAGAGATAAAGATGCAACAGTGCGGCGAAGAGACAGAGGTTGAAGGGAGTCAGTAAGAGGAGGAGAGTTAATGAGACGAAAAGCCTTTGACTCCACCCTATTGAGAAGAGCTGTATGTGGGGAGCCTCCCCACACATGAGAGTTGTACTCCACACAGGGGCGGATAAAACCCCTGTATAGAGTCAACAATTGTGCAGGGGTAAAGAAAGAGCGGAGTCGGCTTAGCACACCCAATCTCTTGGAAGCAGATTTTACAAGAGATGTAATATGATCTTTCCAAGATAAGTCCCGAGTAAATGAAACCCCAAGCATGTTCAAGGATGATGCAGGATTAATCTGAATATTATTAAACATTAGTGGGTATACCTGTGGAAGATTTTGTCAGGTTGATAGGTGTAAGAACTGAGTCTTAGAAGCATTAAAGACAACCATATTATTTTTACCCCAGTCAGAGATATGAGCCAAGTCAGACATTAGGTGTGCCATAGCCTCATCCCTTGTTTCTTGAAGTAACTGTTGAGATGGGCGTTGCGGGAACCGAATGGAAAGGTGAAGGATGGAGTCATCAGCGTATGAGTGGATAGGGTTAGATGTACAGCTTAGAAGATCATTGATGAATAAAAGGAAGAGAGTTGGTGATAGGACAGAGCCCTGAGGAACACCACTGTTGATAGATCTAGGAGAAGAACGATGGCCGTCTACGACAGCAGCTATAGAACGACCAGAAAGGAAGCTAGCGATGAAGGTACAGATAGAAGGATAGAAACCGTAGGAGGGCAGTTTGGAAATTAAAGATTTGTGCCAGACTCGATTTACCTAATTGTATTTACCTAATTGTGATATACAGGAAATGAGCTAAGCTCGTGGGGTCCCGTCTCTGTTTTTCAATAAGTCAAATTTAGCTTTAATCTTGTTTAAGTTTTTAGACTGGACGATCTCTTTGTCCAGGCTATTTCACAGATCTATACATCTATAAGGAAAACTATATATCTTGATATCCTTCATGCAGCTTGATTTCTTCAGTTTCATACCGTGTCTTGTTACTCTCTTATCCCATAGAAACAGATCTTCTTTGTCAATTTTATCTACTCCCACCATGGTCCTGAACACTGCAATCATGTCTCCTCTCTTTCTCCTGTCTTCTAGGGAAGGCAAATCCAGCTTTTCCAACCTCTCTCTATACGACAGATCTGCCAGACTGGGGAACATCTTGGTTGCTGTTCTTTGTGTTCTTTCAATCTTGTTTATATCTTTCTTTTTGTGTGGGGGCCATACTACTGTTGCATTTTTTACATGGGGCGAATCATGGCCACTATCAATTTCTTCATCATTTCCTCATCCATATAATGAAAAGCTACTCTTATATTAGTCAGGAGTTTATATGTCTCTCTAACTGCCTTGTTAATGTGTTTTTCAGGTGACAAACTGTCCTGGACCAGAACTCTCAAATCTTTCTCTTCTCTCGCTTTTGTGATTGGTTCATTACCCATCAAATAATTCAATGATGGCCTCTTGGTGCATTTACCCATTTCCAATATTTTACATTTCTTTGCATTAAATTTCATTTCCCACATACAGCTCCAATCGTGTATCCTATCCAGATCCTCCTGCAGCATTTTACAATCCCCTTCAATCTCTGCCTTCCTCAAGATTTTTGCATCATCAGCAAACAGACTTGCATAACTGTTCACTCCATCTACCATATTGTTTACATAAATCAGGAACATTACTGGCACCAACACCGAGCCCTGTGGGACTCCACTTGTTACTTCCCTCCATCCAGACATCCTATCCTTTATTACTGTCCTCATTTGTCTGTCACTCAAAGTCTCTCATCCATTCCAGGAGGTTCCCCTTCAGTCCTCCTATATGCTCTAGTTTCCACATTAGTCTCTTATGAGGTACCTTGTCGAAGGCCTTCTCCAAATTTAAATACACACAATCCACCCAACCATCTCTCTCCTGTAGCACGTCAATCGCTCTTGAGTCAAAACTCAACAAGTTGGAAACACATGACCTTCCACTTCTGAATCCAAACTGACTTTCAGCCAAAATATTCATCTCTTCCAGATATTTTATCCATCTATCTTTCAGAATTCTCTCACACAATTTTGTGACCATGCTGGTTAGGGACACTAGTCTATAATTCAGGGGTTCTTCCCTGTTTCCTCCCTTATAAATTGGAACCACATTTGCCCTCTTCCATTCTTGAGGCATTTTCCCCTCTTCCAGAGAACACACAATTAAACCGTGAATCTTATCCGCCAGTTGTTCTCTGCATTCCTTCAGTGCCCAATTAGAGATTCCACCTCACATCTTGGGTTTCCAGTAATTTATACACTTCCTGTACTTCCACTTTTATATCTTTTATCACTATCATTTCTAGTCACTCCCTCCCCTTCCACAAACTCAGTTTCATTAGTGAAAACTGACTGGAAACATTTGTTCATTATTTCTGCTTGCATTGCTGCATCTTTATAGACCTCTCTTACTTTCAGTTTGGTGATTCCTTCCTTTTGTTTCAGTTTGCCATTGACAAATCTATAAACAGTTTGGGTTCATCCTTACATTTGTCTATTATTCCTTTTTCAAAATTCCTTTCTTCCTCTCTACGTATTCTTATGTAATCATTTCTAGTTCTTTTATATTCTTCCTCTGTTCTGTTGTTACCTCTCTTTCTCCAATTGTTCCATGTCGTGTCTCTCTCTTTTTATGCTATCATACATCTTCTATTAAACCACTCTTTTATTCTGTTTTCTTTCTCACTTACTCTTGGCACAAATTTTTCCACTCCCGAATTATAGAAGGCTAGAAAAATATCCCACTTCCTCTGTATCTCTCTTGTTTCCTCTGAATTTCCTCCAATCTGCATTTTTGAAACATTTTCTCAATCCCGTAAAGTTTGCATTCCCAAAGTTGTATCTTCCCTGCTTGTAAAGCTTGTCTCTTGGCTCCACGTTCCCTGTTATCATCTGGAACTCAGTGACCACATGATCACTTTTTCCAAGAGGACACAGATACTCCAAGGATTCTATTACATCAGGTTCTTTGGTAAACAATACGTCTAGTCTTGTTGGTGTGTCCTCCCCTCGGAACCGTGTCTCTTCTTTGACCCACTGCGTAATCACATTGTTCATTGTTATATTTAATAATGTAGTGCCCCATGAATCTTCGCTGCCTCCTGAGTCCCATTCCTCCCAGTTCACCTCTTACAATTGAAGTCACCCATTAAAATTATATTGTTATGTGTGTGTGTGTGTGTGTGTGTGTGTGTGTGTGTGTAATTCACCGGGTCAGTCAGGATCACTTGATGGTCGTGATCGTCAGCTTTTTACCCTCCCGGAAGGGAGCTGAGAGCTCATATAGTCCGATCTAAGGGCAAGGCTGTGACCTTCACACACACACACCTGTCCCCTTGCTCAAGGGGGACAGTAACCACCCACTTCATCAGTGAAACTTTTTGCAACCTGAGCGAGGCGCGAACTCCCGTCCACCAGTTGGCAAGCGAGAACGTTAGCACTGCACCAGCGAGCTCTGTGTGTGTGTGTGTGTGTGTGAGAGAGAGAGAGTGTGGAGGGGGTGCAAACAAAAAATTATCGGTTCACACTTGACACAAAGCAATTTGAAAATGAATAATGATTTTTTCCCCACACTGATAAACTTGCTTTCTTACGGATGGTATATATGGATAGTTTGTGACATTCTCTAATCCATATTGTTATTCTGTCTATATTAAAATCATTACAGATAAATCATCTTGAGAATTCATAAGTAATACTGATCATTTTAGAAATCACTGTATCCTACCTAGTGCGATACTTTTTTGGTTGACTGTACATACATACACATAAAATGCAAATTAAAACATCATAAACTATTTTACTGGCTTAAATTCAAAACTGGCATCTCATAAAAAATTTGTCATACAGTACTCTGTTACCTTTCAGTAATCTCAAGCACTAGCAACCTACTTTAACATATCTGAGTTATATAAGATGATGAAAAGATGATGCTGATTCCAAAACAGAATCACCTGAATATCGTTTAACACAGGTTAGCTCAAAGTCATATTGTTGACCCAAAATATAAATATACACAGTAGACTACATTTTATCGGTTCCATCATATCTTAGGATGTGTGAATGCTCTCTTAAGAGTGATGTATCAAGTAAATGACAGCAACACACCATGCTTCACTTAATTTGATACGCATCACAATACTCTAAGTAATGTGGGTACAGAATTTTACTCCTAAAAGCTTAATTTCTTCAATCTGGTGATGCAGTCTGTGCAAAATTTCATTCTTGCTATTCCCAGTTAAGCCTACTCAGTGCAGAAACATTTTTCAGAGTCTGGGTTAAATAACAGATTTCACTGACTTTTACCACATAACATCTACGCTATGATTAATAAAATCATTTACAGGTTGCTGCTGGTGCTTAATCTGTTTGTCTGGCCAAGCAGAAATGTCCACCACAAGTAAGCAACTGCTTTTGTGGGGATCTCCTACACATACCATGCAGTACATAAATCTCGAACTGTGTAAAAAATCAGCACCCCTTTGTGTCAGACAGCTCCTCACTTGGGTTGGAACAGACTCCTTCCAAACAACAAGGTAAAAGGAAATATGAGGAGATCTGGCTCCCATGAGAATGCAACAGCTGCTCTGCAACACCCAGGGTGGACAATAGCACCACATGAAGGCTCCTTATCAGTGCCTTATTTACACGCAGCATGACTAAACCAATAGTTTAAGCACCTGATTCTGGGAATATATCTCTCTGTTAGCTGCCACACTTATTCTGTTCATACAGATGAAGAATATTAACTTTCTAATATCAGCAGCCTCCATTCAGCTGAATCATGGAGGTACTTGGCAGTAAAAAGTATTTTTTGAAGAGTTATGTTAACTACAACTTGTGGGCATAACAGGATTATTCTGTACCACTTGTGTGATTATTTGGGGTCGAGACCTATATTATATTCTCTTCAAATATTCAAATCATCTCAGTCTACCAAAGCAATGGCCTAACAATCTCAGAGACAAATCATCAACTAAAATCTGCACATGTTGGACCATAATGTGGTACTGGACATTCACTCCACTGTTATCATTTCATTATACCCAATCCTGCAAAAACCATAATCTCTTTACTGTCCATGCTTCACTACCATACAGCATCACACTTCACACACATGATGCATACAAAATGCCCTTCATAAGAAAAGAGCCTCTTCACTGTCGATAGGGACAAAGTTCTTCCAGTCACTTCTAACTCTTGCAGCTGAGCTAACTTCAGCACCACACCCTACACTAATCATGAACATCAAGCAGCAAAACCTATCAAGATTCTTAACAGCCAAATCTACATCAATCTTCTCAAGACCTGGCTGGATCACATGATCTCTCTTGCTTAAGTATTTACACTCTACCTTTCACAATGCTATATCTTATGCACCCACATGCCATACACACCACATACAACTGAATACAACCAACCATCTTCCTGTATATAGCAAGAGCCCACTAATCATTCTCCAGTACAAAGCCTCTGTCCACCTCACTTAACATAACCTCTGTCTCAGTTCTGAAACTCCCAGCTTGTATACCCTCCATCTATCCATCCACCCATCATCCAATCCTATGCTGCCCCATGAGGAACATATAAGCCCAGGGCTAGGTAAATTGGTCTTGACATTTAAGATGAGAGTGACTAGCCTCACTCATCCCTGAGTGGCATTACGTGAGCAATAAACCGCAACTACCCCTCAGATATAAACCTGCACAGGTTCAATCCGACTGGAGCACCTTAATTACCCACTAAACCACCAGGTGCCATAATTTGGTTATATGGTTACCACCTAGCATGGTAAATGGTTTCCTGGTGTACAGTAAACTACTTCCTTTATTTCTCCAAAACACTAATCTTGCTTCTTATTAGAAAATAGCACCAAATCATCAGCATGCATCAACTTCCATGGCAACCTGGACCTATATCTCACAAGAGTTCTTCAAGCCACACAATAAACAGAAGAGGACTCATGACAAACACCTGGTGTACACTCACTGTAAACCTGTTTTTTATTCCACCCACTTCTGTATATACTCTTGAGCTATATTATATTTATTTTTATTCTTGTATATACTAGTCCCACCTTTCTCTATCTATCTATCTATTGCCAGACGCCATAATCCCACCTTTCTCACTGCCCACTTAATAACCTTTCTAGTCATCCTAAGAAATGCCTTCTCTAAATCCAATATATACTGTATATATATATATATATATATATATATATACAACCTTCTCTTTACATCCATTCTAAGCAAACGACACCTAAACACTTTTTTCATTCCTCCCAGCACCTTTCCTACTTCATTTATTCTAAACTTCAATTCTGCATCTATTCTTCCATCCATAGCAAGATGCGACCCTAAATATTTAAAACACTCCACCTCCTCAAGCAACTCACCATTCAAAACTATATTCATCCCCCTACCATCCACCAACCTCGTACACTTCATCATTTTACTCTTATTCTCATTTACTTTCAATTTCCTCCTTTCACACACCCTTCCAAACTCCTCTACCAACTGTCTCAATCTCTCCTCTGAATCAGCCACCAGTGCAGTATCATCTGCAAACAGCAGCTGCTTAAGATTCCACTCTCCACCATCAACATTCACCAGACTCAGACCTCCACCTACAACACTTGCATTCACCTCTCTTACAACACCATCCATATAAATATTAAACAACCAAGGCGACATCACACATCCCTGTCGCAGCCCCACTCTCACGGGAAACCAATCTCTCACAGCATTTCCCACTCTTACACACGCTCTACTATTTAGATAAAAACTTTTCACCCCTTTTAGTAACCTACCATGAAGTCCATACAATCTTAAAACAGTCCACAAAGCCTCCCTATCAATTCTGTCATACACTTTCTCTAAATCCATGAATGCCCAAAACACATCCTTGCCTTTCGTTAAATACTTTTCACACACTTGTCTCACAGGAAACACCTGATCCACGCATCCCCTCTCTCTCCTAAAGCCACACTGCTCATCACCAATTATTCCCTCTGTACCCTCTCTAACTCTCATAATTAACACTCTACCATACACCTTACCTACAACACTCAACAGACTTATACCCCTAAAGCTAGTACATTCATACTTATCACCCTTGCCTTTATACGATGGGACCACACAAGCACTTGCCCAGTCAATTGGCACCATACCTTTCACAAAGCACACATTCAACAATCTTACTAACCAGTCAACAATAGTCACTCCACCACCCTTCAGGCATTCAACAGCACACCCATCCATACCTGCAGCTTTCCCTGTTTTCATCTCCTTTACTGACTTCTCCACTTCCTCCTTCGTGATCAAAGAATCATTCAACTCTCCCAACACATTTATTCCTTGCACCCTTCCATTATATATATATATATATATATATATATATATATATATACAGTAAACCCTCTCTAATTTGAACCCAAATAATTTGGAAATCAGTTAATTCGGATCTTTTCGACCACCAGGCAAATAATTTCAATTTGAATATACAGTACTGTGATTTGAATTAAGTAAGACAAGTCCAAAAAGGGTTCCAGTAATAAGTGGACGTGAACAGTTTTTGTAGTGATAAGTGTAGTAATAAATGTATAATAATTTTTAAGAACTGTACGGTACCTTCGGTACAGTTAAGTGTACTGTACTTACTACTGTGTTACAAGACTTCATTATGAAGGTTTGACACTATTTTGTCTATTGTATTTTGCACTCTTGGAGTATAAAGTAATAATATACAGTACTGTTCAATGTCTTTGTGTAAAAGCCATGTCTTAGTAAGCATGGGTGTGATTTGAGGTTTGGGCAAGCATGAGCTCCAATAATTCGGATTTTTGGATAATTCGACATAGGGTTTCCCCCAGTTAATCCTAATTATAGAGAGTTTACTGTATATATATATATATATATATATATATATAATTTCTTTTGTCAGTGCTAAGGTTGAGGTGAAGCCTGTAGTGAGACTGGCACTTTAGAGGTAGAAGGCTAAGTGGACCTGAAGATGTTTGCTAGTGTTGGCTAAGCAGAGGATATGCAAGGAATGTTGGCTGACCAACCTGTCTACATGTAGTAAGAAGGGAAACATTGTGATCTTATTTCATCTATTTGGCTTTATGATGGAAGCTGATAAAAGCCTTCTTGTATAGTTTTACTGCATACTCAAGCTCCATGTTAATCCTTTCAGTACGATGATGTCTTTTATATTTTATTCTAGCAACAATCAGAGTTCTTATAGTGATGAGGTGAGAAACAATATCCTTTACCCTATTCTGTATGATGCACTTCGTACATTATTTTTTGCTCCTTTTCTGTATGAAGATGCATTGTATAGCTCATTTTTGTTATCAATTAATATATCAGGAAAAACTCTCATAATGAGGTTAAGTATCCCAGTGGAACGATCACCCAGGTCAAGAGTTAGAGCTTATTCTTTGACAATTTCAGCTGCAACTGGGAATTTAATGAGGATGTTACCAGTCAAGGGACAATTCTTCTTCCATTACCTTGTAATGTTACAAGTTTCTCTCCTCTGCTGCCAATTGTATAAACATTTAGGGTGAGCTCTTCAAGATGCAAATTAGCCAGTTGCCCAAAGCCATCTTCAATGAGAACAACAACATTCCTTCTTCCTCCCTTTTTCTCTCACCTCATGAAGTCCACCACTTTTCTCAAAATTTCCTCAACTTGCCATCCTACCTCACTGCACACATCAGTTGCCATGCCCTGTTGAGTGTCTCCCTGGCTATGTCTCCCAAAGTTGTTGCAATATTGGACAGGGCTTGCTTGATTCCGCTACTCTGTCAGAAACAAAAGTCTTTCTTTAACCCGCTGTGTGCCAGCAGACTTTGGACGCTCATGGAGCCGTGGTGCCAACCGATTTTTTTTTTTTTTTTGCTAGATACATTAGAAATTATAAGAAAACATGGAAAACAACCATAAAAGTACTCACAGAAGCCACTGTCAATTCTTCCTGAGCAGGCGACTGAAAACTTCCGAGTAACGCCTATAGACTTTATCAGCTGCCACCGACACTCACTGACCTGAGGTAGGAGATATTCGTTTTCTTCATCACTAACTATGCTATTTGAGCCAAGGACACTCTTGTTGGGTATATAGATGATATAGGAAGTGTCTACAGTTGCGGGAAAGGTGCGTCCAAGTCAAAGCCAGTCATCTCCCGTCATATTTGAAAATTTGCGTGTTTACACCAGTTCCAAATGCAGACCGTACATGTACGGTTCCGGCACTGTCCATGGACGTAGGCACTGCCATACATGTACGGCTCTGGCACTCGGCGGGTTAAAGCTGGCCCAACAGACCCTCAGGTCCTTAGGAAAATGATTTTTTGGGGGCCATGGATGTGCAGACTTATGCACAACCAGAGGTTTTACCTTGAATTAACCTGTTGCATTTGAAGATGTCACTAATAATCTCTCTCAAAATTTTCAACACTGAAGCACTTGTACCACAACAACAATTTAAATAGCATTTTCTGATAAAACAGGCTGGTTGGTCTATCACAATCAAATACTTGTCTAGCACTATAACCACCACCATTAATCAAACTTTGCAACCAAAGCGAGTACAGTATTACACTGCTGCCTCATTTTTTGACTCACACATTCTCCTTTCAAATCCACATATTCCAGGTTCCAACAAATTTATAGCATAAAACATATGGGACTGGTTAACATCTTGCTTTCTAGCCACTCAATCATACAACTCCAAAGCCTTACCACAGAACATTTCAGTCATGGACACAGCATACTGCACTGGCAAATTTTCCATACAGGGCAGCATGAGAATACGGAATGCACACTCAAGCAAAGTATCGTGTTACACACTTGCCCACAACTTAATAAAACTAAATGTGAGACAAGTGTTAACAAAGCAGTAGCTGGAAACCCTCCTATCTGATAATGGTGTGTGAGAGGCATGGGTGCTGGCAGAAAAGTAGTCACTCACCTATCTGGTAACTGTATATGAGAAGGGTGGAGATGAGAGGTGGAGGGGGGATAGGATCCATCAGCTTCCCCCAACCATTCTCCTCCAGTAACCCCACCACTCTCTCTCTCTCTCTCTTTCTCTCACACACACACACACACAAAAACAGCTACCAGAAAGCCAAGTGTCTGGGTTGAGCTTGGCTAGCATTTGTCTCGAATACAGAAGTTTTATCAGGTGGGAGACTGTATAATACAAAACTATTCTCAAGTGTACCTGTCCTAACAACATAGACAATTTTCTCAAAAGGCTCCAACATGCTTGCAAGCATCAGCCTTGGTTGCCTAATGGCAGCTCTCCATGCTGTCCAATCTCTGGTAGAATAATAAATAACAACAATACTACTACTACTACTACTACTAATAAAAATAATAACAACAATAATCCATCCATCCATCATCCAATCCTATGTCACCCCATTAGGAACACAGGAGCCTGGGACCAGCCTCACTCATCCCTGAGTGGCATTACATAAGCAATAAACCCCAACCACCCACTGGATATAAACCTGTACTGGCTCAATCAGATTGGAGCACCTTATTTACCCACTAAACCACCAGGTGCAATAATTTGGTTATATTATTACCACCCAGCATAGTAAATGGTTTCCTGGTGTACAGGAAAACCATTTGGCTTGTCACTCAGTGTAGAGCCACCTAAAGACAGAAGGAAGAGAAAAGATTGAAGGAAAGAAATACAGAAGAGAAAGGATGGATGGAAGGAAGGAAGGAAATGGCAATCATCCAAGAGCAGCATTACACTGCGTGAGTAGATGATGAGTGCCCCCATGTACAGTAGCTCCCAAAACTATCTTTAAAATAATGTGCTGTACAATCTGACACAATGAACGATGTTATATGACACGTGCTGCGTGAGGTGGCATCAGATGGTAGGCCTACACCTGCTATGAATCTGTGCCATTCGTGTAGCGAAACACAAAACCACACTACCTTCCGGCACTGAGATATCGCCCACATGGTATAGGTAAATAATGGTACAGATAAATAGTCCGACATTCAGGCCTTACATTATTAACCCTCGCACTGTTGACCCATTTGTGGTTGTGATAACGAAACAGTTGTGATGGATATTTCTCATGTTGTTTCATGATCTGTGGATTCACTCATTTTCGAACATGGCAACCCAGCCCATCATTGTTACTATGTTTCCAAAGATGCATGAAGTACTCTGTAATATGCCCTAATGGGTTGTATTAACGTAGACGTATAAATATTATGGAACGGTTACTATTTACACGTCGATGGATGTTTGCAGTCACAATTATGGTGGAGTTGATTTGCATATTAGCAGTAGCTCCTACGGCGGCTAAACATGCTGACCAACGTTAGTGAGCTGATAAGTGGTCAGGCAGCGTGTTTCATTCTGTTCATTATGCCATTCTTCGCACTAGCCATTAAAGATAGTTCTGGGAGCTGTTGTACCATAAACTAATAATAATATTAATACACCTAACTTCCCTACAGTGCACCAAACAGCCATGTTCAGAATGCTATCACAACAAATGCTTGAATATTGGCCAGACAGCATGTCACCCATCACTCTGAATATAAGAAACCAAATTGTTCCAGAGATGAACTTTGGGAAAACTGAAAAACTGTATCAACAAGTCTGCAGAACTGGCAAACCTACTCTGGTGTAATACTGTATTAGCCTCAATGAACCTGTCACCAAACACAAGCACATGTTATTTTATTTATTGAGGGGAAAAAAGAAAATGCAGAACTGTTATGGGCTGCAGAGCATTATAAACAGTCCTTAATTTAGTGAACTTCAGTCAAATTACTGCTAACCTGTGTTAAACTACTGACTATCCAATGCACACCTTATATATACATACTCATATTGACAATTTATATGAATTACTCAAAAGAATTAACAAATGAACAGGTACAACTATAACAGCTTAACCACCTCCAGATAACACACAATACCATATACAGTATGCTGCCATTTCTCTGCTGCAACAGTTACCGCATCTCAGAGGTGGTGTCCATGGAGGTAGAGTCATCAGAGGAAGAGGAGAATGTGCGTGTTGGAGCATCAGAGGAAACAGAAGAATCTGACATGTCCATGCTGAGCCGCAACTGAAACTCTTCCAGAGCAGCAGCACTTTCCCTCTTTCTGGGTGAGGCTTGGGACTTTGGAGCCCGTAACCTGCATGGAAACAGAAATATCATCATCGTCATTCAGACCTTCTACCCACCCAAAGATTGAGTCAGATGGCATATAAAAATAATGAAAGAAAAGAAAATACAACAGAGGGAGAACTTATCATCAGCATGCTCAATGAAACAGGTCATACACTCATTCACTCATTGTTTAAACCCCTGGAATCCTGATTTCACCTTACAAAAGCAGTAATGTATAAACAAGAAATTTTCTGCATCCCCCTGGGCGATTTATTGAAGGGTGGGAGGACATGTATGTATGAGATAAGTTATAACTGATGTATATCAAAAAAAAAAAAAAAAAATTATTTTCATCATCTACAAATAAAAATAAGTAGCTAGCTAGGGCTATCAATGGATAATACACAGACTTTACATAAAAAAAAAACATGGGCAACAGAGGGAAAAAGAAGAAACACATTATGTGAGGTGCTGGGAGGATGAACTTGATCAAGGGCATGAGAACCATATACAGAAAGTACAAGAAAGTGGAACAGAAATACATGTTAGCATACCAAGTATGAACATGTAGGTGGAAAAGGTTAACAAGTTCCCTCCATGATGGGCATTAATTTCACCAATCAAGTACTGAACTATTTATCGCCAGTTGCCTTAATCCCGCAAGGGGTGGCCAGAACCAAATCGCCTCCATATCGCGCTGTCCCCTGCCATTTCACCACCCTGCTCCCAGCTCACACCCTCCTTTCTCATATACCTCTCCACCCCATCCCTCCATCTCATCCTAGGCCTCCCCTTCCCTCTCCCCCCCTCCACCTCACTCACATACACTCTCCTCATCAGTCTCTCACTCTCCATCCTCTCCACATGGTCAAACCACTTTAATGTGTTTCTCCTAACACTTTTTATCACATTCACACCACAACATACCTTCACTTCCTCATTTGTCAGTCCGTCTCTCCATGTGACTCCACATGCTCCTCTCAAATAACTCATTTCCACTGCTCTCACTCTTGACTTGTGTCCCTCCAGCAAGGTCCAAGCTTCACATCCATACGTTAGAGTTGGTATCATAATACTGTCATGTAATAGCTTTTCCACTTCCATGCTCACCTCCCTGTTGCTTATCACTGCTTTCAAAGAACAAACAACCTTTCTTCCCTGCTACACCCTTTCAAGCACTTCACCCTCTAAATTTCCATCCTTACTCATCACACTACCCAAGTACTTAAATCCACTCACATTCTCCATTTCCTCCCCATCCAATCTCACTGTACATTCACTGACTTTGCTTCTCATGAAAACCATCACTTCACTTTTCCCTACATTCACCTTTAGATTCCATTTCTTCCACACTCTCCCAAACTCATTCACTAGGCCCTGAAGCTCCCTTCATCTTCACTTAACAACACAGTATCATCTGCAAACAACAGTACAGGGAGTTTCCAAACACTGCCCTCTCTCATTAGGGCCACCCCAACATCCACTGCCCTACCTTGTATCTCTTTTATAACCCTATCCATATATAGATTTAACAACCATGGAGACATGACACATCCTTGATTCAATCCAACCTTCAAACAGAAAAATTCACTCAGTTCACCATCCTCACGCTCTGCAGCCTTAGCACCCTCATGCATACTCTTCACGGCCTTCAACAACTTCCCATCTACTCCATATATTCTTAATACTTTCCACAATCCTTGTCTATCCACCCTGTCATATGCTTTCTCCAAGTCCATGAAGGATGCATACAACTTCTTTCCCTTCTCTAGAAACTTTTCCACTAAAGGTCTAAGAATGAATATCTGATATACACAACCTCTTCCCTTCCTAAATCCTTCCTGTTCTTATCCAACTAATTCCTTTGTTATATCACTAACTCAGTCAATAAGAATCCTACCATATACTTTTCATATTACACTAAGAAGGCAAATGCCCCTATGACTGCCACACACTTCTTTTTCCCCATTTTCCTTTGTACATGGGAACAATTATACTTGACTTCCAATCCTCTGGGACTCTACCTTCCACCCAGGCCAATCTGCACATCTTCCACATCTATTTTATTACTATCACTCTCCCATGCTTCGGCATTTCACCACACACTCCATCAATTCCCTGGGCTTTCCCCATATTAACTTTCTTCATTGCTTCCACAACTTCCATCCTACTGATTTCTTCCTCTCTTCTCACATCCTTCCTTCTCTCAGCCATTCCCCAGCCACTTCTACTTGCATTTCTTTCATTCCCTATGTTTAACAATTCATTAAAATGTTCTCTCCATCTGCTCACTTTTTCTCCCATCTCCACTAGTAATCTACCATTTTTATCTTTCACTCCCCAACTAACTTCTTTTGCCCCCGTCTAACTCTCTTTACCTCGTTCCACAACATTTTCTTACATTCCCTCCACTTTACACTCAAATTCCTCCCAAATTCCTCATCCACTCTCTTCTTACTCTCTCTTACTAATCTTTTCACCTCTCTCTTCCTCTCTACATATAACTCTTCTGTTTCTCAACTTCTTCAACGCCCCTGTTTCTCATCCACTCACTATATGCTGTCTTCTTTTGTGCCACAGCCCCTCACCTCTTCAGTCCACCATGCTGTTCCCTACATTCCCTTTCGTCTTCTCTTCACCCCACACACCACCTCACATGCTGCACAGATTTCTTCTGTGAATATCTTGCACTCACCTTCCACGTCTCCCCTTCTGGTCCAATCTATTTTTTTTTATATGTGTCCAACTCTAGGCATAGGCTTCACAGCCTGCTCTCAAGGCCCAGTAGTCCTCCTACATACCATACACCTCTACATGTCACCACTTCGGTGCTAACACCCACCGTCCGTATTGAATGCATACTAGGGCTGTCTCATACAAGACTAGTGTATCAGTATTAGTGGGGGTATTTTTACATGTCAGTGGGTTTTCTGGTAGATCAGTAAAGTCTGATTTTAGGAAATTCAAATCCTTAAACTGTTCCCTGCCCCATACGGGGTTTGAATCTGGTCCGGTAGAACTGCAGGCCACCTCTCTACCGAACGAGCCACAGCCTCCCCCAAATTCCCCAATTGCTCCTCCATTTCCCTCTTGTATTCTGCCTTTTCCATCCTCTTGTAACTTATCTACCCCCCTTGTAAGAACTACTTCCTCCTGTCCTTCCCTTCTTCTATTTCTCCATTTTGTTTGGACTTTGATTCTGACCACCACCAAGTGGTGGTCCGAAAGTCCACTCCCCCAACCTCTATATACTCTTGCATCCATCACACACCTTCTCATCCTTTCATCCACACACACACAATCAATCATTGCCTTCCATTCATTCAGTTCATCATCCACCCTTCTCATCACTTGCCACGTATACCTATGGTTCATTTTGTGCCTGAAGACGGTAGCTATCACCGACCCCCTCCCGGCACAAATATCCACTAAAGCAATGCCATTCTCCTCCATCTCTGCAGGCACACCCCACTCACCAAATACTCCATCCACCTTCACATTCCCTGTTTTTCCATTCATATCTCCAATCAGAAACTCTCTCTCATTCCTTTCAAACTTTTCCAAGCACGCTTCCACATTTGTCCAGAACGCTTCTCTCACTCTGCTTGCACAATCTTGCGTTGGCGCATACACGCACACAATTGCCCACATTTGTAGTTCAACTTTCTTACCCCCACAATTCTTGAGCCAACTGATCCATACTCTCTTGCATTCTCCTTCCATCTGTTACTCACAATAATACACACCCCTTCTTTTTCCCTCTCATTCTCACTTACTCCTGTGTATATACCCCAACCATACTCACATTTTCTCACGCTCTCACCTCTCCAATTAGTTTCAGTTAATCCACATACATCCACTTTCACACCCTGAAGCACCTGTACAATCTCTCTTTCTTTCACCTCATCATTTGCACCCCTTACATTCCATGTTGCTATCTGTAAGTCCTTTGTTCGGTCCTTAGTCGTCAACTTTTGCTCAGTCCTGGTCCGAGGCTTCTTGTTCATATTTTTAGTTAGGTGTTTTCCGGGGAGGGGCACTAACCCTCCGCCAACCCACTTGTTTTCAAGTAGGGAACACATGTTGGTTGGTTATAAGGTTACCACCCAGCATTGTAAATGCTTTCCTGGTTCACAGGAAATCATTTGGCTAGCCACTCAATATAGAGCTACCCCCAAAAACAGGGTATCACTACACCAAGTGGGTGGATGATGGGTGCCACCACCAACAAAAAATATCCAATTCAAGATGATCAATGGTTTAACAATAAGAAATGCTGCTAGTTGCATTTTTTCCTCATCCCAGTATCATATTTGAATGGATAGTGTATATTGTGTGATGTATTACATTACTACTTCAGGTTATATTGATGGAAATGGCATATATATGCATCAATAAGCAGCAACTGGAGAATACTTTCAAACATTTCATCTACTGTTCAAAATGTTAGAGACAGTCGATCTATTTATCTATAGCCTGACGCCCTAATCCCGCAAAGGGTGGCCGCAGACAAAATGCCTCCAAGTCACTGTCACCCACAATTTGACTACCCTCCCCCCAACTCACTTCCCCCTCCCTCATATACCTCTCAACTCCATCCCTCCACCTCATCCTCAATCTACCCCTCCCTCTCCCTCCCTTCACCTCACCTACATACACCCTCTTAGTCAGTCTTTCATTCTCCATTCTCTCCACATGTCCAAACCACCTCAGTGTATTTCTCTTTATCTTCTCAACCACATCCACATCCACCCCACAACGTTCCTTCACTTCTTCATTCGTCAACCTGTCCCTCCATGTCACTCCACATGCTCCTCTCAAGTAACTCATTTCCACTGCTCTCACTCTCGACTTGTTCCCCTCTTGCAAGGTCCACGCCTTGCTTCCATACATCAGGGTAGGGATCACAATACTATCATGCAGTGACTTCATAACTTCCATACTCACCTCCCTATTTCTCATCACTGCTTTCAGTGAACCAACAACCTTCCTTCCTTGCTGTACTCTTTCATGCACGTCATCCCCCAATTTTCCATCCATACTCATCACACTACCCAAGTACTTGAATGCACTCACATTCTCCATATCCTCACCATCCAACCTCACTGTACATTCTGTGACTTCATTCCTCTCAAACACCATTACTTTACTCTTGTTTACATTACCTTTCAGATTCCTCTTCCTACAGACTGTCCCAAATTCATTCACCAAACCTTGCAACTCCCATTCATCTTCACTCAACAATACTGTATCATCAGCAAACAGCAACACCGGAATCTTCCAAATCTCACCCTCATTCATTACAGCCACCCCTACATCCACTGCCCTACCTTGCACCTTCTTTACAACCCCATCCATGTATATATTAAACAGCTATGGAGACATCACACAACCCTGTTTCAGTCCCACATTGAGATCAAAGAACTCACTCAGCTCACCATCCACTCGCACCGTAGCCCTAGCTCCTTCGTACATACTCTTCACAGCACTCAACAATTTCCCCTCCATTCCATATATTCTTAATACCTTCCACATACCTTGCCTATCTAGTCTGTCCAAGTCCATGAAGGCAGCATACACTTTCTTTCCCTTCTCTAGATACTTCTCCACTAAACATCTTAGAACAAATATCTGATCTACACACACTTTTCCCTTTCTAAATCCCCCTTGTTCTTCTCCAACTAGCTCCTCTGTCATATGCCTAACCCTATCAGTGAGTATTCTACCATATATTTTTCCAGTCACACTAAGAAGACAAATACCCCTATGGTTACCACATACTTCTCTCTCCCCTTTTCCTTTGTATAAAGGAACAATTATACCTGTTTTTCAGTCCTCTGGAACCCTTCCCTCTTCCCAAGCCAGTCTACACAACTTCCATATCCACTCCACAACAATCTCACCCCCATACCTCAGCATTTCACCACACACTCCATCAATTCCTGGGGCCCTTCCTATCTTGATCTTCTTCATTGCTTCCACTACTAGAGATAGACAATCATATAAATATCTTGTTGATCAAGTGTCCATGCATAACATAACATTTCTCACTAACAAGTAGTGCAGGTAAAATCCAGAAACATGAATTAGCGAGCATAAAAGCATCTGGTGGTTTAGTGGGTTACAGCACTACAATCGGACTGAGCCGGTGAAGGTTTATATCCAAGGGGTGGTTGGGGTTTCTTGCTCAC
Organism: Coenobita brevimanus; assembly: GCF_032717465.1. Taxonomy (NCBI): domain Eukaryota; kingdom Metazoa; phylum Arthropoda; class Malacostraca; order Decapoda; family Coenobitidae; genus Coenobita; species Coenobita brevimanus. The sequence continues at coordinate 35,766,437 of NC_137016.1, read as the reverse complement.
GTAATGCCACTCAGGGATGAGTGAGGCTGGTCACTCCCATCTTAAATGTCAGGACCAACTTACCCAGCCCTGGGCTCCTACGCTCCTCGGGGCAACGTAGGATAGGATGATGGATGGATGGATGAAAAGTATAAGAACCAACCTATAAGATAATGACAAAAAGGCTATATAACTTCCTTTCAATTAAGCAGTCAAAGAACTCAACCAAACCCCAAGACCCAGATTCAAAATCCTTCTCACTGCATCCCACAGGACCTTGTCCTCTCATTATTACTTTTGAACCTATTTCTGCACAACATACCAACCCATCCTCGTCTGTAACAGTCCTCTCCTAGAACGATTTAGTTGCAGACTACCAACAATTCACAAAACATACAACAAACGACCTATAAAATTATGTGCACTCATTACAACAATGGTTTACATGTAACAGAATGACAACTTCATTAAGATAGTTATCCTCTGCATACCAATGCAGGTAAGCACTAACCTCAAACCCACTGTCAGGCTACACTTTAACCAACACACAGACATACAAACATATTGAAATTCTCAAAATTATTCTTATCTAAACAGGTTACCAGTACTTATATGACTTTTTCTCAGATCAAGAACATCATTGCACAGGTTAATCAAAGACTAATGATCTAATACTGCTCACAAACTTACTGTTAGGAAACACACACACACACACACACACACACACACACACACACACACACACACTGTGCATATACTATCAGGCAACCTATCCTGCCTCACAATGAGTGTTGAGACCTGGGGCTAGGTTACTTACTCCAAACATTTAAAACATGACTAACAAGTTACTTGACCTGAATGGCATCATATGAGCAATAAACTTCAACCAACCCACTGAATATAAACCCTCATGGGCCACATTTGGTTGGAGCAACTTCACCCTCATGACCAGTAGGCACCCATTTGATTACTGTATATCATTACCATCCAACCTGGCGAATGTTTTCCTTGGTTACATGAATCCATTTGGTTTGTCACTCACTGCGGAGTTGACTAAAGGTAGTACAGTACTACATCAAGTGAGTAGATACTAATGACAATTGCATTCCTGTCACATCAACTACAAATGCAGAAAACACTGTAAAAGTATTGATAGCCAAGTCCTCAGATCCCCCTCCCCACCCCCCTTTTGAGCTACACACTTGGACAAACTACAAATGAAGAAATCATTTTAAAAGTATTGATAGCTAAGTCCTCATAACCCCCTTTCCTTTTGAACTAAACACTTGGACATTACTGTGTAGCTTAGATTCTTTAAATCTTAATACAGTGATCCGTGGTTATTACACATAACTGGTACCGTACATGGCACGTGATAACAGAACTGCACGATAACAAATGCACAGAACCTATGGGGTTTATCCTAACTGGTACCAGGCATCCCAACTGCAAGCCCAAATTTTCCCTTTTACAAAAATTTAGACACTATAAATACATGCATACTGTTATGGTACGTATCACAAACACATATAAGCATGATTAGGTGATGAAAATGGCACAATATGGAAGAAACATGTACCACAAAGAGGCCCAAGATGGGCTTCAGATAAGGGATTCCACAGCTAAGGGGTGGAGATCTCCACCACCTGGGATTAACTCCTCGATTAGGGCTTCATCTGTGAATCCCTCAAAGCCATAAGAAACCACAGACTGCACTATTGTTGACTGTAACCAGCTCAGGTGTGTGATAACTATATTTCTGAGACAAATAATGCTCTACAACAGCACAAGTGCAGATTTTCATCTCACAGTGATAATGAAAATGCTATAACTAAGGGATCATGGTAGAACACCCCACAACCTATGACTTTAATGATCGGACATAAAGCAGCATAGCCACATGTCCTCCTAAACCCGAACCTGGAGTTAAATATGGAAAACTCAGGAAATTATACAGTACAGGTACTTCTAAACATGATTTTCAATCAAACTAGCCATAAGCTACAAGGCTGAAAATACTATGTATTTAGACAATCTTCTTTATTCACACTGTAATAATATAACTATCTCAATCTATCTACTGCCAGGTGCCTTAATCCCTTATATGGGGTTGCCACAAACAAATCGCCTCCACGTCACCCTGTCCCCCTGCCATTTCATTGCCCTGCACCCAACTCACACACCCCTCTTCCATATACCTCTCCACTCCATCCCTCCATCTCATCCTTGGCCTTCCCCTCCCCCTCTCCCCCTCCACCTCACTCACACTCTCCTCATCAGTCTCTCACTCTCCATCCTCTCCATATTGCCAAACCACCTCAATAGGTTTCTCCTGACGCTTCCTATCACATCCACATCCACACCACAATGCTCCTTCACATCCTCATTTGTTAGTCTGTCTCTCCACGTGACTCCACAGGCTCTTCTCAAATAACTCATTTCCACTGCTCTCACTCTTGACTTATGTCCTTCCAACAAGGTCCAAGCTTCACTTCCATAGTTAGGGTTGGTATCACAATACTGCCATGCAGCAACATTTTTACTTCCATGCTCACTTCCCTGTTCCTTATCATTGCTTTCAAAGAACAAGCTACCTTGCTTCTCTGTTGTACCCTCTCAAACACTTCACCCTCTAAACTTACATCCTTATCCTCATCACACCACCCAAACACTTAAACACATTCACATTTTCCATTTCCTCTTCAACCAGCCCCACTGTACATTCAGTGGCTTCATTTCTCTCAAAGACTATAACATTACTCTTCCCCACATTCACCTTTAGATCCTGTTTCTTACACATTCTACCAAACTCATTCACCAGGCCTTGCAGTTCCCCTTTGTCTTCACTTAACAATACAGTATCATCTGCAAACAGCAGTACAGGGAGTTTCTAAACACTGCCTTCTCTCATTAGGATCACTCCAACATCCACTGCCCTACCTTGTACCTCTTTCATAATCCCATTCATATACAGACTGAACAACCATGGGGACATGACACATCCCTGTTTCAACCCAACCTTCAAACAGAAAAATTCACACAGTTCACTATCCACACACAATGCAGTCTTAGCACCCTCATACATACTCTTCACAGCATTCACCAACTTCCCATCTACTCCATATATTCTTAATACTGTACAGTACTTTCCACAATCCTTGTCTATCCACCCTGTCATATGCTTTCTCCAAATCCATGAAGGCCACATACAACTTCTTTCCATTCTCAACTTCTCTAGAAACATTTCTACTGAAGACCTAAAAATGAACATCTGATCTATACAACATCTTTCCCTCCTAAAACCTCTCTGGTCTGCTCCAACTAATTCCTCTGCTATTTCCCTAACACTGTCAATACCTATCCTACCATATACTTTTCCTATTACACTAAGAAGACAAATGCCCCTATGATTACCATACACTTTTGTTTCCCCTTTTCCTTTGTCTATCTATCTATCTATCTATCTACAATCCGGCGCCCTAATCCCGCAAAGGGTGGCCGCAGACAAAGCGCCTCCAAGTCGCTCTGTCACCCACCATTTGACAGCCCTACCCCCAACTCACTCCCCCCTCCCTCAAATACCTCTCAACACCATCCCTCCATCTCATCCTCAGTCTTCCCCTCCCTCTCCCTCTCTCCACTTCACCTATGTACACCCTCTTAGTCAGTGTTTCATTCTCCATTCTCTCCACATGTCCAAATCACCTTAGTGTATTTCTAATTTTTTCAACGACATCCACATCCACCCCACAACGTTCCTTCACTTCTTCAATTGTCAACCTGTCCCTCTCTGTCACTCCACGTGCTCGTCTCAAGTAACTCATTTCCACTGCTCTCACCCTTGACTTGTTCCCCTCTAGCAAGGTCCATGTCTCGTTTCCATTCCTTTGTACTGGGGAATAATCCAATCTTCCGGAACTCTATCATCCTCCCAGGCCAATCTGCACATCTTCCATAACCATTCTACTACTATCTCTCCCCTATGCTTCAGCATTTCACCACATACTCCGTCAAGTCCTGAGGTTTTCCCCATTTTGACTCTCTTAATAACTTCCACTACCTCCATCCTACTGATTTTGTCCTCTCTTCTCACCTCCCTCCTTCTCCCAGCCATTCCTCAGCCACTTCACTTGCATTACTTTCATTCTCTATGTTCAACAGTTCCTTAAAGTGTTCACTCCATCTACTCACTTTTTCTTCCTTGTCCACTAGCAATCCTCTATTTTTATCTTTCACTCCCTGACTTATTTTGTTATCACCCGTCTAACTCTTTTTACCTCTTCTACATTTTCTTACATGCCCTTCACTTTACACTCAAATTCCTTCCAAATTCCTCATTCACTTTCTTGCTCTCTTTTACTAATCTTTTCATCTCATTCTTCTTCTCTACATATAACTCTCTCTTCCGTCTCTCACCTTCCTCAATGCTCCTGCTTCTCATCCACTCACTATATGCTTTCTTCTTTTGTGCCACAGCCTGTCTCACCTCATCATTCCACCAAGCTGTTCCCTGCACCCCCTTTCATCTTCTCTTCACCCCACACACCACTTCACATGCTGCACAGATTTCTTCTGTGACAAGGCTGTAATTTCTGAGGGGCTAGGGGGGCTATAACCCCCCCAACGTTTTCTGTATATTAATCTGTCAAAACTTCAACTATGATTGAGGGCTTATAAAGATGAATCTGAAAATAAAATGGAAGAAAAACTCTGAGTGGTTCTGTTGAAAATTCAAACAAATTACACGTGTTTGATCGAATACAGTACAGGTATTTCTAAACTTGATCCAAGTTGATCATAAACTAAATCGTAATGGTTCTTAGATACTGACTATTTTATCATTTCCAAAAGAATAAAGGCAGGGCAGTATATTTCAACCTGAATTCTACTGCAGGCATGAAAGAACAATCCTGATAGAAGTGCAGCATAGTGCAACAAAAATGTAAAATGGCCAAATTATTAAACAAATTCACAGTTTTAGTTGAAAGTTTAGACTGGCAGAAACTGAAGCCATTTACTTAAACACCCACCTCCATCATTATACATACATGTCTCATTAAACATCAATTTTTAGGTAGCATCAAACTGATATATATCGGATAGTCTGCAAACTTAAGCGCTCTGATTTAGTACAGAGGTATATAAATTTGGTCTGGCCCCCCAAAAATTCTGCTGAAAATTATGGACCTGTATGAATATCTTGTGCAGAACTTCCACTTCCCCCATCTGCTCCAGATCATATTTACCCAATCGCTCCTCCACTTCTCTCTTATATTCTGCCTTTTTTCCATCCCCTTGCAACCCTTCCACCCTCCATGTATGGACTACTTCCTCCTTTCTTTCCCTTCTCCTTTTCCTCCATTTCATTTGAACCATGACTTTCACCACCACCATGTGGTGGTCACAAAGTCCACTCCCCAGCCTTTGTATGCTCTTGCATCCATTACACACCTTCTCATTCTATCATCCACACACACACACACACACAATAAATTATTGCCTTCTGTTTATTCAGTTCACCACCCACCCTTCTCATCACTCGCCACATATACCTGTGGATCATTTTGTGTCTAAAGAGGGTACTGGCTATCACCAACCCACTCCCTGCACAAAAATGTCCACTACTGCCATTCTCATCCACTTTTGCGGGCACACCCAATTCTCCAACTACTCCATCCACCTTCTCATTCCCTACTTTTCCATTCATATTTCCAATCAAAAACACTCATTCCTAATCCAAGTCCCAAATTTACAGGGGATAGGGAATCTAGGGAATGACTGATAAATCTCACTGGAACAAGAGAAGAAAGGAAGCTACATATCCCTAACCCAGTAAACCAACCAATACATATCACAAAACAATGCTGTCAGTTACCTAACAGGAGTTGTAGAAAGCTGCTCTGATGTTGCACCACTGCCACTGCTGCACAAAGCTGCAGACTGATCTGGTGCAGCACACAGGTTACAGCTGGCATCTTTACCCTCACAACAACATGTTTGTACGACCTCTGATTCGGTGTTGCCTGTTGTCTCTTCTGTATTAGCTGTCATGTCTGGTACACGAGGTGAGCTTGTGTCACGGTTGAGGTCATTCAGTGGCTGTGTGGGAGGGTAATATGGAGGTGGAAGGTCAAGTGGAACACCATCAACATCTTCATATACTTCATCAGATCTAAGTGTCACCTCTCGTTGCTTGGCTGCTAAAGATGTGATACAGCATGGTTGCTGTGATGATGAGCGATGATTCCTGAAGGTACCACCAATCGCCCCAATGACAGCTAATGTGCCACGACTGGCGTCAGAGGACTGACCAGGTGCTGAGCCAAGCTGTACCATAACAGGTCGCAATGGTGGTAGGGATGCCCCACTTTCTTGTGGCCTATTTGAGCTGCTCACAACTTCACTATAAGGTGGTGGAGCATCCTCATGAGGAAAGTAAAATGAAGGAGGCTTCCAAAGAGAGTAAGGTGGTGTACTACCATCTAGGAAAAAGTCCACATGGTCATTACCACTACAATATGCAGCATTCTGGCAACAGGTATTACTATGGCACGAGTCATGGTTGGGTGCATTTGGGGAGTAAAGCTGATCCTCATAATACTGCTGCTGAGCTGTAACAGAAATATATACAATATTGAACTAAAATTTACATGACATTAATATATATAGATAGATAGATGGATAGATAGATACACACACACACACACACACACATATATACTGTATATACTGTATATATCAGTCAGTCATCATCAGTCAGCCGTTTAAGTATCCACTGCAGGACCGGCCTATCCCGACCGAAGTTGGGACGATACAGCCAGTGTATCTCTACCAAGTGGCTAAGGCTGTCTAGTAGAGATTGTATGTAGGGTGAGAAGTGCTTGTAAGTGTAACTGTAGTGTTGGAGTGGCTTTGGATGTGTGTGTAGTCTGTGAACCAAGTGTAATCGGCCCGCATAAGCCGACTGGGTGCAAGCATACTCTATAGTAAGTGACACTGGTTCAACCACAGCACCCCTTGTGTCCGCTAATGTAGTATGTGACCGGGTGAACCCTGGTTCACTCGTGTACGAAATGCACACTCTACCACTGTGCCACAGAGGCTACGTACATATATATATATAATTACTGTAAAACCTCAATAATTTGACCCTGCAGAAGGTGGAATTTCCAGGAAGTTGAATCCTGACCGAAGTATGACTTATTCAAAGTGTTACATTTCAGCTTATATGAAAGAATGAAATACAGTAAGGTGAGTAAATTAAGATATGATTTTTTTTCTTTTTTTCCTCAACCCCCCTCCCTTTTAAAATCCTGCACATGACCTTGTGTTACATCCCTTTTACCTTCAACCAAGGTTTGCCTAACTCTATTTTCCCAACGTAAAGTTGACTTTATAAAGTGGCACAAAAGAATAAAGCATATAGTGAGTGGATGAGAAACAGGGGCATGGAAGAAGTTGAGGGACGGAAAAGAGAGTTATATGTGGAGAGGGGGAGAGAGGTGAAAAGATTAGTGGGAGAGAGTAAGAAGAGGGTGGATGAGGAATTTGGAAGGAATTTGAGTGTAAAATGGAGGGAAGGTAAAAAAATGTTCTGGAAAGAGGTAAAGAGAGTCAGAAAGGGTGCAAAAGAAGTTGGCTGGGGAGTGAAAGATAAAAATGGTAGATTATCAGTGGAGAAGGGAGAAAAAGTGAGTAGATGAAGTCTATCTATCTATCTATAGCCCGACGCCCTAATCCCGCAAAGGGTGGCCGCAGACAAAACGCCTCCAAGTCACTCTGTCACCCACCATTTGACTCCCCTCCCCCCAACTCACCCCCCCCCTCCCTCATATACCTCTCAACTCCATCCCTCCACCTCATCCTCGGTCTACCCCTCAGTCTCCCTCCCTCCACCTCACCTACATACACCCTCTTAGTCAGTCTTTCATTCTCCATTCTCTCCACATGTCCAAACCACCTCAGTGTATTTCTCCTAATCTTTTCAACCCCATCCACATCTACCCCACAACGTTCCTTCACTTCTTCATTCGTCAACCTGTCCCTCCACGTCACTCCACATGCTCCTCTCAAGTAACTCATTTCCACTGCTCTCACTCTTGACTTGTTCCCCTCTTGCAAGGTCCACGCCTCGCTTCCATATGTCAGGGTAGGGATCACAATACCATCATGCAGTGCCTTCTTAACTTCCATACTCACCTCCCTATTTCTCATCACTGCTTTCAGTGTACCAACAACCTTTCTTCCCTGCTGTACCCTTTCACGTACTTCATCCCCCAAAGTTCCATCCTTACTCATCACACTACCCAAGTACTTGAGTGCACTCACATTCTCCATATCCTCACCATCCAACCTCACTGCACACTCTGTGACTTCATTCCTCTCAAACACCATAACTTTACTTTTGTTTACATTAACTTTCAGCTTCCTCCTCCTACACACTGTCCCAAATTCATTCACCAAACCTTGCAACTCCCATTCATCTTCACTCAACAATACTGTATCATCAGCAAACAGCAACACCGGAAGCTTCCAAATCTCACCCTCATTCATTAGGGCCACCCCCACATCCACTGCCCTACCTTGCACCTCCTTTACAACCCCATCCATATATATATTAAACAGCCATGGAGGCATCACACACCCCTGTTTCAGTCCCACATTGAGATCAAAGAACTCACTCAGCTCACCATCCACTCGCACCGTAACCCTAGCCCCCTCGTACATACTCTTCACAGCACTCAACAATTTCCCCTCCACCCCATATATTCTTAATACCTTCCACATACCTTGCCTATCTATTCTGTCATAAGCTTTCTCCAAGTCCATGAAGGCAGCATACACTTTCCTTCCCTTCTCTAGATACTTCTCCACTAAACATCTTAGAACAAATATCTGATCTACACACCCTTTTCCCTTCCTAAATCCCCCTTGTTCTTCTCCAACTAGCTCCTCTGTCAAATGCCTAACCCTATCAATGAGTATTCTACCATATATTTTACCAGTCACACTAAGAAGGCAAATACCCCTATGGTTACCACATGCTTCTCTCTCCCCTTTTCCTTTGTACAGAGGAACAATTATACCTGATTTCCAGTCCTCTGGAACCCTTCCCTCTTCCCAAGCCAATCTACACAACTTCCATATCCACTCCACAACAATCTCACCCCCATACCTAAGCATTTCACCACACACTCCATCAATTCCTGGGGCCTTTCCCAGCTTAATCTTCATCGCTTCCACTACTTCCGACCTACTGATCTCTTCCTCCCTCCTCTCATCTCTTCTTCTCCCAGCCATTCCCCAACCACTTATACTCACACTGCTCTCACTCTCTACATTCAACAAATCCTCAAAGTGCTCCTTCCATCTCCTCAATTTCTCTCTCTTCTCCACCAACAATCTATTATTCCTATCTTTCACTCCCCTACTATTTCCCCTTTCACACTGCCTTACTTTCTTTACCTCCTTCCAAAACAATTTCTTACTCTCCCTCCATTTCACACTCAGATGAAGTGAACATTTTAATGAATTGTTGAAGATAGAGAATGAAAGTAATGTGCGTGTAAGTGGCTGGGGAATGGCTGGGAGAAGGAGGGATGTAAGAAGGGAAGAAATTAGTAGGATGGAAGCTGTGGAAGCAATGAAGAAAGTTAAAATGAGGAAAGCCCCAGGAATTGATACAGTGTGTGGTGAAATGCTGAACCATGGGGGAGAGACAGTAGTAGAATGGATGTGGAAGATGGGCAGATTGGCCTGGGAGGAAGGTAGAGTCCCGGAGGAGTAGAAGTCAGATACAATTGTTCCCCAGAACAAAGGAAAAGGGAAAAAAGAAGTACAGTAAAAGTCCCATTATTCGGCATCTCTGGGACCTGGATGATGCCGAGAAATTGGATTTGCCGAATCAAAAACCTACCCACTTAGTACCTTATATATATTGGTGAACACTGTCATCACCACTTATGGTATTAGACCTGTGTTTAGAGAGAGTACTGTATGCTGTACAATACTGCAATCAATACAGTACTATACCTGAATCTGAAATATATATATATATATATAAAAATTAGTGAACATATACTGTACAAGTGTAATGACACAGTACGCCTACAAGTCAGATAACACTTCCTGGATGGCCGTAATGATACGGAATATTACCTACCAGCTCAGTACATCACTTGTATTAGTGAACTCATCACTACTAATATTACTACAAATATGTTTGGAGTGAGTACTGTATACAGTACTTTTTCCAAACACAAAATAAAATAGTTAGAAAACTGCATAAAATAAAGTGAAGGAATATGAATTGGTAAGGTCTTTCTGATGAAAGTTAAACGTACAGTATATTTAGCACTCATTCTTTTGTTCGTTTTTTTTTTTTTTTTTTACATGTGAAAAGGAGAGTATTGATGGAAACAGTAATGTATTCCATTAACCCCTTAATAACCTCTGGCATTGAACAACCCTTTACAGTACCAATGTCAGTGATGTCGAGTTAGTGAGCTATGAAAAAACTGTGAACAATTATTGGAATGGAACGAAGGTCACTGGTATGTTTACAAGACTCTACGCAACGATTCCAAGCAGTCAGGGGGTCGGTTAATCTCAGATGTTTTTGCCCATTTGGTAAATGCACCGTAACTTTGTAATTTCTCCCGTGAATCATAGCGAATCATAGCATGGGTTTAGAAAGCTAACTAACACATTGCTAGGTGTGCCAGATGATTATCTTCATATCTTTAAGAAAAAGGAAGAAATTTAATCCCTCTCTGAGTACGTAGAGTAATTTTCTTCCATTCTTCTGCAATCAATATATTTTTCTTAAAGATGTGAAGATAATTGTCTGGCTCACCTAGCAATGTGTTATTTAGCTACCTAAACCCATGCTATGATTCGCTATGAGTCATGGAAAAATTGATAAAGTTACAGTGCATTTACCATATGGGCGAAAACATCTGAGATTAACCGACCCCCTGACTGCTTGGAATCGTAGCATAGAGTCGTGTAAACATACCAGTGACCTTCATTCCCTCCCCATAATTGTTCAGTTTTCTTTATAGCTCACACTAACCTGACATCACTGACATCGGTACTGTAAAGGGTTGTTCAATGCCGGAGGTTATTAAGAGGTTAATGGGAAATATTACTGTTTGCATCGATACTCTCTCTTTCACATATAAACACAAAAACGAACAAAAGAATGAGCGCCAAATGTACGTTTAACTTTCATCAGAGAGACCTTAGCAATTCATATTCCTCCAGCTTATTTTTAAGTATTTTACTGACTTTAGGTTAGGTTAGGTTTGGTTAAGTTATTAGGTACAGTTAAACTCGGTTAGGTTAGGTTTAGTTACACAGGACAGTCCCTTCCACCATTATGCCGAAGAATAAAAATACTAGAGCTGTCACAGCCATACAGCTAAAACAACGGGGAAACTGATGTAACAAGCAACATTTAAATATGGTTAATGCATTACAGTATCAGTGGTTCATGGGCTACCCAATTACTGGTAAATGTCATTTTCAGGAAGGTGTCAAGAATGAAAGAATTTCAAGAATTAGCGAGGGGGCTTGGAACGTAACCCTCGCTAATTTGGTGGGGGTGATTACTGTACTGTATGATACTGTGCAATATTATAATCAATACAGTACTATACCTGAATCTGAAAAAATATAGAAATTAGTGAACAAACAGAAGTGTAATGAAATATTAGGCCTACAAGTCACAGATAACACTTCCTGGACTGCCGAGATGATTCTGGACATCTGCCGAACAATCAAAGATTTTTGTAAATGGGACTATTTCTCAAAACTGACGAAATGTCAGATCTACCGAATAATCAGCTGCCGAATAATAGGACTTTTACTGTATGTGGTAATTACAGAGGCATATGTCTTCTTAGTGTAATAGGAAAAGTGTATGGTAGGATACTTAACCCCTAAACCGTGGGGTTGTTTTGGCGCTCCTTGTGTGTCCTGCGGGGGTATTCATGCTCCAACAGACTTTGTAAAAATATTTGCCAAAAATCAGTTATTAGCCCTAGACTATTATAATTAAAAATGCATATGGTACATACCTTTAGCTTTCTCCTGGAATGTTTGATGAGCGTTCATCGAGTACCGTAGGACTTGTGGAGACTTCTGAAGTTGGGTAATGAAGTCCCCACTCTACACTTCCCGACACCCCGTAATATGATTACCACAGCCTGATATTATCACTAGAAACACTATTCCATGATTTTCAAATAGTTTGGAATCCATACTCCAAAAAAAAACCCACTGTGAAAGCAATGAAAATTACGAGTGCGTACCAGCTTCCCACTTGTGCTCGTTCGCAGCTGGTATTCTGTCATTTATTATTCATAAAAACACTCACACTTTATATTTCTATTACTATATACTGTAACACTTATATATATCTGCAGTCTTTATCCATAAGTTTCCTTCAGTAATAGTAGTTTATTGTCACCGTAGGCATTCAATTTCTCTTTCAGTAAAATATGTAGCATTCACTTTCTCGTCCTGTACACTAGCGTTGAGAGCGAATCTGTCACTTCCAATTTCGCTTTCATAACTCATAGTATTCATACATGCTAGAGTGAAACTTTCACTTTCATTACTCCTAGTACTGTATATATACTCGTATTCTTATAGTACTACTCATTTACATTTCTATTTACATTCTCTATTTTATTTACATTATTTACATTTTATTTTATTTACACTGTGTTATGCACTGTCACTTGCAGTAACTTATAAAACTATTTTCCACTGTTCACTTATATTTACATTCACTGCTTTCACTAGCTGTTTACACATTATTTACATTTCCACTTGCACTGTTTTAGTCACCAGAAAGATCGTAGGCACTGTCCATCATTTTCATTGATAAATTAGCCAGTTCACGTTCCACAGCAGTCACTTATCCCTTTACCCCTTTCCACACGAGGCTTAGTAGGGGTAGAGGTCACAGGGCCCTTTGCATGGGGCTAAAAACCGTCAGAATTGGACAGGCGCGAATCCGACATGGCTTCATCTTGAAAGACAACAGTAAACTGAATGCCGTGGTGGCCTAGGGGCAGTGAAAGGCTGCCAATATCAGCATGGTGACAGCTGCAAATCTAAGCGCTATGAAATGATTGGCAGGAAATCTAGACAATACATAATAAATTAGGTAGTTCCAGGTAAATGTAAATATCACTTAGGCTTCTCCCTTCCTTTCTTATATATATTTTTATTACGAGAATAGATTATACAGCATATTTCAAGGGGAAATAAAGAGGGAAAATTAGCGAACGAGTGCACGTGAGGTGTTGTCAGGTGATAATTAGCCAATTCCAGGTGTATGGCACTATCACTTGCCTTATTTCTTCTTTGTATATATTATTTTGTATAAGAATAGGGCATAGGGCTTATTTCAATGGATGAAATCAGTGGAAAATTTCGGGGAAGATTTACTTAGCGCAGCGCAGCCGGGCAGGCAAGAGGAGAGGGTAATGGAGGGGAGGTAGGAAGGGGAGTCAAGAATGGGGAGAAATGGCTAAATTGTCAACAATGGATGGGAGTACAGATGAGATTAGGAATGCTGACTAGTGTTGGACACTGACAGTACTGATAGATGATACAAGCCACCACTTGAAAGCCTGGGCAAATTCAAAATAACACAGAATCACAAAAGTGACGCCCCGCGGTATGATCCCTTGATCCCAAGTGTCACGAAAGTGACGCCCCACGGTTAAGGGGTTAATGAAAGAGTTAGGGGAATAACAGAGGAATTAGCTGGTGAAGACCAAGGAGGATTTAGGAAGGGAAGAGGTTGTGTATACCAGATATTCATTCTTAGACCTTTAGTGGAAAAGTTTCTAAAGAAAGGAAAGAAGTTGTATGCATCCTTCAAGGATTTGGAGAAAGCATATGACAGGGTGGATAAACAAGGATTGTGGAAAGTATTAAGAACATATGGAGTAGATGGGAAGTTGTTGAAGGCTGTGAAGAGTATGAAGGTGCTAAGGCTGCAGTGTATGTGGATAGAGAACTGAGTGAATGTTTCAATTTGAAGGATGGATTGAAACAGGGATGTGCCATGTCTCCATGGTTGTTCAATCTGTGGTACAGCGGTAGAGTGTGCGTTTTGCACGCTCGTGAGCACGGGTTTGCCTCCCATCAGAGTTGTAAAAACTTTGGGAAGCGTTCACCTAGCCACTTGCTACTTTGGCGGACACAAAGGGTGCTGTGGTTGAACCAGTGTCGCATACTAGTATGCTTGCACCCAATCGGCTTAAGGCGGGCCGATTACACTTGGTTCACGCACTACGCACACATCCAAAGCCACTACAACACTACAGTTACACTCACAAGCACTTTTCACCCTACATACAGTCTCTACCAGACAGTCTAAGCCACTGGGTAGAGATACATTGGCTGTATCGTCCCTGCTTCGGTAGGGATAGGCCGGTCCTGCAGTGGACCTCAATGGCTGATGATGTTGATGATGATGATGATAGAAGAGATACATGGTAGGGCAGTGAATGTTGGGGTGGCCCTAATGAGAGAGGGCAGTGTTTGGAAACTCCCTGTACTGTTGTTTGCAGATAATACTGTGTTGTTAAGTGAAGACGAAGGGAAGCTGCAAGGCTTGGTGGATAAGTTTAACCCTTATCCGCCGGTTGACGTGTATGCACGACAGGATTGAAGGCGCGGAGGGCCACCGGTTGCCTTGCTATACCGCACTCACCTTCCCGCCACTATTTGATTACACTACCGTTTTCTGTGGTACCTACGGGGTAGGTAGGACCCCCAGGTACCCTGCAGTTGCGCTGTTCAGTTTGTACTCGGCAGTGGTAGCGAGAGGAGCCACGTCATCTTCCTTGACATCGTCCGATTCTGTCCCACCCATGAAGGGCCGACTGCCTTATCAATCCCCGCAAAAGTTCTGCCCTTATTTCCAGGTAAAGGGCTTAGTGATAGTGCCATAGGACATGCCCTTGACGATGCTGTCTCTCATATACTCAGCACAAGTACGTCCTCTGAGGAGAAAAAAAAAAAGCTACCACGTGGAGAGTGAGCTCTCTTGCCCTCCAACCCCTACTCGTTCTCCAACTTCTCCAGGAGGAAGGGACAGTCTACGAGAGTGATGATTTCGGCGATGAGGAGGTGCAAGATGACCCAGGACATCGGGAAAGTGACGCGGACCTGGCGGTCATCTGTGGAAAACAACGCCGCAGAGCCGTTTCCCCCACACTCTCGCCACCTGCTTGCGCTCCCCCACACCTCAGCCTACCACTTCAAGGGCAGATGCTCCACAACCAGGCCCTTCAGGAGTGGTATGAGTACTGAGCAGGTGTGTGGGGAAGTGTAAATAGGGTACAGCAGTGCAGAAGTTTGTGTATTTTCATAAATGAGTGAAATGTGTGATTTTGTAAGTGAATTATAGAAAGTGCTAAGATATAAGTCTTTTATAAGTTCTACAAGTGCATATAAGTGATTTATAGTATGTGCAATACACGAGTTGATACTGTTTATTGGATACTGGTAAGAAAATTATTGGATATACCCTGAGTTTGCCTACCTGTTACCTGAAAGAAAACCACTTGTGAGCGGGCAACAATGAACAATACCAGCTTCGGTATACCTAAATTATTTCACTCAATACTCAGGGGGATTGTGCCAAATATGAGCATCAGAGTATCTGTGATGTGAAGTACAAATAATGTTAGTTGTGTGAAACATTTATGATTTTCACTATAACCCCGATTAGTACAAGGCAGTCTGATTTACAGTACAAATAATTACCTCGTACTCTACAATAATGCGTGAAAGAGCAACAGCATTTACTTGTCAAAGGGCAATTACCCGTAATCGTGATGTAAAGTGCATTTCTGTCTTAGTAAAGGAAAAATATGATTATTTACGGAAGAAGTGAGTACAGAAAAACGACGAGATATTTCTTTTCCCACACACCTACAGGGCTTGGTGGCATGATGGTGTGGGCGGTAAATCCTTGGGTGAGCCACATGAACCGGGTTAATCAAAATTAGATATGCATGAAATGACCCAATTTAGCACCATACTTCCTACTGTGCTAGAAAGACACCAATAACTGTGTATATTTTTAAATTATATCCATTTTACTGAAGAATAAAGATTAACAGGAAAAAATGAAAAGAAATAGAATTTCTGCTCACAGCTCTTGCACCATCAGAGGTAAATATGAAGCCTAAGTCTTGTAACTGATGGAACACTGCCAGTGTTCACTGCACATAAATGCATGAGATGTGATCAGTTTACAGCCTGACTCACAGATTCCTACCCGTCTGCCACAGTTTCTCAACAGACTCCTACCGTCTAGGTATTGTTTTTCTTTTGAGTGTTTCAATTTAACCATAGTGATATAATATTAAGATCAAAATATTCCTTATGTTAGATAGAGAATTTTTACCATTTAAAGACCATGTACAAGATGTGAGATATGACTGTAATTTTGGAAAATAATCACCATTCCAGCCTTAGTTCACACCTAGCCTAAAGAGGTGAGGAGATAAATGCTATAAGAATTACAGTATATGAATCTGAGGTCACTGAGAAAAAAAACATTTATTTTTCATCGTTACAGATGATTCCTAAACAAATCCGATTATCAGATAAATATCCCCTTCAGATACAGATACAGACATTAATCGGTATTAATCAATTTACAACACTAGGTAAATGGATATCTGAGTGAGTAGTTCAATATTTGTGGGACAGGGGTGTGTGATGTCCTCATGGTGGGCCAAGAAGATGGATAGATATGTTAAAGTGTGTGGGGGTATGAAAGGATGGCATGGAGTGTTGAAGCTATGGAACCAACAAAGAATTGAGCTGACTGGAAGAATTTTGTAGAGAGGAGCATATGACAACAGTTCAGAGCCTCTATATTTCCCAATGAAGTGATACCGATAGTCAGACTGACTCTTGCCAATAGGTAGAATGACTGACGTAAATGTCAATGTGTATGCCTGTGAGGTGGAGTCAGGATTCCAACAGCCTTAATGATGGGTGAATGAGAGAGTGGTTCATTCAACTAGGCAGCCTTTGGTTAATTTTCCCTTCTATTATTTTTTTCTAACCCATCTTCACCCCATTCAAGTGACAGGAAATAATATGATAGTGATGATGTTCAAGATGGATATCTACTGTATATACAGTATCTATGCTTCTCTCTCTAAATATATAGTTTATGTGTAAATTGTTTTTTTATTTACTTACATATGTATTCAGGATCATGAGAGGAAAATAAGGGAAGTTGGTTATGAATGGTGAGAGATGAAGTCTATTACACATAATTATGTACTGTATGCAGAACATACTGAGGTGTTCACAGATAGTGAATGGGATCCTTGCAGATTTGTTCAGTTGTGTGAATGTCTATGTGCTACAAGCTCTGAAAGCAACTACAGTGAGTCGTTGATAAATGAACCCCCGAAGTACGAATTTTCGATGTTACGAAAGCGATGAATATAGGACAAATTCCACTAAACGAAAGTATCTGTCTCGATGATACAAAAAGCGATACGAAAGGAAATATGAAAAATTCAAATAGGGAATTGCTTGCAGTAAGGAAACGAACAAACCCATCTCTGGTAAACAATTTTTCGTGCGCTTCTCAGCTGATTCCATGGTTTTGGGACAATTCACCATCAGGTCACTTCACCATCAAAACAATACCAAGAATATTCGCAGTCAGGATGATTCCCCATCATTTATTTACATATCAGTTTACTTAGCAAGTATATTAGTTTCTGAGTTATATGAGTTACAAAAATGATGGTGGTTTATTCTTTTTATAATGTAAAATATGGCACCAAATAGTTGGTATTAATGGAAAAAAATATAAATATATTGAAACGTGAATCAGGTGAAATACAATGTTTCACTTCATCGTTTAATATAAGGCTACATATGAAACATTGGCATTTATATAAATGCCTAATAACCTCATGTGAATGATCGACATACTCTAAAATTATACGAATAATCGTCCACATTCTCAGCTAATCAATCAATCTCAACCTACTGCATCCAAAAATTACAATACACTCAACCCCCTGCTATCACGCGTTCAGCTATCGTGTTTATCTGCTATCACGCACACATCAAATGCACAACCATACATGCTATCACGCACCCCAAGACCGCTATCACGCATCGAGTTTGAATCGCCCGGGTTCTGAACGCCGCACCGGATCGGTGCGACTCATCCTCCTACGTCACAGAGCATCCCCGTTGGTGATCAGCTGATGCTCCCCAACCATCTCGCCACTTCAGTTGAATGCGTGTTAGCTCTCTGTTGACAGTGAAAGAGGAATTCCTTACACTTTTTTGTGTGTGTGTGATATAATGGCTGACAGACTGCACAAAAAACCACCCACCATCGCCGAGCAGAAGCTGGCGGGAAGTTCAAGGGATGTAAAGCCACGAATAAACCTGACATATGCTCAGAAACTAGAAATCTGCAAGCTTATTGATGGTGGTGTGACAAACAGAGGAGCAGCAAAAAAGTTTGGAGTGAACAAGTCTACTGTGAGAGACATTTATTTAAAGAAAAAATATATTGAGAAACACATGAAACTTGCTCCTTCAGCTGCTGCTGAAGGAAGAAGTTCAAACATAGTGCTCCTGAAGAAGTTCAAACATAGTGCTCCCAAAGACAGAACAGTTATTAAGTTGATATCTAGAGAGATAGGCTAAGCGAAACTTAGCTTTGGACACTAAAGAAATCATGGAGACAGCCAAAGAGATCTATCAAGGTGTGGCTAAGAAACTTCTAATTGAAACCTCACCAGTGTTTCTCGCTTCAAAGGGGTGGGTGGATAGGTTTTTGATGAGGCATAAGGTGACAAATGTTAAAATAAGTGGTGAGGCTGCAAGCGGTGACAAAGATGCTGCGCATATGTAACCGGAATCACACAGGAAAATCATTGAAGCTGGCCAATATACCCCTGATCAAATCTTCAATATGGATGAGACAAATTTTTACTGGAAGGCAATGCCCCGTCGCACGTTCATAACTTCCAAGGCTGCTAGAGTGCGTGGGAAGAAGGCAATAAAAGAGAGATTTACCCTTTCATTTGCAATGAATGCATCTGGTACCTGCCGCCTCAAGCCTACAGTTGTCCACCGAGCGAAAAACCAAGAGTTTACACTGGATATAACATGAAAAAACTTAATGTGCACTGGTTGTCGTCTAAGAAAGGGTACATGTCGGCCAAACTATCCCTCGACTGGTTTAATGAATGTTTTCTCAGCGATGTTGAGGAGTTTTGCAAGACCAACAATATTAGATTCAACATATTGCCCTTATTAGACAATGCACCTGGTCATTCACCTCTTCTGAGGTCAGAAAACCCGAATGTGACTATGGAGTTCTTGCCGCCCAACACTACCTCTCTCATTCAGCCTCTAGATCAAGAGGTTATCTCTGTGGTGAAGGCTGCATATTCTAGGCAACAATTTCGATTGATGCGGCAGGCTACTAAGGACACCTCACTCATACAAAATCTGGTTGACAGTGAGGGAGAAGATTAGGCTGAGGCCACAGCTGCAGACACCGAATCAGAACAAAAGGTATTAAAACATTGGAAGAGCTTTACGATAAAGCAGGCAATTGATTTGGTGGTCGAATGTTGGGATAACATTACCCCAGCAACAATAAATCACGCATGGTGCAACATCATGGAGGGTTTACCTGAGGACAGGCAGGTTAAGGTACCAGGCGAGCCCCAGTCAGTGGAGGCAGAGCTGGAGGCTGCAGCTGAGGAGGCGAGAGGTATTGCTGGCCGTGGGTTTGAGGGCACAACTGGCGACGAGATACGAGATATGTTACGACCAGCACCAGTTACTGCTGAAGATATTCCAGTAGAAGATGCTGAGGAAGCTGAGGATAGCCCAGGAGAAGAGGTGGATGCAGGAGAGAAAGTTAAGGAGGGGCTGAGTATGATGGACATTAAGACTTTGATTGAGTTGGGTGGCCAGATACGTCACATTCTAGAGCAAGATACCACTATCAACAGCAAACAGCGTACATCCTACATTAATAAAGCCCTTGAAGGTTATGAGGGCAAGTACCATGCCTACACGAATGCCCTACACCAGCGACGAATCACAGATTATTTTTGTCAGCACCCAGTCCCTGAACCTACACCTGAACCGACCCCTCAGCCTCAGCCCACGCCTGGCCAGGAACCACAGCCAGGCCCTTCCAGCCAAGAGCCAGACTACGAGGGCTTTGACTATGATGTTTTCTTGGACAACCTGGACCAGAGGAGAAAAAATATTTTGAGGAGAGTCAGGCCTGTGAGGGCGCTGGCGGCAACTAAGCCACTCCCAAGCCTTGGAACCCTTCAAACCACCCAAGCTTTCCTTAATCCTTAAAAAAGTAAGTTTGATGGCCTTTTATGCCGTTTATTTTTTCATTATAATGTTATTATTAATATAATAATGCTTTATTTCATGTTGGAGGAGAGATTGGCTGGAAATCGTAGGCATAAAGTGGTTAAAAGTTAGAAAAATGGGCCACCAAAAAACCAATTAGACATTTTCCCATTGATTCTTCAGTTCAGCTATCGCGAATTCAGCTATCACGCGCATTTCCTGTAACCAATTAGGTGTGATAGCAGGGGGTTGAGTGTAAAAATTACTGAAGACAGCTATGGGAGACGCCAGATTATAATTCAAAGTCGACTACAGCGAGGCAAAGGCAAGTTAATTATTGACTACAAGTGCAAATTATAAATAATATCCAAAGCCTACACTGTTGAATGAACACAGACCTTGATAGTTCCCCATGAAATTACTTATTATAATATTAATCAATTAATATTAAGGACACTCAATCTTCGTAAATCACGTGTTTATAAATCACGGGTTTGTAAATCATGGCTAAGTGGCTGTCAGACTGCCGGCACCCTTAAATCGTTGTTAAGTCACGAAAATCACAGACCTAGGCATCGAAGTGGGCCTTTTCCGAGGAGAATCGTAAACCGCGGCATTCAATTTGAAAATCGTGACCCAACAACCAATCACCACCCGCCTCTGGTGGCAAGTGTGCATACTAATGCCGCCATGTTGTTGTTGTTCTTCCCGCCAGTCTGCACACTACAGACCATCGCTGTGGAGTACGAGAGCTACCTGCCTTTTCTGTGCACCTTCCCCCCAGCCTCCTACCTTCCATGGCACCTTCCGAATCCCTGATGAAGCGCTCTAGGCAGTATGGCATCAAGAAGCAGCCACCGTTGTCGTACAGTCAACGTTTGGAGCTCATTTGTCGTCTTGAGAAGGGAGCACCCCCACCTCATGCTGAGAGGTTCTAAGTTCTTCCCAACACCACCCCAATCCATTCATTTAAGCAATATCATCATAGGATTAAGGTGAGATCCCTTAACATTGCTTATTTCTATTAAATACATGCACTGAATATTCCTAAATTTGTATGTTTGTGTTTGATGGTGCCTCGACAGGTGTAGGTAGGGTGCTGTGGGGGGTGGTTGGCCAAAGTCCAGACCCAAATTTATTTTTCACATAAGAGTTATTATTTATAAACCACGGAATTTGTAAATCACGGCAGTGGTCCAGACCCAAATTCCCACGATTTACGAGGATTGAGTGTATATTTAAAGAATGACGGGGAATTGTCTTAGGTGCAAATTGTCCTGACAGGGAATCGTCCATGTTTTGACGGCAAACTGACTTCACGGTGAATTGTCCCGGAACCGAGTCCACATTCCTCCTCGCAGCTTTGCTGTACGTGAGGATATTTTCACAGCTCCACACCTTTTCATACTGTTTAGACATGCCTCCCAAGCGCCTTGCATCATCTCCAGCATTGGGGGAGCCCGCTGCAAAAAAGAAGCAGCACCGTACTCTAACTCTGGAGAGGAAAGTGGAAATTATAAGACGCCATGAGGAGGGGCCGGGAGTCTCGGAGATTGGGCGTGCTTTAGGCCTTGCAGCTTCCACCGTTGGGACTGTGACCACGAAAATGGAGACATACAAGAAAATGGCAACCTCATTCTCTACATCTACAGGTATTACTTACTTCTACAGGTATTACTTACTTCAAAATAGGAGGGGTAAAGTTTAGGTGGGGGGCCTGAGAGGGTCCTGGGAAGCATCCCCCCATTTCTGTGTATATTTTAATGGGGAAAATTGTTCAAATATATGAAATTTTGAATCACGAAAGTTTTTTTCAGTCCCTATCCCTTTCGTTTATCAAGGACACACTGTACATGAGAGAAAAGTTGCACAATTTATTGGTAAGCAAACTGGTAGGAGTGAAATACTGGTCAAGAAAATAAGTGAGGTGTACAGAAAGAATAGCATTCATTTGTCATTTTCATCCCCTCTGAGACAGTTCCCAGAGGGAGATAAGGAATCAGCAAGATAAACAAATGGATATAAAACGATCTCAAAGGGATGTACTGTACAAAACAATATGAGGAAACATGGAAATTTTATTCCTAATGTGGAATAATAATTTTCTAAAAAGGAATATCACTTATACTGCAAATGAACAGTTGTGTTCCAGCATGCTTACCTCTGAGTCTGCGCTGCCGGAGGCGATGCACAAGAAAGAGGAGGAGGGCCAAGGACAAGATGGCAGTGACTGCAGAGGCAACCATTCGTAGTCCCAAATCTGTTGACATCCCTCCACCACCGAATCCATCAGGCAAATTTGGTAGCATATTGTCCATGCACTGGAAGTCGCAGCATGATTTCCCAAGGCGGAATGACTTACAGTCCTGGTAATGAAACACACACCAATGAGAGCTAACTGTATAAATGGAGACATACAGTAGCTGGAACTAATTAGGTGTTGATACAGTGGGCACACTGTAGCTATATAATTCTAACTCATAGCTAGCTCAGGTGCTGAATGCACACACACAAAAAAAAAATAAAAAAAAAAATAACTGTACCTCTTCCATAAAGCAACTTTTTGTGATTCAATAAGCAACAATATACCAGTAAAGAGATGTGAGTTAAATCATCAGCAAATTACAAAGATCCAATGATCCACCACCAACTGAGGAACTACTGTACTTTACTAACAGAAAGAGGTGATGCATCTGTGTGAGGGTATAACAGGAAAAAAAAAAAAAGTGACCTGTGGCTGTTGGCAGAGGACGGCCTGACAGAAGCGAGCCTTGCCCTTCTCACACTTGCAGACAGTGCAGTAGTCAGGGCCTGGCACAAAAGTTTCCCCATTGGGCACTATCTCCTCTCCCAGGGCAATACACTCCCAAGATGACTTGGCCCCTAAAGAAAATGAACCAATAGTTCAAAATCAATGTTATGTATGATGAACACAGTGGAACATGCTTCATGAACTAATAAAAGTACAGCTCATTTACATGATCAGTGTGGGAGCATGTTCTCTAAGCATGGTAACACTTCCATGTTTTGGCACTGATACTGTTAACAATGAATAATGCCATCTACATGACCACTTCCCAACCACATCATTACCAGTACCAGGCTTCGAAAACATGCTCCAACACTGATCGTGTAAATGACCACTTATAAAGTACTTTATTAAAAAGCAATCAATCCAACCAATATTTACATCTATAGCAGATCCCTTGTATATGATAAAGCAGTATATGATGAATCGCTGGTATGATAACAAAAAGTTACGACCTTCTTATTCAATATAAGACAGAATTTTCACTTATATATCATCATGATCCCACACAAAGCCACACTAGTCGATATACAATTGTTATTTTTGTTTATACAACCTTCCTCATGCATGTCTACAGTCATCTGTTTGTTCCAAGATGGCATTTGCATTCATCACTCTCAGGCGTGTTAGTGTCAGTGATGAAACAATACAGTAGTGTGATGCCGGAGTTCACGCTGCATGTGAAGCGCAGTAAAATTAAATAACAACCTGTTTAGGCGAGTCTGATACTTGTTTTTTTGACTCTGCTGAGTGGGTGACCCTTGGCCAAAATTGTATCTACACTGAACCCAAGTTAAAAAATTCTATCTATCTATCTATTGCCAGACGCCTCAATCCCGTTTGGGGTGGCCACAAACAAAATTGACTCTATAATAAATCATTATGAAGGGTAATGGATTTTTTCACACAACCTTATCATAAAACAAGGGTATGCTGTAACTGAACAAAGCTCAATCACTGTACTGTACAGTCAATTTACGGTTCTGTACAGAGCATCTAGCTATATACAGCAGATATCACTCTCTCTGTAAAGCTTAAAATATGCATAAGAAGAATGATTTTTTGTAAATCTATATGCAGTATCTATAAAACACACAGAACTAAAAAGGTAGTCAATACAGCACATTTCTCTATCACTCTGAGCAATTCATTCTCCCTTACTAATGACAAATGAACTACAGTATTAACCCATACTGTGCTGGGGAAAAAAAAATGATTCCCCTCCAAGCCATCCAATTTTGGATTTTTTTCTGGTTAAATGAGCTTAAAACATCAATAAAAGATCCCTGACACTAATAAAAGTAATAACTAAAGCCAGAAAGTTGGATGAGTTAAGTGAGGTTAGTGCCACTCTACTTTTGAAATCTTCGAGGTTACTGAGAGAGCAAAGCAGCTATAGGCCTGTGAACCAATTTTGGATTTTTATTGGGGGGGGGGGCTAATAAAAGATCCCTGGCACAAATAAAAGTAATCACAAAAGCCAGCAAGTTGGTTGAATCGAGTCAGGTTGGTGCCACTCGACCTCTGAAATCTTCAAGGTCACTGAGAGAAGAGAGCAGCTGTGAGCCTGTGAAGACTGTCACTCACCTCCCACGCTCCTAAATCAGTGTTGTAAGCGTAACAGAGAAATGTTTGAAGTTAGTGAGATACGTTATTACGGTACCTTCCATTTTACTTCGGTTGCTTGCAATGACTTCTACGTCACTGGCATTTTCAAGGGGGACATACATTTACGTCACTAGCGTGGTACAGGTTAAACACATATCCAATGAGATGGGCCACAAATTCATTCACAAATCATTCTAGTCCCAAGAATACTGGCTCTACCTCACAAGTCTAACCATAAGCATTTTTTTTTTTTTTTTTTTTTTTTTTTTTTTTTTAAAATAGAGGTGAGGGCGATCACCCTCCACTCACTCGATGTAGTGCTGCTTTGGGTGTCTGCCCTTTCCTCTCCTCCATCCTTCCTCTTCTGTCTTTCATTCCTTCATTCTTTCCTCTTCCTTCTGCCTATGGGTGATTCCACGCTATGTGACAAGCCAAATGGCTTCCTGTACACCAAGAAACCATTTACTATGCTGGATGGTAACCATATAACCAAATTATGGCACAAGGTGGTTTGCTGGGCAATTAAGGCGCTCAACTGGATTGAGCCTGTGCAAGTTTATTTCCAAGGAGTGGTTGGGGTTTACTGCACATGTCATGCCACTCAGGGATGAGTGAGGCTGGTCACTCTCATCTTAAATGTCAGGACCAACTTGCCTAGCCCCAGGCTCCTATGCTCCTCATGGAGCAGACATACATATGCCAGATAACCATTTCACATTTTTTTTTTTTTTCAATTTTTTTCCACCATCATAGCTGACAACGATCCCCATCCTGCAAGATACCTCCCTTTCTCACAAACTCATTTGGCTACTACAGTGTATCAATTCAGTGTCTTCTTGCCTACCATGCCTCTTCCACCCTCAAACTTAAATACATACACACTTTTCTCCACCCATCTATGGTATATCCAGACTCTCGATATGATCACACCATCCAAGCTCACTCTCTTCTACCCTATTACCAATACTTTCCATATTCTACATCTTTACAAATCATTGCGTTTCATATTCTATACACTCAGCCCACCATGATCATGAACAGTCTCATTTCCACTGCCCATTCCGATGACTTCACACTTGTGCTATACACATCTTACACTCATTTCATTTACAAAGGCTCCAACATGCTTGCATGCATCAACCTTGGTCACCTAATGGCAGCTCTCCATGCTGCTCGACCTTGGGCAGCCTCCCTATTCTGCCCCTTATCCCTGGGGTCACACTCTATGACCTCATCCCATGTCTTTTTCGGTCTGCCTCTCACAACCATGACCCCAACACTCACACCTTTCTGCACCCACTCTCATCTCTCATCCTCTCCACATGACCAAACCATCTCAATCTACCTCTCCTCATCAAAACACCAATACACTCCAGTCTCATCCTTCCTCTCAGCTCTTCCATCATAAACCTAGTCCCCCCAGGCCTCGCATTCATGGACGTACTGCACATCCACCTCATCACTGTCATTTCTGTAAGTCTGAGCCTACAAATATCCTCTTTCTTTACTACCCACTTATCACTAGCACACAGCATTAAGTTCCTAACACACGTTGCATATGATGATCCCTTAGCACAGAGGGAGACTCCTCTCAATGTCAAGAGCAGCAACAGCTCCCTGATCTTTTCCAACCACTCCTCACCCCAGCCACAGAGCTAGCTCAAACCCCACCTCCAGCACATATCTCCCAAGTAACAAAACTTTTCCACACATGCAAGAGACCCATCAGCAAAATCAATCCTTTTTTACACCTGACAATCTCCACATGGTCTCCCTGACACATCACACACTTGAAATTGGTATTATCTCACAGTCTACCTCTAACATCACTTCATCTCTTTTGCACTCACTTACCACAAACATTGCAAAATGCAGTTACTTCCCATGCCCTTCTGGCAATCCTCACATGGTCACTCTCCCTCTTCTTTGACAGCACTGCCACCAACCTCAGATACCATTATTTTGTTTTATCTGCATTTACTCTCAAGCCCTTGTGCCCCATACCATCTCTTCACTTCCTAAATCTTTCCTCTGAATCCCTTTATTATTTGCAATTTGCACCAAATCATCGGCATACAACATCTTCCACAGGAGTCCATCTCCGAAGTCACATGAGAGGGTGTCAAGCACCATAGTAAACAATAAGGGACTCAAGACTGATCCCTGATGCACACCAGCATTCACGGAAAACTCATCACTCAAATCTTTGTTCACTCTCACCTAGGTGCAAGCACCCACATACATAGCCATAACCACTCTAACCACCCACTCCTCAATCCCAAGCTTTCTCAATGCTCATTTCACCACCTCCCTAGGGGTTCTGTCAAAGGCCTTCTCTGAATCAACAAAACAAAGTACAGATCCCTTTTCTTTCCTATACATTTTTCCTGAAGCTGTCAAAGAATGCATATGGCAGCAATGGTCCCTTTGCCTGATATAAACCCAAACTGCATCCCATCAATTTTCATTCTCTAATCATACCTTCTAGAACTCTCTCCATTACTTTCAGAATCTGGTCCAAAAATTTTGTTTCTATAATTTTCTCTTTCTAGGACATTACCCTTCCCCTTGTAAACATTTACAATCATACTCTTCAGCCAGTCATCTGGGACAACACACTCATATATAATTGTATTCATCACATCAGTAACTAACACCACTCCTATATCTCCTGAGGCCTTCAACATTTCAGAAGTCAACCCAGACAGACTCATTCACACTCATATTATGTTCATGTAGGAACTAACAAATATCAAGTAGTGTGATGAGCATGAACAGAAGCTAAGAGAATGATGTGCAGAAAAGAGTACAATGGGGAAGAAAAGTTGCAAGTTCACTGAAGGTGGTAATAAGAAACAGACAAACAAGCATGGAAGAAACAACATCACTGCATGAGTGTATTATGACCTCCCTTTTTTTTTTACATATGGATGTGAAGCATGGACACTTGGAAAGACACATATCAAGAGTGTGAAGACTAGAAAGGAGTTGTCTGAGAGATGCATTTAGTGTTATGTGGAAGGACAGACTGACAAATCAGGGTGCACTGTGGACTTGATGTGAACACATTGGAAAACATTAGACGCATCATAAGATGTTCTGGTCATGTGGAGAGAATGAAAGATGAGAGACTGACTGGAAGTGAATGAGGTGGAGTGGGGGAAGGGAAAGAGGAGGCCAAAGGTGAGATGAAAGGATGAGGTGGAGAGGTATATGAGTGAAGGGGGTGAGATTTGGAGGGAAGACAGTCCGAGTGCAGTTGTCAGAATGACAAGGAATTTGTTGAATGCCATCCCTTCTGGGATTATGGTATCTGGTTATAGACTTATAGATAAGGAACTAAAACATCTTCAAATAATCCCCCTGCAGCCTCTATACCTACTTCACTCTAACAAAGCTACAAATTATGGGTGCTGTTCTTGAAGAATATACTGTATTGGTATTCATGCTTTAATTAGTACATAAGCATAATTACCTGCTCCATGGAACACAAAGGACAGAAGCAGGATGTACCACATGATTCACGTTGCCGTCAAATTCTGTAACAACAAATTTTCAAGGTAAATAAAACTCTAGTGACTATATATATCAAACTTGAAGGTGTACACTGTACTTTGTAGTATATGCTGACATTTACATGAAATCACAATTTCTCAATGGTTGTACAGTAACAGAATACTATGCTACATGTGTGTGGGAGAGGACAGTATGTACAATATCTGTGAATAAACATGCAATGCACATGAAAGCTTCTAGTGATAGTATGGATACATTTGTGACCCCATTCTGACAGTTGGATGTGCCTCCATGAATGACCCACCACTTTGGCATTCCTAGTTGCATCACTGGTGGAAGAACAGGTTGCCTATACAGAACATTAGAGAAAAAAGGTATGGGTATAGAAAACAATGAATTAGCACAAAAATGAAGGAAAACATGTGAACAGTCCCTGGCCAACCCAAAGACTAATTTCTGCACAAAGGTGGTAAAATGTTTGCAATTGAATATACCGGTACTGTAGCTACACTGGTACCAGTGTCATTGTACTTAATAGTACAGTAATACCCCGATATACGATACCCCTAGATGCGATACCCTGACTTAGCGATGGGGGTAGAAATACCACCAGGCTCCGATACCCAATGGGCGAGCCCCGGTTTAATGATGGGCCCTCCAATATCGAAACCACAGATGACGGTCCGAAATTTTGAATCACATGCGTTCCCATGGCCAGCTGAGCCAACTCACCTCCTAGGATATGCAGAAATGCTCACACAGGCCCCATTACCATCGCTCACCCCGCGCTCACCCACATCGCGCTTCTCGCACCGGCCATCTGAGAGAGAGGATCTTCCTTACACTCACCCACCACACATCGTGTTGCTCCACCAATGTTATGCAAGTTGCTATCGAAGTGCATTGTAACTGTGTTCGAGCAGTGCCGTGAGTAGAGCAGTGATACTAATCATGTGTGGAGTGCAATACTGAGTGATTTTGGGCCCAAATAAGTGTGATAATGTCTGGCAAGGATGCTGCACATGGTGGGGCTACTGGTGGTGCTAGTGGAGGCCCTAGTTGTGGTGGTAAGCGGCCTGCTAGTGGTGGTGCTGGTGATGTTACCGAGAAGCGTGTACGTAAGACTGTCACTGGAGGTGAAATTAGAAATCCTTAAGTGGCACAACAAAGGCGAAGGAGCGTGTGCTATCGCCTTGGCTCTCCATCTGGCCAAGTCGACCATCTCCACCATCATAAAGAAGAAGGAGGCCATTAAGGCAGCTGCTGGGAAGGTTGCAACCTTATCCGCCTCCCGTATCACCAGCCAGTGAGAGCCTGCTATGGAGGAGCTGGAGCGGATGCTACACATGTGGGTGGAAGATCAGAACCAGCGCAAGGCACCCATAAGCCAAGCCATAATATGCACAAAGGTTCTCTTGCCCTGGGACGAATTAAAGGTCAGGTGTGAGCTTGATGAAAGCGAGACCTATATGGCGAGCCATGGGTGGTCTGACCAGTTCAAGAGGAAGGCAAATCTCCACCACGTGAAGATGTACGGTGAGGCGGCGAGTGCAGATACGGTGGCAGCGGCATCATTTCCTGACGAGCTGCAATGTATCATCGCAGAGAGTGGCTATAGCATGAAGCAGGTGTTGAATTTTGATGAAACTGGGCTCTTTCGGAAGAGAATGTCCTCCATGACACATCTTGCAATGGAGGAAAGGTCTACGCCAGGATTCAAGGTCTCGAAGGACTGGCTAACACTGCTGCTGGGGGGCAACGCCGAGGGCAACCTCAAGCTGAAGCCACTCCAAGAACCCCAGGGCTTTGGTGGGGTATGTTAAGGAGAACCTTGGAGTTATCTGGAAGTCGAACAAGAAGGTTTGGTTGACTTCAGATATTTGTTCGTCGTATTTCCACACATACCTCTCTCGTGTGCTGAAGAGGTATGCATCAAGTGAAAATTTGTTGAACAGATTTCTCGTGGTGGTGGATAACGCGCCTAGCCACCTGCCCGCGATGAAGGAATGAGCCAGCAATATTGAGGTGGTGTTCCTGTCCCTCAACACCATGTCTTTGTTGCAGCCGACGGACCAAAGAGTGATTGCAGCCTAGGCTTACTACCTCCGCCGCACGATGAAGCAGTTGGTAAGGGCCTACAACAGTGATGACAGGACAACAGTGCTGCAGTTTTGGAAGAGGTATAACATACGCCACACCCTTGAGAATATAACTGCTGCATGGGATGAGGTTAGCCAAGCAACGATGAATGGTGTGTGGTGGAAGCTGTGGCCAGAGTGTGTCCACTCCTTCACCGGCTTCCCCGAAGGCATGCAACCTCCGCCTGTCGAGCGTGTGTGGCAGGACATTGTTGAATTGTCACAGAAGGCAGGCTTCAGGGAGATTGATGAGGATGATGTGGAGGTGGTTCTCCTGAGCCACAGGGATGAGCTTAGCAACGAGGAGCTCCTCAATTTGAAGATTCAGCAGGTGCACCAGGAGGCAGAGGAGGAGAAGGAGTTTCTGCCTGAGGACCAAGCTCTCAACATCAAAATCCTGATGGAGATGCTAATGAAGCTGGACAAGATTACATACTCAATACAAACACATGACCCCCTCTCAGGACAAAGCAGGGGCACAGCTAATTGGGTAGAGAATGGGATGAAAGTCTACAGGATGATGCTAGAGGAGAAGAAGAGGGCGGCCAGGCAGACTACGATCACAGCCTTCTTCAAGCAGACTCCCACCAGGCCAGCAAGTCACACAGGATCTCTCCAGCCCTCAATAAGCAGAGCATCTCCCCAGCCTTCAACCAGCAGAACATCTCCCCAGCCTTCAACCAGCAGAACATCTCCCCAGCCTTCAACCAGCAGAACATCTCCCCAGCCTTCAACCAGCAGAACATCTCCCCAGCCTTCAACCAGCAGAACATCTCCCCAGCCTTCAACCAGCAAAGCATCTACCCAACCGTCAACCAGCAGAGAAACACTGAGAGACACCCTGCCAAGGACGTGTTCGGCCCGTTGTGCTGGGCCTAACCTCCAACCGATCGCCATCTACCGTGTCACCTATGCCCCCACCAAGGCACTCTGCCTGCCATTCCACCACTGCCTTCCTTGTCCCGGCCTCCATCTCCTACACCAATTCATCCACTGTCTCTGTCTCCCTCGCCACAACGAGAGCCACCACAACTGACTCCATCGCTACCTCATCATTCATTGCAGCAGTCTCCCTTGCCACCTCACCAGACATCGCAGCTGTCTCCCTCACCACCTCCTCTATCATCGCATCGCACCCCATTGCCACCCCCAGAGCCATCGCATCGCACTCATCGCCACCACCTGAGCCAGCGCATCACACCTCATCGCATCCGCCTGAGTCATCAAACCGCACTCCATCGCCATCCCCTCTGACCCTCCCCAGGAGATCGGGTTTGATGGCTTTGAGGAGGAGGATTGAGTGTTGGGGAGCATCACATGTACCCTAGCCTTGAGGGTACAGCAAGGATGATGACCGGGACCGGACATGGACTTACAAGAAGTAAATGATGAGAGGTGTTTGATATTTTCTAACCTATTCCTTATGATCTTCAGGCTTTATTTTCACTTTTAGTGAGTTATTTACAGGTATTAGGCTTGGGTTAGCTTCCTTGAGAGCTGTTAGGCCACTGAGATTGCCTTTAAACCTGTTTTTGGGCTCATGTGGGTGGGCTTTGGATTTGGTTTGGGGGGAAACCCAAGGCTGGTAAATGGTCCACATTGAAATAAATGTTATAAGTACCCCGATATACGATACCCCGCCAAACAATGGGGTTTTACATAACCAATTTGACTGTTAAACTGGGGTATGCCTGTACAGCATAAACTGGGATGAATGTTTTATGTATACTTGGCAACTCTTCCAAGCACTACACCTCAGTGCTCATTGAACAAGAGGGTACATTCTTTTCTATGGTAAGTGATGGAAGGGAAGTATGAGTAGGGATGATTAGGTGAAGGGTGTTGGTGTGACAAGTAGCGAGCTGCCACACACTGAATGTGTAATATAACCATAAAATGTGTCAAGTCTGGTAAATACATAACAGTGTGGACACTACACAAACCTAACCTTGTCAGTCCCTCTCTGCAGCTATAGTTCTGTTCCATCACATCCTTTATTCTCACAACCACATTACTATAATCGAAGAGATGCAGTCCTATGCGGGTTGATGAGAGATGCTGCAGTGTCGGATCTTGCATATAGCTATATTACCATATAAATTCAATGTGTGGCAACTCTCTACTTCTGGCACCAAAACCCCACTCACCCTCCCTACCCAAACCACCCCTTTTCCAACACTGGTACGGTACCATTGGAAAAGAATCCAGCGTCTTGTTGTATGAGCATAGAGATACAGCACTTGGAAGAGTTCCTAAGTGTACATGATGACCCACAAATGTAGTAAACAACAAAATCCCACTTAGGAATATTCATACTGTTCAGATTATGAAATCTGATACCATTACCCACCACAATCTTATCTGGAAAACTCTGCCACCTTAGTTTGGGTCCGGACCTAGCATGTTCGGTGATAAGCAAGACTGCATTTCAAACAAGAGGGGCACTCAGTGGAGCACCTCTCTCCAACAAGGGCAACATAATTTCCAAATCACTCTTCATCATGGGTCGGGGTTTCTCATCAACGGTTAGGGTTTTGCACAAAGTGTTTTCCGGATCTAGAATCTGTAATACGATCCAGATCGATCTCAAAAGTTAATCAACTGTTTCCTGGGACATGGGCTATCTACCACCAAATTTGGTCCAAATCTCTCTTTTAGTTATTCAGTAACTAACAAACTAGCAAACAAACAGGAGTGAAAACATACTTTCCTTGTCAGAGACAATGAGGGACAAAGGCATGTTCATACCACGCTGTGCATAAAATTTATCACAATGCACATAAAAGTACCGTAATCCATTATTTTTCTATGACCAATAATATATTAAGTAAAACTATTTTAATGTATGGAAGTTAGTTTGTTCTGCCTCCATAATGTAAAATAATTTTTAGTATAATTTTCTTAATTATTTTCAAGGATCTTTTTATGGGACAAAGTGAAGGTAATCCAATAAGATTAGTCTATACCAGCTGCCCAAAGAAAAACACGTTTTTAAAAGCTGAGGAGCAGTGATCTAAAAACAGTTTATGGGTGCAGTCAATGGGGGAGACGGGAGGCCGAGGGGTTGGATCCCACCATTAAATCAAAATAAACTGAATGAAAAGGTGGTCTCTCTATCTATCTAGCTATTACCATAAGCCTCAATCCCGTTTGGGGTGGCCACAAACAAATCGCCTCCAAGTCGCCCTGTCCCCAGCCATTTCACTGCCCTGCTCCCAACTCACAACCCCCTCTCTCATATACCTCTCCACCCCATCCCTCCATCTCATCCTCGGCCTCCCCCTCCCTCTTCCCCCCTCCACCTCACTCACATAAACTCTCTTCGTCAGTCTTTCACCCTCCATCCTCTCCACATGGCCAAACCACCTCAGTGTGTTCCTCATAAAGCTCCCTATCACATCCACATCCACACCACAACGTTCCTTTATATCCTCATTCGTCAGCCTGTCTCTCCATGTAACTCCACAGGCTCCTCTTAAATAACTCATTTCCACTGCTCTCACTCTTGACTTTTGTCCTTCCAACAACATCCAAGCTTCACTTCCATACGTTAGAGTTGGTATCACAATATTGTCATGTAGTAACTTTTTCACTTCCATGCTCACTTCCCTGTTTCTTATCACTGCTTTCAAAGAACCAGCAACCTTTCTTCCCTGCTGTACCGTTTCAAGCACTTCACCCTCCAAACCTCCATCCTTACTCATCACACTACCCAAGTACTTAAACGTACTCACATTTTCCAATTCCTCACCATCCAACCTCGCTGTACATTCACTGACTTCACCTCTCTCAAAGACCATCACTTTACTCTTCCCTACATTCACCTTTAGATTCCGTTTCTTACACACTCTCCCAGACTCATCCGCCAAGCCTTGCAGCTCTCCGTCGTCTTCACTCGACAACACAGTATCATCTGCAAACAACAGTACAGGGAGTTTCCAAACACTATCCTCTCTCACCAGGGTCACTCCAACATCCACTACCCTACCTTGTACCTCTTTTATTACCCCATCCATGTACAGATTGAACAACCATGAAGACATGACACATCCCTGTTTCAACCCAACTTTCAAAGAGAAAAATTCACTTAGTTCACCATCAACACGCACTGCAGCCTTCGCACCATCATACATACTCTTCACAGCATTCAACAACTTCCCATCTACTCCATATATTCTTAACACTTTCCACAATCCTTGTCTATCCACCCTGTCATATGCTTTCTCTAAATCCATGAAAGCCGCATACAACTTCTTTCCCTTCTCTAGAAACTTTTCCACTAAAGATCTAAGAATGAATATCTGATCTACACAACCTCTTCCCTTCCTAAACCCTCCCTGTTCTTCTCCAACTAATTTCTCTTTCTCAAACTCTGTCAATAACTATCCTACCATACACTTTTCCTCTTATACTAAGAAGACAAATGTCCCTATGATTACCACACACTTCTTTTTCCCCTTTTCCTTTGTACAAGGGAATAATTATACCTGACTTCCAATCCTCCAGGACTCTACCTTCCTCCCAGGCCAATCTGCACATCTTCCACATCCATTCTACTACTATCTCTCCCCCATGCTTCAGCATTTCACCACACACTCCATCAATTCCTGGGGCTTTTCCCGATTTAACTTTCTTCATTGCTTCCACAACTTCTATCCTACTGATTTCTTCCTGTCTTCTCACCTCCCTCCTTCTCCCAGCCATTCTCCAGCCACTTATACTTGCATTACTTCCATCCTCTATGTTCAGCAATTCCTTAAAGTGTTCTCTCCATCTGCTCACTTTTTCTCCCTTCTCCACTAGTAATCTACCATTTTTATCTTTCACTCCCCTGCTAACTTCACTTCCACCCTGTCTTACTCTTTTCACCTCTTTCCAGAACATTTTCTTACAGTCCCTCCACTTTACACTCAAATTCCTTCCAAATTCCTCATTCACTCTCTTCTTACTCTCTCTTACTAATCTTTTCACCTCTCTCTTTCTTTCTGCATATAACTCTCTCTTCCGCCTCTCAACTTCTTCCACGCCCCTATTTCTCATCCATTCATTATATGCTTTCTTCTTTTGTGCCACAGCCTGTCTCACCTCTTCAGTCCACCACGCTGTTCCTTGCACCCCCTTCCGTCTTCTCTTCCTTCCACACACCACATCACATGCTGCACATATTTCTTCTATAAATATCCTACACACACCTTCCACGTCTCCCATCTGCTCCAATTCATATTTGCCCAATCGTTCCTCCACTTCTCTCTTATACTCTGCCTTTTTCTCATCCTCTTGTAACCTTTCCACTCTCTTTGCAACTACTCCTTCCTCTCGTCTTTCCCTTCTTACATTCCTCCATCTTACTTGAATCCTACTTCTGACCACCACCAGTAGTGGTCAGAAAGTCCACTCCCTCAACCTCTATAAGCTCTTGCATCCATTACACATCTTCGCATCCTTTCATCCACACACACATAATCAAGCATTGCCTTCCTTTCAGTCAGTTCACCACCCACCCTTCTCATCACTCGCCACGTATACCTGTGAATCATTTTAAGCCAGAAGAGGGTATTGGCTATCACCAACCCCCTCCAAGCACAAATGTCCACTAATGCACTCCCATTCTCATCTATCTCAGTAGGCACAACCCACTCACCAACTATTCCATCCACCTTCACATTCCCAACTTTACCATTCATATCACCAATCAAAAACACTCTCTCATTCCTTCCAAACTTTTCCATGCACAGTTCTACATTTGTCCAGAACTCTTCTCTCACTCTTCTAGCACGATCTTGTGTTGGCGCATACACACACACAATCGCCCACATTTGTATTCCAACTTTCAACTTTACCCACACAATTCTTGACCCAACTGATCCATACTGTCTTATGCTCTTCTTCCATCTTTTACCCACAACTATACATACTCCTTCCTTTGCCCTCTCATTCTCACCTACTCCTGCACATATACCCCATCCATACTCCCATTCTCTCACACTTTCTCCTCTCCATTTTGTTTCAGTTATTCCACATACATCCACTTTCGCACCCTCAAGCACCTGGACAATCTCTCTCTCTTTCACTTCATCATTCGCTCCTCTTACATTCCACGTACCCATTACCAAGTCTTTTGTCCGGTCCTGGGTCATCATCGTTTGGTCAGTCCTTGTCCTTGGCTTCTTGTTTGTTTTATTAGTTAGTTGTTTTCCAGGGAGGGGCACTAACCCTCTGCCAACCCTTTTAGTCGCCTTTTATGACAAGCAGGAATACTGGGGGAGTATTTTTGAAAAAACCCCCTACCCCCAGGGGGTTAATCAACTGTTTTCTGGGACATGGGCTATCTACCACCAAATTTGGTTCAAATCTCTCTTTAAGTTATTCAGTAACTAACAAACTAGCAAACAAACAGGAGTGAAAACATACTTTCCTTGTCAGAGACAATGAGGGACAAAGGCATGTTCATACCACGCTGTGCATAAAATTTATCACAATGCACATAAAAGTACAGTAATCCATTATTTTTCTATGACCAATAATATATTAAGTAAAACTATTTTAATGTAAGGAAGTTAGTTTGTTCTGCTTCCATAATGTAAA
Organism: Coenobita brevimanus; assembly: GCF_032717465.1. Classification (NCBI taxonomy): domain Eukaryota; kingdom Metazoa; phylum Arthropoda; class Malacostraca; order Decapoda; family Coenobitidae; genus Coenobita; species Coenobita brevimanus. Next base: position 35,729,387 of record NC_137016.1, on the reverse strand, counting down.
ATAATTTTTAGTATAATTTTCTTAATTATTTTCAAGGATCTTTTTATGGGACAAAGTGAAGGTAATCCAATAAGATTAGTCTATACCAGCTGCCCAAAGAAAAACACGTTTTTAAAAGCTGAGAAGCAGTGATCTAAAAACAGTTTATGGGTGCAGTCAATGGGGGAGATGGGAAGCTGAGGGGTTGGATCCCTCCATTAAATCAGAATAAACTGAATGAAAAGGTGGTCATTCAGTCTTTTTTATTCCTATTTATTCATTCAGGTGTTAAGGAATGTTTCCTGGGTTGGGCTACTTCCTATACTATTTAACACTAGATATATTTCTTATCAATCTACCATACACATTACAAACTATCAAGCAGCTGTACCTCAAAAATAATGACAAATAAGATTCAGCCCCCCCCCCCCACCAACACAAAATCCTGGTTGTGCCCTAACTAAGCTGACAAAAGAAGATCTGAATGTACCGTACCACAATATTCCATGATAACCCTCTCTTGGAATACACAGAGTCCTTCCTGGGCTAGATATAATTATCTGGTGGCAGCAAAAGTAGGTGAGGGCACCCATCATCCACTCACTCAGTGTAGTGGTACTCTATTTCAGGTAACTCTACAATGAGTGAAAAGCCAGATGGTTTCCTATAAACTAAGAAATCATTTTAATACACAAGGCAGTAACCTCAAAATCATCCAACACGCGTTCCCTACGTATCAACAAGTGGGTTGGCAGAGGGTTAGTGCCCCTCCCCAGAAAACTAATTAAAAATAGGCCTACAAGAAAGATGTCTTGGATTGGGAGAGATCAACAGGTGACAACCGAGGACAGGACAAAGGCCATGGTACAGATTGCAACATGGAATGTAAGGGGTGCGAATGAGGAGGTGAAAGAGAGAGACTGTCTAAGTGCTTGTGGGGGGATGTCAAGTGAACATATGTGGATTAACTGATATGGTACTAAATGGAGAGGTGAGAATGTAAGAGAGAGTGAGTATGGCTGGGGTATATGTGCAAGAGTAGATGAGAATGAGAAGGAAAAGACGGTGTATGTATTGCGTGCAAGAGATGGAAGGAGAATATAAGAGAGTATGGATCAGTTGATTCAAGGATTATGTGGGTGAGACGGAAAGTAGGAATACAAACATGGGCGATTGTGTGTGTGTGTAGCCTATGCGCCAATGCAAAATTGTACAAGCAGAGTAGCTAAAAGAAGAATTCTGGGCAAATGTGGAAGCATGCACGAAAAAGTTTGAGAGGAACAATTAAGTGTTTTTGACTGGAGATATGAATGGAATAGTAGGGAATGTGAAGGTGAATGAAGTAGTTGGTGAGTGAGGTGTGCCTGCAGAAGTTGATGAAAATGGCAATGCTCTAGTGGACATTTGCACAGCAAGGGGGTTGGTGACACCGAACACCCCTTTAAGGCACAAAATGATCCACAGGCAAGTGAAGAGTGGGGTGGATGGTGAACTGAATGAATGGAAGGCAACGACTGATTGTGTGTGTACAGATGACAGAATGAAATGGTTTGTAAAGATGTAACAGCTCACAGAGGGTGGAGTAGGGAACTTTCTGACCACCATTTGGTGGTGATGAAAGTCAAGGCTCAAGTGCAATGGAGGAAAAGAAAGGGGGAAGGACAGGAGGAAGTAGTCCATACAAGGAGGATACAAAGGTTGCAAGAGGATGGAAAAAAGGCAGAATATAAGAGAGAAGTGGAGAAGCAATTGTGTAAATATGATTTGGAGCACATGGGGGAGGTGGAAGATGTGCACAAGCTTTCACAGAAGAAATCTGTGCAGTATGTGAGGTGGTGTGTGTGGTGACGAAAAGATGAAAGGGGGTGCAGGGAACAGCATGGTGGAATGAAGAGGCGAGACAAGCTGTGGTGCAAAAGAAGAAAGCATATACAGTAGTGAGTGAATGGGAAGCAGGGATGGAGGAAGTTGAGAGATGGAAGAAAGAGTTATATGTAGAGAGGAAGAGAGAAGTGAAAACATTAGTAAGAAAGAGTAAGAAGAAAGTGGATGAGTATTTTGGAAGGAATTTAAGTGAAAAGTGGAGGGAATTTAAGAAAATGTTCTGGATGGAGGTAAAGAGAGTTAGACAAGGTGATAAAGTTTGCAGGGGAGTGAAAGATAAATATGGTAGACTGATTGTGGAGGAGGGAGAAAAAGGTATCAGATGAGGAGAACACTTTAAGGAACTGTCAAACATAGATAATGAAAGCAATGCGAGTATAAGTGGCTGGGGAATGGATGGGAGAGAAAGGGTGGTGAAAAGGGAGGAAGATATCAGTAGGATGGAAGTACTGGAAGCAATGAAGAAAGTCAAAATGGGGAAAGACCTAAGAATTGCTGGAATGTGAAATTATGAAGCATGGGGGAGAGACTGTAGCAGAATGGATATGGAAGATATGCAAATTGGCCTGGGAGGAAGATAGAGTCCCAGAGGATTTGAAGTCTGGTAAAATTATCCCCCTGTTCAAAGGAAAAAGGGAAAAAGAAGTGTGTGGTAATCACAGGGGCATTTCTCTTCTTTGTGTAATAGGATACTTATTGATAGAGTTAGGGAAATAACAGAGGAATTAGTTGGAGAACAGGGAGGTTTTAGGAAGGGAAAAGGCTGTGTAGATCAGATATTCATTCTTAGGTCTTTAGTGGAAAAGTTTCAAGAGAAGGGAAAGAAGTTGAATGTGGCCTTCATGGATTTGAAGAAAGTATATGACACAGTGAATAGACAAGGAATGTGGAAAATATTAAGAATATTTGGAGTAAATGGAAAGTTGTTGAATGCTGTGACAAGTGTGTATGAGGATGCTTATGCTGTAGTAAGTGTGCATAGTGAAATGAATGAATTTTTCTATCTGAATGTTGAATTGAAACAGGAATGTGTCATGTCCTCATGGCTGTTCAATCTATATATGGATGGAGTTATAAAAGAGATACAAAGTAGGGCAGTGGATGTTGGAGCAGCCCTAATGAGAGAGGGCAATGTTTGGAAACTTTCTGTATTTTTTGCAGATGATGCTGTATTGTTAAGTGGAAACGAAGGGAAACTGCAAGGCTTGGTGAATGAGTATGGGAGACTGTGTAAGAAACGAATTCAAAAGGTGAATGTACGGAAGACGGTAAAGTTACGGTCTTCCAGAGAAATGATGTCACTGATTTTACAGTGAGGCTGGATGATGAGGAAAACGTGAGTGCATTTAAGCATTTGGGTTGTGTGATGTGTAAGGATGGAGGTTTGGCGGATGAAGTGCTTGAAAGGGTTGATACAACAGGGAATAGCCAAAAGGTTGCTAGTTCTTTGTAAACAGTGATAAGAAATAGGGAAGTGAGCACGAAAGTAAAAAGGTCACTGCATGATAGTACTGTATTGTGATACCAACTCTAATGTATGGAAATAAAGCTTGGACCTTGTTGGAACGACACAAGTCAAGAGCGGGAGCAGTGGAAATGAGTTATCTGATGTGGAGGGGAGGAAAGGGAGAGGTCGAGGATGAGATGGAGGGATGGAGTGGAGAGGTATATGAGAGGAGGTGTGAGCTGGAGAGAGGGCAGTGAAATGCCAAGGAACAGGGCGACATGGAGGCGACTTGTGTGTGGCCACCCCTTACAGGATTAGAGCATCTGGCAACAGACAGACAGCAGCAAAGGTAATATAAAAAAAAAACTTGGAAAATTTTAGGCCAGCACATTTTTTTATAAGGTAGCTTTGTGGTGGGTGGGGGCACTCACCATCCACTCACTCGATGTAGCGCTGCTGTCGGGTGCCTGCCCTTTCCTTTCCTCCCTTCCTCTTCTGTCTTTCTTTACTTCGTTCTTTCCACGTCCTTCTGCCTACGGGTGACTTTACACTCCCTCTTTTGTCTTTCTGTCCTTCATTCTTTCCTCTTCCTTCTGCCTGTGGGTGACTCAACAATGAGTGACAAACCTACTGGTTTACCATTTACTACTCTGGGTAGTAATCATATAACCAAATTATGGCACCTGGTGGTTTAGTGGGTAATTACGGCGCACCATTTGGATTGAGCTAGTGAAGATTTATATCCAAAGGGTGGCTGGGGTTATTGCTCACGTAATGCCACTCAGGGATAAGGGAGGCTGGTCACTCTCATCTTAAATGTCAGGACCTACTTGCTTAGCCCCGGGCTCCTACACTTCTCATGTGGCAACATAAGATTGGATGATGGATGGATGGATGAAAACGTAGCTACAATGTATCTGATAAAATTAACGGTACTAAGTTTCTCTTCTATAAACTATTCTCACAAATTTATTTTCGTTTGGTACAATATTTATATTTGCTGACATTCAATACCTACACAGAGGATGCCAATTCTCCCTCGGCACCCATATATGTTAGGTTATGTGAGGTTCAGTTAGAGTAGTAATTACAGATCGTTTTCGTCGTCGTTTTCGTTTTTAAAGGCTCCAACATGCTTGCATGTGTCAGCCTTGGTAACCTAATGGCCGCGCTCCACGCTGCACGATCCATTGCAGCCTCCCTGTTCAGTCCCTTAACCCTAAGGTCACACTTAATGACCTCGTCCCATGTCTTTCTCGGTCTACCCCTCATAACCCCACCCCCAATATTAACACTTCTCACCCAATTATCATCCCCCATCCTCTCCACATGTCCAAACCACCTCAATCTACCTCTCCTCATCACAACACCAATACACTCCAGTTCCATCCTACCTCTCAACTCTTCCATTGTAAACCCAGCTCCTCCAGGCCTTGGACGCAGGGACGCACTGCTCATCCACCTAATCATTGTCATTTCTGTACGTCTGAGCCGACGAATATCTCCCTCCTTTACTGCCCAGGTCTCACTACCATACAGCATTACACTCCTAATACATGCTGCATACAAAGACCCCTTAGCACATAGAAAGAGCCCTCTCAATGTCAGGAGAGGCAAGAGCTCCCTGAACTTCTTCCAACCACTCTAGCCACAGAGCTAGCTCCAGCTCCACCTCCAGCACACAACATGTCTCCCAAATAACAAAACTCTTCCACACACTCAAGAGATTCACCAGCAAGTTCAATCCTTTCACGTCTGACAATCTCCACCTGCTCACCCCGGCACGCCGTACACATAAAATCAGCATTATCTCGCAGTCTACCTCTGATACCACTACATCTCTTATGCACCCATTTATCACACACACCGCACAAGATGGAATTACTTCCCACGCCCTTGTGGCAAACTGCACATGGCCACTCTCCCTCGTCTTTGACAGTACCGCCACCAACCCTAGATATCATCACTTTTGTTTTATCTGCATTTACCCTTAAACCCTTTTGCCCCATACCATCTCTCCACTTCCTAAACCTTTCCTCCGCCTCCCTTTCGTTCTCTGCAATCAACACCAAATCATCAGCATATAACAACTCCCACGGGAGTCCGTTTCTAAAGTCACGTGAAAGGGCTTCGAGTACCATGATAAACAACATGGGACTCAAAACTGACCCCTGATGCACACCAACATTCACGGAAAACTCATCACCCAAGTCTCCATTCACTCTCACCTGGGTGTGAGCACCCACATACGTGGCCATAACCACCCTTATCAGCCACTCCTCCAAGCCAAGCTTTCTCATTGCCCACTTCACCACCTCTCTAGGGACTCTGTCAAAGGCCTTTTCCAAATCAACAAAAACAAAATAAAGATCCCTTCTCCTACCAATATATTTTTCCTGAAGCTGTCGAACAATGAATATGGATGGCATCAGTGGTCCCCCTACCTGGCATAAACCCAAACTGCATCTCATCGATATTCACTCTTTCTCTAACCATACCTTCTAAAACTCTCTCTATTACCTTCATTATCTGATCTAAAAGCTTTATACCTCTATAATTTCCTCTTTCCAGGGCATCACCCTTCCCTTTATACACATTTAAAATTACACTCTTCAGCCAATCATCTGCGACAACACACTCATAAATAATCCTATTTATCAGGTCAGTGTCTAAACTCACCCCTATATCGCCTGAGGCCTTCAACATTTCAGCAGTCAACCCAGACACACCTGCTGCCTTCCCCACCCTCATCCTGCCTATTGCCTCACTCACAGTAGCAGTATCAATCAAAGGCCAAGGGCCAGACACTGGATCTGCTGGCTCCAAACCTTCCCTGTCCCAGTCATGTCAGTATCAGTTGTTAAAAAGAGTGAAATCCATAAATGTACTATCCTAAAATATTACCGGTACCAGACAGTTACCAGTAGTGAGCTGAATGGTTAATGAAAGGAATAATAAAGACTAGCACCAAGCCAGAAAATGGACAGATAGCACAAAGGCAGAAAGCAGGGTATTTATTTCCTTTATTGCTGTTTCTTTAGTATGCAATCTTTCCATACCCAGTGGATTTGTGTTATCACATAGTTTAGGCCTGTATGTGTTTTTCTGTTTTCAAATACATATTCCAAATCTTGCTCAACATACTGAAAGGTGGGTTTTGTTTCCCAAGTTCCCAACTGGATGCTGGGTTAGGTTAGGTTAGGCTGGGTTGTTAGGTCAGGTTAGGGTAGATTAAATTATTAGGTACAGTTAACATAGGTTACGTTAGGTTTAGTTAAACACTTAGATTTACCCAGTCCCTTCCACAATTACTGATACTTCCGATCAGATTGTCATAGTTGTATTATGGTTATTATTCATTGGTAGGTGGTGGCGACCATCATCCACTCACTTGATGTAGTGCTGCCTACTTCTTCCTTAGCTTGTATCATTCTTTTTCTGCGCCTGCCCTCCTCTCTTCCTGTTTCTCCCATCTTTCCAGTTACTTCTTATTGCTTTACTTTTCTTTACATTGAGTGACAAGCCAAATGGTTTCCTGTACCCAAGAAACCATTTACAACACTGGGTGGTAACCATATACCGGTAACCAAATCATATGTGCTCCCTACATGTCAACAAGTGGGTTGGCAGAGGGTTTGTGCCCCTCCTCGTAAAACAAATAACTCAAAGGCAAATAGCCACTCCTTATGGGATTATGGGGTCTAGCAACAGATAGAGATAGATAGATTTATTTGCACAGCAAATGAGGTCTCAAAACACTCAAATGAACCAAAAATCAATCAAATGGATTTTTAAAAAATCAAAAATAAGAAATTGCAATGAAGAAAATATTTACTGAAAGCAGCACAGTCAATGTTAAGTCAGCAATGATAGACACAGCTTTGGCAGAATCAGTGCTGTCTGTTGGTGTTTGCTGGGTTGACACTGACTGATCTAGCATTTGCAGTCAAAGCATGTGGCAGACCCTAGCAAGAGAGCCGTAGGATTCCTATAAACCCCACCACCCTATACTTTTTAGTCGCCTCTTACTACATACAGGGAATACACGGGTAGTACTCAACTTCCCCTGTACCCGGGGGATCCCTCTATCCCAGGGGGACTGAATGGTTAATGTGAACTTTTCAGTTGATACCGAGAGGTCTCTCCAAATTTTTTCTGATGGTAGATAGGGCAAAATAAAAATTACTAATATGATACTGACAGATAAATGACGAAATACCCAAAGTGCCAAATGTTTCTTTACTGGAACTGCCTGGAACACCCTCGATAAGTACTAGGATTGCGCAGATTTAACCTCAATAAACTTAGGTTCATTATCCTCTCACAGAACAACCTACTTACTCAAAATTAAAAAAAAAACTGTATTAACCGGAAAAACTATCCAGCTACTGATGTCAAATCGACAAAACTATAAAAACAAAATTGCCATTGTCACTAGCTGTCAACAAACTCACCTTAACATTCTGTAAACAATTTGGAGAAATTCCTCCCACAAACAACTGTCAACAGCTATCTGCTGATTATACCCTACTGATTATTCGGCAAAACAATTTACCGGTTTCCAAAGCTACTGTCGATTTGCATTATAACTGTAGCTTAACCAAATCAATCTAATATAAACATTTGAATCAATCATCTATCATTATTAGTTTACTTATCAAAATAAAGTAAAGAGCACTTTTGATTAACCAAAAACTTAATAGGTAACCGTAATGATTTAAATCCGAAACCAACATTCAAGGTGCTATGGGACGCTACTGCCCTCTAGCGATTACCTCTGCATCAAAAGAAAATGAGCTGTTTGATGTAGAACTATTTCAAAACAAATGGTAACCCTACTGCACACAGAATTACAGTATCAGGCACGGATTGAGGTGGGAGGGAGGGGGCGATGGCCTGGGGACGTATACCTCCCTATTATCGGCAGAATATCTATCTATCTATATATCTAGGCTGCTGCCAGCCCCCAAAAGGGGGTAGCCGAGACAGGACGACACACACACACACACACACATTTACTCGTATCTTAGCCCCAAGGAAAGGAGGGGAAGATCCTCAACGCACGAGGGTCAAATGCACAGTGCATTCAGTGACACCTGCAGCAGGGCCCGACAGCAGAGCTGGTTTACCCCTGCCACATCATAATGGACCCATCCCCTTATCCGCACCTGACCTGATCAGCTGATCCGACCAAATGTGGGAGAATATCCCCTCGGAGTCGCATCATCATCTATTCATTCACAGTTTCTCTCCAGTCATCCCTATCACACGCATCCACTCTTCCTTGCTCTACAGGTATCCCTTTTGCATCTAATGCTCTCATCATACTGTCCATCCATCTATTCGTGGTCTTCCTCTCATCCTTACACCTCTCACGTCGGATCCAGTTATCTTTTTCACCAATCGCTCTTCATCCATTCGCTCCATATGCCCAAACAATCGCACCACTCTGTGTTCAATTAGATAAGCCATCTCCAGCATAACTAGTTCTCCCTCGCGCTTCATTTCTCACTCGTTCCATACGCGTCAGTCCACACACGCTCTTCAGACAGAGCCGGCTGTAAGCCAAATGGACCAATTGTTCCCAGCTGGGTCCCGCGCCTAAGGAGGCCCCTCGCTAAGGAGCTGGAGTAGGCCTAAACTATTCTAGTCTTGTCAGGTACACACAACAACACATTGCAACATACGAATAACACCATACTGCAAGTCTTGCAGAGAACTATGTACTTTTCAAACGTGATCTACTCATTTTGTTTGCTTACTTCTTGGCTTAAACGTATGCAATTTTATAATATAATGTGGCTAATCAGATCTATTTGGTCCATTAACTCACATACACTTTTATAAGCGCACATTCTGACTGCTTTCCATTCTACCACAAAGACAATAATAAATTCTATAACAGACCTTATTTATATCTCTAATTCTACAGACCTTGGCTGTGAACCTGCGGCCCCACCAAAAATGTCGTCCATGTCCTCAAACACCTCATCTCCATTACATTCAAACTCTTTATAACGCAGTCGGTACGGCTACACCTTCTACAACTTTCTCTTTACATCCATTCTAAGCGAACGACATCTATACATTATTTTCATTCCTTCCAGCACCATTCCTACTTCGTTCTAAACTTCATCTCTACATCTATTCTTCCATCCACAGCAAAATGTGACCCTAAATGCTTAAGACACTTTACCTCCTCAAACAACTTACCATTCAAAACTACATTCATCCTCCTACCATCTTCCAACCTCGTACACTTCATCACTTTACTCTTACTCTCATTTATTCTCAATTTCCTTCCGTCACACTCTCTTCCAAACTCATCTACCAACTCTCTAAGTCTTTTTTCCGAATCAGCCACCGATGCAGTATCATGCGCAAACAGCAGCTGATTCAGATTCCACTCTATACCATCATCATTCACCACATTAAAACTCCACCTAACACTCGTATTCACCTCCCTTACAATACCATCCATATAGATATTAAATAACCAAGATGACATCACGAGGACTTTGATGAATGGTCGCGGGAAGTGCAGATTCTGAGCTCTCCTGTAGCTTTCAAGGGGGATTTCGCCACCAGAGGGCCAGACACAAACAAATCACTGCTGCGTGCGGCTCATATTCCTGGTTTTTCCGTTGGTCCTTGCCTTCCAACACCCTTCTGTCGTTGCAGGGAGCAACGTAAAGGTCTAGTGCTTACTTCACTGATGGTTGTGTTTTTCTGGTGTTTGGACTTAGCCTGTAGTTTGGGGGGAAAATTAAGTACGGCAGACTGGGCCCCCCAGGTCGGGTTTTCTCGTTTCTGTGCATGCGCAGTATGAGCTGTGTGACGTCATGGACGCGTCACTCCACTTCCCTTGCTACCATTGGTCTGTATTGTCGTGCTGGTGAAGCTGACGCCCCGCTCACCCTGCTACCTGCCTAGGTGTGCAGCGTGGGGTACTCGAACTCTGCCACCCTCGAGGACCTTGAAGCTGACCTGTCGTTGAGTGACGAGGATGAGATGACTCAAGAGTGACTGGCCACAGCTACCACAAAGTAGTATCAATGTCTCGCTAGCTGGGGAAGTAGCTACGGAACCAGCACTATCTGTACCTGTCGTATCTCACCTCGTGGGCCAGGCATCTTTCTCTGCCAAGGAACCCGTGCATAACATGTCGGACACCAACAGTGAGCCTTCATCCCCTGCTGCCAAATCCTCCAAGTGGCTGGAGACCTCTGGTCCTCTGCAGAGGGCAACCGCCCTTGGATCCAACACTCCTCACCTTCCGCAGCTTGATCAGTCCCCCCCAAGTTTCACTGTTGCTTCCTGCCTCTACACCTCCGGCATTCATGCCCAGGGCTGACTACATCGAGCTTTTATTCAAAGACAACCCAATCGTGGACATTAAACTTCAATGGTTGTCTGAGGTCAACTGTGCTTTTCACCTTGGGTGCACCCATGCGGAGGTCAAGATGTCTGCAATCACTTCCCGTTTTGTCTACATCTCCAGACATTGCAGGGACATCGTAGAAAGCTTAATTAAAGGAGAGTTCCTATCCCTATCTTTGGAAATTCAAGAATCACCTGAGGGGCCCCGCAAGTTTCCTACTTTCCTCTTTACATGTTATCCTGTCTGCATTGATCCCAACTTGGCCAAGGAGTTGCCAGGTATCTACTCAGCCCGACATTTCTGCCAGAATGGCACTCCTTGCTATCAAGCGGCTGGTAGTCACCTGGAGCCTTCCTCCCCTGCCACCACCAATTGTCACCTTCAGCTTCCTTCCCTGCCTCTCATCTTGTGAGTTTTACAAGATGAGGGACGAGCAACCGTGGTGCTTTCGATGCCGGGGCATTGGTCACATCTCCCGGTGTTGCTCTGCACCAGAACGGTGTGCATGGTGCTCTGGCCAACACGACTCTCAGAGGTGCCCTCACCAATCCCCTCCACCTGCATCTGAAACAGCCTCGATGCAACCCAACCCGCTACCTCCAGATACCTTGCACTGGAAATGTCCCTGATGTCATCAAGAAGGGGTTAATGTTTGGCATGGCTGCACTATATGCCAGGCTAACCCTGTCCCATTGCCAAGGGTGGGGCTCCATTAGTGTCACCACCACCACCACTGCGCACTACCACTCCCCCTGCCTCCACTTTCGGTTTGGACTCAGCTGCAGTCACTGAACTTCGTGATGCTGTTGTCATTCTCAGGACTCGGATAAGCTCATTTATGGCACGTTTCAGTGTAATAGAAGCCCACATTGATAGCTTGGTTAGCAGGCAAGCCACACTTGAGACGACATTATATTCACTGGTTGAATCACAACAGGTCATCATTACAACTGTCACCACTCTTACGGAGAAACTGGACTCCATTGTCAATCCCATTGGATGACTGAATGCTCCCCCCAAGGAGTCTTCCCCTCGTGGCATGCCACGTAACACTCTCTTGCCATCACCACTTCCTAATCTGGCCCCCACAAACGTCATGGCAAAGTTCGGTAACATGGCACAACTGCATGTCATCTCTTGGAATGCCTATGGTGTTACTAACACGTTTAAACTTGCTGCACTTAAAGGATATGTATACAGTCGCCACCCGGATATCATTTTCATTCAGGACTCCTTTGTTGGTTGTGCGCTACTTGGGGTAGAGGCACCCACTCTCAGTGGTTATGTTTCTTACGTCCATTGAGTTTGGAATGGACTTGTCACGTATGTCCACTCCTCCATTCAGCACCATTTCCTCCAAAGCTCTGTAGACGATGAGACAACCTTCCAGCTTCTTGAGGTCACCATGGGAAGAGGCATAATTCGGTTGTGCAACGTGTACTCTGCCCCAGGCAGGTTGAATACAGATGCTCTCCCAGCCCCACCATCCATAGCATGATATACAAAGGGGATTTTAATGCCCGACACCCTACTTTGGGGGATCTTTCTGCCACTGTTAACTGTAACGGGACTAAACTTCTTGAGTACAGTATATTCGTCATAATCAGCTCACCCGCTGGGACACCGGTGAGGTCACACTCTCGAGGAGGCACACTAGATCACATCCTTACATACAGCCTCATGGTGTCCCGGGTCAGGTGTTCGTCTATTCCTGCGCTCTTCTCTGATCACATTGCTCTCAGCCTTCATTATTCCCTCCCTGCTACACCTTCTCCTGTACACAGACACACTCGCATTGCAATCCCACCCAAGTACTGACCTACATACATCTCCTATATGACCAATCTTCCTCCCATGTTCGACCTTCATTGTCCCGAAAAGTTGTATTCATCACTTGTCAGCTCCACACATGACTTCTACACCCATTATTTCAGCAGGCCACTTATTACGCACCATCATGATGCCCACACCTGGACACTGGATAATTACATCGCTCAGGCAGAGAGGAAGGCGGTGGAAGATGGTTTTGCCTTTCAAAAACGACCTTCCCCCGAGAGTCTCCACTGATATCGATTGTCGAGGGATGATCTAGTTGCTCTCCAGCACTGCATTTATACCGATTCGTGGCATAGACTTACCGACAGCGTCAACCATCAAACGAATGTTGGTACCATGTGGCGCCTTATCAACAAGGTTGTCAAGAAGAAGCCCCCTAGTGTCCTCCACCACAGTCCAGCACAGTATGTACAGGATCTTGTAGATGTCTGGTCTGCACAGTCACAGGCTTGTGCGCTTCCCGCACACATACAAGATGTGCTCTACACCCAGAAAAGGTTTCATGCACTCCGTCCACCTCCGCTTTACTGAGGACAGACAATGAGGGTGGTGGGCCCTCGCCAGGGGTAGGGTAACGGCTCCAGGTGATGATTGCATCACTTTTTCTGTTGTCCGTGTCCTCCTGAAAGTTCCTGGTAATCCCCTTCTCCAGCTATTCAACTTTGCATCCGTCTGGGATACGTGCCACAAGCCTGGACCCACAGTACAGTCGTGCCTATTCCTAAACCTGGCACTGATAAATTCCGACCTGTTTCCCTCACCTCCTGCTTCAGTAAAGTACTAGAACGCATCCTCCTCACAAGACTCGTGTTTAGGCTGCAGGACAAACTCTCACCCCGACTGTATGGCTTTTTACCACAGTGAGGGACACATCACTGCCTTATGGAGCTATACACCCTCCTATCCCCCACCAGTGTAGTGGCCTTCATTGATTTAAAGCGTGCTTTTGGTGTTGCCAACAGAGACATCATCCTCGACCAGCTAGTGTATTTTGGAGTTCAGGGAAACCTGCTGCGATGGATATGTCCTCTTGTGTTCTTTTTAAGGGCGCATACAGCACTGCTAACGATTTCAAGCTCGGTACTCCACAAGGTGGTGTCCTTAGTCCTTTTTTGTTTAATATCCTCATACATCGTCTGCTCACCCTCCTTCCTGACATCCCTGGAACCACGATTACTTGCTACGCTGATGACATCTGCATTCACTCAAATTCCCCAGCAGCTCTGCAACGTTTCCTTCACTTGATTCACTAGTCGGCTTCCAAATACAGACTCATTATCTCTGCAGAAAAGAGTAGAATCTTCACTTCCCGTCCAGCAAGAATACTACCTGTATTCTCTGTCTGGGATTGCGTTATTCCTCTGTGCACGCAGTACCTTTATCAGGGGGAGCCTGTACGGATTTCTCCCTCCATTCCTGCAAGACAACGTGTGCACCTGATTGTTGAGGATCTGCTGACCCTGCTACAGTGGTGCCTAAAACCTCTCAAGTGGCTCACTAATTATGCTGCTGGGATGTCTATTCCTGTAGCACGAACCAAATACATAGTGTTCATTCGATCAGTTGTTGATTATCTCTCCCCTGCTTTTTGTCAACTTTCCAGAACAGCCTTACAACCTCTTGAGAAGTTCCAAAACGCAGTAATGAGACTCATCCTGGGCTGCCCTGGCTAACCAGAATTGTCAAGATGCAACTTGAACTCAACCTTCTACCACTTGGTGAGAGAATATACTCCGTGGTTACATGCTTCAGCGTTAAGTGCCTGCATTATCCTCACCTTTCTCCCCACTACTCTCACATCATTCGGACTTCCCTTGATCCCACGCCACCAAGGCCTCTGCTTTGCAGTGGTGGCTGCACACTAGGTAATACTGTTTGTTCAGACGTCCGACGGCTAAACATCAACATACCGGTGCTTGCTGAGGAGGTGAACTATGGCATTCCACCCTGGCAGACCCCTGTGCCTGCTATCTCATACACTCCGGCCTCCAAGACTGACCTGCCTCAGCTTCAGAAACAGCTAGCTTTGGAGACCATTGCCAGGCTGTCATCTTCCCTCCCTTCGGCCCATCATATCTACACTGATGGCTCCCTGCAGGAGGATGGCAGTGCTGATTATGCTGTATTTTCGCCAGGTCTGGACCCACCTCAAGGGGGCTGGTTGGGCTGTCGACTGCCAACCTGGTCAAGTTCTACGTATTGCAAACTACATGGACTCCTGGATGCAGTTACTTTATTAATACGGATGAACAACAGCGGCTTGATCATCTGTGACTCACAGCCAGCCCTCCATGCCCTCTCCTTTCCCAGGCCTGCATATCAACACCTCGTTACGCAGATACTCCGTCAATTGGCCACTGCCCACGATCGTTCGCTGGTGGTGCACTTTCTGTGGATTCCCTCTCATATTGGTCTTACAGCCAACGACACCACTGACCTCCTTGGAAGGACTGCCTGTGGACTGGATCTGACTGCTGTGGATGCTACTAATGCCTCCCCCATTTGGTACAAGCAGATAATATGCAGAGCAGCCCACTCCCCTACTCTCCACCGTAGAAATGCTGAGAGGGCTCACAGTGCATCTATCCAACATTATGACCACTTTCTCTCTCGTCCCCATAGATATCGTTGCAGTGGTCTTATGGTTTGTAAACATAACGTGGTGTGTGCCCGCCTCAGACTGGGCTATCGATCTGTGTGGCAGGTGGCTGGGGAGGGCAACACATCTCATTTCTCCTCCTGTAAACTGTGTGATGCACCCAGTGCCAACACCCTTGTCCGTTATTGTCTGCAATGTCCACTTGTCTCTGATTTAATACCACATGGACTCACATTAGTGGACACTTGTAAACATTTGTTGGAAGATGATAACCTAGATGTTATGCTCATGTGTCAACCACATTTTATGGGTGTTAATTTGTTATAGCTAGACAGCATGTCCTGTGTGGCATGAGTTCCTCTGTACTCATCTCACATATGGCCGCATGGCACTGTAAAAGGTTTGTCGCCTTTGGGCGTAATAAATTAATCAAATCAATCAAGCTTTCAAAGGATGCCCCACCAGCATTAACTTTTTTTTTTTTTTACCCTTCTGGTGCGTGTTAGGCTAAAAAGTTTCTCATTTGCCTCCCCTCCCTGATAGCTAGGAACAGTAGGTATTTATCCCAATAAACTGAGATTACCTTTGTTTACTCGCCCACGGAGGGATCCCCCCCAGTGATTGTTTTGGGCGTGAATAAATATGGTCGGGCCTCTCTGGAGTAGCTTGAGAGGGCAATCTCAGCCTTAGGTGTTTTGCTCCGGTTTGTTTTGTCCCTTGCTTGTTTTTCTCCCTCTTCCAACTTCCCCCATTAGCGGGAAGTTATTCCTATGGTGGGAGGGAGGGGGAAAGTGGCTCCGATGAAACGCAGACTGTGACGTGGACTGACTACCCCCGGACAGAACGGGTCCAGACACGCACCCCACTGGATATCCCTGTCAATGGTGCGTTGTTTATAACCCTCCATGCTCACAGTTCCACTCCCTTGAGCAATCTCAATCTTCTTCTTAACAAGAAGGTAATTGATGGCTGGGCTGGGAAGGTAGAACAAGTAAAAAAAAAATAAAACTTGCCAATGGAGACCTCAATCAAAACTGTCAACCCCTCCCAGGTTCATGACTTGATAAGACTGAAAGTTTAACTGTTATGATGTCGAGTCGAGGATCCCGCATGCCATGAATTCTTGCAAGGGTGTCATCACTTGCAGGTTTCATGATTATGGAAGAGGACGAGATCACACGTGAACTTGCTCAGCAACATGTGATTGATGCCCGTTTTATTACTCATTTCACGAAAGGCACAAGGGTGAAGACTGCACATTTGACAAAGTGAATCTTCCAGCCCATGTAAAAGTCGGGTATGAAATTGTCAACATAAGGCCATAGATCCCTAATCGGTGTTTATGATGTCGGTTATATGGACATAATGATCAGAACTGTCGGACTTCTCAATCAGTGTATGGCAAATGTGCAACACACCGTCACGATCCTGAACACTACACATCAGAGACCGTCTGTTACTTTCATTGTAAGGGTGCTCACTCCACTTCCTCTATAGGGATTGTTCCAAGTGGAAGGAGGAGAAAGAGGTCTGCGCGGTGAAGGCGACAGAGGGCATCTCCTTCTACGAAGCTAAGAAAAAGTTGAAGGAGTTCTTGCAACTCCCACGCTGAATAGGTCCTATGCTTCAGCGGTGATGTCCTATCCCGTGATTTGTTCTCTTGAAACAGACTGACCCTGACCCAGTTCCTCTTGCCACGCACTCTACCTCTCCATCTCAGCCTCCTGTCTGATCCAACTCTCAAACTGACATCTCTGTTACAACATCTTACGCTCAGGCTGCTGCTGCCTCTCATCCAATCAAGTCTAAACCGAAGTCCGACAACTCAAGTAAGGGTAACATGATCACCCTCATGAAACAGTCACGTCCTCATGCTCCTCCTGCTCCTGGTCCAGTGAGGGAGAGAAGGGTTAGCTCTTCCTCGGGGGAGTCTGGGAGTCTTGTTATTGACGAAAATATGGAGGTTTCCATCAGCAAGCACCGGGATAGGTCCCCCAGTAGCCATTCGCTTGTTGACAGGCGGGCCCCCCCCCCCAAAAAAAAAAGCACTGGCCATCCTCATAAATCTTAAACCGCCACATTCACTGTGTTACAATGGAATTGTAGGGCTCTTGGGAATAAACTACACAGTATAGCAAGTCTGCTTTCTATACACAGGCCAGATGCTATTTGTTTACAGGACACGGGCTGGATGGATCACCCTGATCCTCCCAAGTTCAAATACTACCACGTGTATACAAGACACGATGGTCACGGTGTTGCCATATACACAAACAAATCAAACCCACAAATGGAAGTAGTTCTCAGTTCTGCTCTGGAAGCTGTCGCGTGCCCATGAAAATTGAATAACACTGTCTGTCTATTTGCTCTCTCTACTGGACCCACTGATAGTGATGCTTTGAATTCACTATTTGAACATCTTCCCAGGAACAAGTTAGTGTTGGGCGACCCTAATGCCCACCATTATCAATGGGGTAACCTGAGGATCGATTGTCGTGGGGAGCAAGTAGCCACCCTCATACTACAGTCCAAGCTCTATCTTTTGAACGATGGTAGCAGGGGCGTCCACAGGATTTTTTGTAAGGGGGGCAAAATAAATTATACATATATGTGCGGTTATATCAAAATACACACACTCCAAATAGGCATAGGCATATACTTACATAAGTTACATGACTTACATCAAATGCATAGTGACAGAATGCATGCATCGACTCAATCACTCAACCATCCTTGAACAAGAACTGAAGCCGTCGAATTCCAAGGGGGGGCAGTTCCCCCCCTTGCCCCCACTTCGGATCCCCATGGATGGTAGAGCGACTCGTGTAGATGATCGTACTGGTAGCTTTTCGGCTATTGACTATCTCTGACCTCTCCGGGTATACATCAAGATTTCTTGTGGGACCCTGTTGACGACTCTTTGGGAAGTGATCATTTATCTATCTGTCTTCTTATACACGCGACATCGTTTCGGACCCTCCACCTCCAAAATTTAACTATAAGAAAACAGACTGGGGATCCTTCTCAAGGATCGCCAATTTAGATGTATCTGGGGAAACCATAGACGTAAAACTCGAAAATTTAACAAATTCTATATTACACGCGGCTAAGGCTATTATTCCTAAGACTTCAACAGTTCATGTGAAGCACAGAGCACATTGGTGGATCCCAGATTGCCAACAAGCATTAA
This sequence comes from Coenobita brevimanus, assembly GCF_032717465.1. NCBI lineage: Eukaryota > Metazoa > Arthropoda > Malacostraca > Decapoda > Coenobitidae > Coenobita > Coenobita brevimanus. The sequence goes on along the minus strand of NC_137016.1, from coordinate 35,711,071 downwards.
TCAAGCATTCTTGATTAAGAATATATGGAGTAGATGGGAAGTTGTTGAATGCTGTGAAGAGTATGTATGATGGTGCGAAGGCTGCAGTGCGTGTGGATGGTGAACTTAGTGAATTTTTCTCTTTGAAGGTTGGGTTGAAACAGGGATGTGTCATGTCTCCATGGTTGTTCAATCTGTACATGGATAGGGTAATAAAAGAGGTACAAGGTAGGGTAGTGGATGTTGGAGTGGCCCTGGTGAGAGAGGACAGTGTTTGGAAACTCCCTGTACTGTAGTTTGCAGATGATACTGTGTTGTTGAGTGAAGACGAAGGGGAGCTGCAAGGCTTGGTGGATGAGTCTGGGAGAGTGTGTAGGAAACGGAATCTAAAGGTGAATGTAGGGAAGAGTAAAGTGATGGTCTTTGCGAGAGGTGAAGTCAGTGAATGTACAACGAGGTTGGATGGTGAGGAATTGGAAAATGTGAGTACGTTTAAGTACTTGGGTAGTGTGATGAGTAAGGATGGAGGTTTGGAGGGTGAATTGTTTGAAAGGGTACAGCAGGGAAGAAAGGTTGCTGGTTCTTTGAAAGCAGTGATAAGAAACAGGGAAGTGAGCATGGAAGTGAAAATGTTACTACATGACAATATTGTGATACCAACTCTAACGTGTGGAAGTGAAGCTTGGAGGTTGTTGGAAAGACACAAGTCAAGAGTGAGAGCAGTGGAAATGAGTTATTTAAGAGGAGCCTGTGGAGTCACATGGAGAGACAGGCTGACGGATAAGGATATAAAGAAGCGCTGTGGTGTGGATGTGGATGTGATAGGAAGCGTTATGAGGAACACACTGAGGTGGTTTGGCCATGTGAAGAGGATGGAGGGTGAAAGACTGACGAAGAGAATGTACGTGAGTGAGATGGAGGGTGGAAGAGGGAGGGGGAAGCCAAGGATGAGATGGAGGGATGGGGTGGAGAGGTATATGAGAGAGGGGGGTGTGAGTTGGGAGCAGGGCAGTGAAATGGCAGGGACAGGGCGACGTGGAGGCGTTTTGTTTGTGGCCATCCCAAATGGGATTGAGGCGTCTGGCAATAGATAGATAGATAGATTATTATTTTATTTTTATTATTATTATTATTATTATTATTATTGTTTTAAGATTGTATGGACTTGATGGTCGGTTACTAAAAGGGGTGAAAAGTTTTTATGTAAATAGTAGAGCGTGTGTAAGAGTGGGAAATGCTGTGAGTGATTGGTTTCCCGTGAGAGTGGGACTGCGACAGGGATGTGTGATGTCACCTTGGTTATTTCAGATTTATATGGATGGCGTTGTAGGGGAGGTGAATGCAAGAGTTTTAGGTGGAGGTCTGAGTCTGGTGAATGTTGATGGTGGAGAGTGGAATCTGAAGCAGCTGCTGTTTGCAGATGATACTACACTGGTGGCTGATTCAGAGGAGAGATTGAGACAGTTGGTAGAGGAGTTTGGAAGGGTGTGTGAAAGAAGGAAATTGAAAATAAATGAGAATAAAAGTAAAGTGATGAAGTGTACGAGGTTGGTAGGTGGTAGGGGGATGAATATAGTTTTGAATGGTGAGTTGCTTGAGGAGGTAGAGTGTTTTAAATATTTAGGGTCACATGTTGCTGTGGATGGAATAGATGCAGAAGTGAAGTTTAGAATGAATGAAGTAGGTAAGGTGCTGGGAGGAATGAAAAAAAGTGTTTAGATGTCGTCCGCTTAGAATGGATGTAAAGAGAAGGCTGTATGAGGGTGTTGTGGTACCGACTGCGTTATATGGGGCTGAAACATGGAATATGGGTGTAGCAGAAAGGAAAAGTTTGAATGTAATGGAGATGAGGTGTCTGAGGAGTATGTGTGGAGTGACGTGTATGGACCGAGTGCGAAATGATGAATTGTGAAGGAGAACTGGAGTTGTTTGGGAGATGGCTGGTAGAGTTGAGCAGAGGATGTTGCGATGGTTTGGGCATATGGAGAGAATGGATAATGAGCGATTGGTGAAAAAGATAACTAGATCTGATGTGAGAGGTGTAAGGCTGAGAGGGAGACCACGAATAGGATGGATGGACACTGTGAAGAGAGTGCTGGATGCGAGAGGGACGTCTGTTGAGCAAGGAAGAGTGGCTGTGCGTGACAGAAATAAGTGGAGAGAAATTGTGAATGAATTAAATTTGATGCAGGCTGAGGGGATATTTTCCCGCATTTGGTCTGATCAGCTAGTCAGGTCAGGTGCGGGTAAGGGGATGGGTCTATTATGATGTGGCAAGGGTAAACCAGCTCTGCTGTCAGGCCCTGCTGCGGATGTCACTGATTGCACTGCACAGTTGACCCTTGTGCGGTGTGGTGCGGTGAGGACCTGTCCCTTCTCCCCTTTGGGGCTAAGATGCGAATGAATGTGTTTGAGTGGATGAGTAAATTGGGAGTGTGTCGTCCTGTCTCGGCTACCTCCCTTTCCTGGGGGGAAGCAGCCTAGGTATATAGATAGATAGATAGTTTTATTATTGTTTTATTATTATTACTATTATTATTATTATTATTATTTTATTATTATGATTATTATTATGATGATGATGATGATGATGATGATGATTATTATCATTATTATTAATATAATCTGATGAAAATATTGGGTGAATTTTCTAATAACAGGTGAGTGTTCTAGTGAAATCTAGTGTGCCAATATAAAGGCCACATCATGTATCTGATGGCATCATTCAGTGCCTAACATTAATTGATTTTAACTGAGCTTACAAACGATCTCTCGTAATCAAAGGGTTAAGAACAGGGGAACTGTGCCTGGGAAACTCACTCTGCAGCAAAACCTTACAAACAAGGACCAGCTATAATACGTTCATTATATCTTTTTCTCTCACTCTATTTTCTGGGTTTTGTTGTATATAATTTACATGAGAATGAAAAGTATTATAGCTCAAAGAAAATGGAAGGTTACTAGATTGTGATGTATAATGATAAATACTGTTTTCAGGGGAGTGAAAATGAATAGGACTCTATGGACTAATGTCTGAGCGTGAGACTCAAGATGGCGGACGCTTGCCTCACCTTGCCCTCCAGAGCACAACACAGAGCACCCCCTCTAGGGAATGTATTATCTCTATGGGACACCCATACTCCAACCGTTATTATACTTAATTATAAATTTTAAAAGATTATTAAATTTTACGCGAAAATCAAAGTACAGGGGGCCCTTCAAAAGCTAGGGCCTGCCATAGGTATACTGTAAGAGATCTGTGGGCAGGCTTTATAGGGTAACAGTTTAACATTCGTAATCCTTGCCATAACTGGCTTTTAATTACCAAAGTACATTTTCCTGGTGTGTTTTACAGTGTTATTAACGAAACTGGTAATTACTTTTGATGCTGATGTTACGATGTAACAACCCACCTGACCTCACTCTACCCAGCCTAACCTAATCTAAGGTAAACCTAACTCATCAGCACCAAAAACAATTATCAGATTCATCAAGGCATTAATAATATTGTTAAACACATCAGGAAAATGCATTTTGGTCATTAAAAACCAGTTTCTTCCTTCAGTCCATATCCCCTTTGGCCCTTTTCCTCACAGAACCACAAATCTCACCCTCTACCGATATATCTATTTTGTTTTCCCGGTTACCATCTCCTTACAAACTTCCGTAACAAGGGCGGCACCTGTTCTTATATCAAATCCCAATATGCAGTTGACACAAAACTTCACTTCATCCAGTTTTGATTACTCATTATATAAACTAAATTGTCAAAACATTACCAAATATATTTGTGTAGTTTATTGTTCCCCCAATGCATCTTCGGAACCCAGTGTATTTGATTCCATATCCACTCAGCTGAGTAACCTTAACCTTGCCCTTGGCACCGATATTACCATTTTGGGTGATTTTAACATACATAATGTTGAATGGTTATTGCATTCTGCCCGGACTGACGACGCTGGTCTAGAGTGCGAGCTGTTTGCGGAATCATTTAATCTCACCCAGTTGGCAAAGCAACCAACCAGGATACCTGATAATCTTGACCATAATGCCCATCTCTTGGATTTATTCTTGACAAATAATCCAGATCAATACAGGATAGAGGTACTGTCACCACTTGGATCATCTGACCACAAACTCATCAAAGCCTCATTAGTTAACCCTCCCACACCTCCCTGTTCTGAACCTGTCAGGGTGACCCGATGGCACTTTGATAGGGCAGACTGGGATGGATTTAGAAATTATCTTGCTGACATTCCATGGCAGTCTTTCTTCTCTAGTGATCCCAGTTCTACCCAGTCCCACATTTGTGACTTAATACTAGCTGGTATGGATTCCAAGTCAACAGTTCACTAAAAGATTGAACTCTCCAAAATGGTTTGATGGCAACTGTGCCAGAGCAACAGCCCAAAAGTCATTAACATATAACTCTTACTTAAAATCAAAAACATCTCAAATCACTCTCCCAATTTAAAATTGCTAGAAATCACGCAAAAGCCGTATTAAATCTATCTAAATCAAACTTTCTTCAAAAGCAAGCATCAAAACTACTTAACAACCCCAATGACAGTAGAATATTCTGGTCAACTCTTAATTCTTTCAATAATAACTTTAACAAGTCATCTTCCATTCCTCCACTAAAATCTTCAGATGGCAACATTACAAATGACCCGCCTGGGAAAGCAGATATCTTTGCCAGTACCTTTGCCAGAAACTCTACCATAGACGATACCAGCCAGAATGTCCCAGTACTGGAACTTGATTCTTCCGAAATTGCCCCACTTAAAATGCAGACAATATACGTAAAATCCATCCTAGACAATTTACCTACCAACAATGCTCTAGGCCTAGATGGAATTCCGCCAATTGTTTTGAAAAAGTGTTCCCCTGAACTTGCCTCTGTCCTAACTAAATTATTCAGACTATACATACGTACTTCTTTATTCCCAAATTCATGGAAAGAAGTGAATATCCACCAACTCCGAAGAAAGGAAGTTCGTCTGACCCCTCTGATTACAGACCAATAGCTGTCACATCTTGTCTTGGTAAGGTATTTGAAACTTTAATTAATAAGCACATTGTTAAACATCTTGAATCCAACAACTTAATTAGTGATAGACAATATGGTTTTCGCCACGAAAGATCCACCACTGACATACTCAATCTCTTAACTCATACCATCCATCAATCAATTGATCTTTTTGGAGAAACTCATGCAGTAGCTCTTGATATCTCTAAAGCTTTCGACAGAGTATGGCACCGTTCCCTGCTGTCCAAACTCCCCTGGTATGGACTAATGTCTTTTGTTCCTTTGATTTCTTCTTATCTTAGTGACAGGAAAATAAAAGTAGATGATGTATATTCCAATTTCGACTCAATTAACGCCGGCATGCCACAGGGATCAGTTCTGGCGCTAATCCTATTTCTGGTTCATATTAATGATCTCTTATCTGTCACCCACAATCCCATTCACTCATATGCAGATGACTCAACACTACATAGTTCACTCACACTCAGACACCCATTTACAAAGTCTAATATCTCTACCTCTCAACTCAGTACAGCCATCTCCATAAATCAAGATCTATCTACGATCAGTGAATGAGGACAAAACAACCTTGTCTCTTTTAATGCTAGTAAAGCTAAATGTATACAGTTTACTAACAGAGATTTGCCAGATTCGTACATTACGTTCAGTGCCACTAATATTCCCATCTCCAAAAGAATTGAAATTCTTGGCGTCTCACTTAACAGTGCCCTCAGCTGGACCTCTCATGTCAGATCACTTGCTAAAACCGCCTCAAAGAAACTTGGATTATTGTACAGTGTCCGTAACTTCTTCGACGATGAGCAGTTAGCTATAATTTATAAAAGTCATGTGTGCTCTCAGCTTGAATACTGCTCACCCTTGTGGAATGGCTGTGGAGAGGTTGCATTGACCCGCCCCATCCCGACGTTTTCTGGGCAGTGGTACGCCCCAGTCCCGACATTTTTGGACCTTTTTTTTTTTTTGGCTCAAACATCCGCTTTTGGTGAGAAACATCGAAAATTCATAGAGAAATCGCTCATCTGAGGTTTAAAATACTTGATCTAGGTACGAGTTCCTCCTTACCTGACTGGGTTTTCTAACAGGCTGGCACCAAAGAAAACGAGTTCTATGGGAGGGTAACTATTTTATCCACTCATAAACAGTATTTATTTATTTACTTGGTACGAATTTATATGTAGTACAAGAGTATATTGGTTTTCAAACAGTAATACAGGCATTATAAGCATTGTTTCACTCACTAAATCATCACCATTCATGACCTTTTTTTCCCACATTACCTGATCATCATTTCTGACTGTTTCTTCCTCTAATGCTATGTAAACTTTGTCCTCCACATTGTCATCGATTGGGGAATCACTCTGGCCCTGAATGTCTTTATTGACCAGGTCACTGGTAACAGGTGAATTGCCGAGACAATGGCATGCAGGGGGGGGGGAGAGGTTATGCGGTGTAAGGCATTGTCCCTGCTTGGCATCTTGCAGAGGAATAGAGGAAGGTGTCCCGTGTATACGTGCCAAAAATCACTCGCGAAATCACTCGCGAAAATTGAAAATTGTGCTAATTAGGGACCTTGCAATGTTGCCGCGTTAATTCACGTCTCCGGGATATGAGTGCACATCATGTGAGGACGTGAATTCACGTCTCCGGGACGCGGCAGGTTAAGACAACTAGACAAAATTCAGAACAAAGCTGTTAGAATCATTAACAACCCTGTCATTACAAATAAACTACCTCCCCTGCATGTAAGAAGGAATGTTGCCTCCCTTGCATTATTTTAGATATTTTTTTGGCAAATGCTCAGACGAAGTTACATCCATGGTGTCACCTCTCCATGCCTTCCCTCGTGCTACACGGGCATCTGGTAGCACTCATGACTGGAATGTCACTCAGCCATATTGCAGAACTTCTGCCTATCAGAATTCTTTCATTCCCCGAACTGCATCTCTCTGGAATTCGCTTCCCCAGAGTTGTTTCCCTCCAAATTTCAACCCACAACTGTTCAAGTGTAACTGTTACAGGTATTTTATGAACGGAGGACGCCAGTAATCTGGTGTATGGATTGTTTTTTTTTTTTACTCATTTGTTTTTCCTTTCTCCGTTCTGTTATTTATATAAAAAAAAAAGTTATGGCAACTTCTTAATATCGTCCATAATCCTCTCAACTCTATAAAATTACAAATATATATATTTATATACACTATTACAATAGAAAGAGTTTCCAGTAATTTATATTCACAGTTAGTCGTAGACAGTAAATACTGTTGTTTGTTATAAAAGCCAATTTTCAAGAGCCGGCGGCGTTGCATCCACCAGTTTCAATGTCAGGTGACGACTGAGACGGTGAGACCGTGAGACGTGTCTCGAATATATCGGAAGGTTTAAGCCTACCGCTTGGCTGCAAGTTGCCAGATATCTCATTCTCAAAACTTATTTAATATCTCAGCCGAGATTGTCAGAATGATAAATATATATATATTTTTTTAAATATTAATAAAAAAGCTTAAAAATTTTCTTAGGCTTTTTTGGCCCCCCCCTCAATTGGGGGCCCTGGGGACAGTTTCAAACAGCCCCCCCCCCCCCGATCCCCCTCAGGTACGCCACTGCAGGTATCATAAAGCATATTTTTGTTTGGATCTTTTGGCCTGTGAGACTGAGCCAATAATTTCGGTCTTGAATGATGAATGAATGAAGCTGTGGCCATTTCAGTGGGAATATGATAGTTCCGCAGCTTATATGCTCTCCTCTTCTTGTTTCTGGATCCTAACCGCCCTACACAGTAAAAGAATGTGGATTAATGACGACAACAACGACGACGACGACGATCTTTAAGATAAGATTATCATTAGATGTCAGTAACGTTCTAACCTTATTCCCACCACCATGAGGAGGGCAGGGTCTAGGTACATGAAAAAGGAAAATACAAAAGTAAATACAAAAGTAGGGAACGTACCACCAGAACTTCACACGTTCACTGACTCGCCACTCCAGCCTCGGATATTCACACCAATCAACTTTTTCATTACACGAGGTTATTCCTTGGTATTCTCGTTGGTTAAGGAAGCTCCCTAACATCTCTTCCTAAGTGATTTATTTTATTACACCATATTTTCTTCGTGTTATATAAATCATCTTAATTTCGCCGCAATCAGCATAGACAACGTGAAAAATTATACTAACTAACCGCATTAAAAATAAATCGCTAAGGAAGATTTACTAGAGTGTCTTCTTGATTGACGAGAATACGGCTCCTCCATTCGTAATCTTGTCGGTTAAGATCTCCCAGCACCTCTTCCTTTCTTGTTTGCTACTGTATCTCACGCAATAGCAGTCTCTTGTATGTTATTTATGCAGTGTATGCCTGTATCACAAAGATTTAAAACACACACACAAAATGCTGATGAGTATAATTTGTTCTTTTTCACCTGACAAAGACCCCTAAGCATTTTCCAGCTCACTTTATGGTCAAGCACCGTCAAACTGGAGGATAAATTTGGCAAGTTGCCAAAGAGGTTCATTCCAAATTCATAACTGGGGCTCATCATATTCCACGCAACTAGTGGCAGTGACCCAGTGCCGTCAAACGAAAACAAACTAGCTACAGTATGCAAAACGGTGCGCCAAAAAAAAAAAAAAAAAAAAAAAAAAAAAAAAGACTAACACCACAAGATTACAACCCCTGAAGTGAACAACAGCATTTCGGGGAAGCCAGGATGTAAGAAGTCAACAGAAATGAAGTGACACAACACCGTCAGCTCGATGCGTCTTGTTTATATTACGCTTGTTGCTACCAGCAACTTAACAGTTTAGGGGGACCTGTTGTACTTCAGAGATTAATGGATACTATTTATTACTCCTTCACCCCGAGACGTTCTTCCTAATCTAAATAATATCGTCAGACGGCAACAAGGAAAAAAAAAAAAAGAAATCCTAGTGAAGGGGTAATAAACAACAACAATTAACTGCTATAAAGTACTGTACAACTAACAACGATATCCATTACCATCAACAGCATGTGGTCAGTCCCTCCTTTACCGAATAAAGACGTCATCATACTAAAAGTATCAGTATACAACCAGTAAGTAACAACAATAAAATGCAAATAAAATAATACAACAACAACAACAACCATCATCATCATCAGTAACACCTGGCCTTCTCCCCCTCTCTTTATTAGCCGCATATAACATTAGGGCGGCGGTAATTTATGGGTAAGGGGACAGACCAGCATAAACCCTTAATGAGGAGTAATGGCAGGGGAGAGCAGGCAGGGACCTAATGACACTTCCTGTATGATGGCATGTGCCAGATGCTGATACTTAGATGTGTTGTTGTTCCGTGTCTTTTATATATTTTCAATGCTCTGGTGTTTTCTATTATTTTTCTTAAAGTGTTGGTGTTACATATGTGTTTTTATGCATTGTTCTTATGTGCTACTATGGTATGTTGGAGTTTCTGTGTTCATATGTATTATTCTTATGACTCATTGTTGTGCACTGGTGTTTCTATATGCTTTTAAGTTTTGTTAACATGTGTCTGTGTTGTGTATTTGTGTTTCTATGTGCTGCTATGTATTGCTCTGATGCATTGCTGTTCTGTGCTGGTCATCCTATGTGTCTGATGTATTACGGTATAAGAACTTAAAGCTGATGCTGTGCGTGTTTCTGTAGGCTATGTGTTGCTGCCGTGTGGGTGATTGAAGTGATGCTGTTATGTGTTGTTTTCTGTGATTATGTGATAGTGTTATGTCTTCAGTGTCTCTGAGTTGCTTATGTCCTTGTGCGTTGGTGTTTTATATTAGGCAGCGATCTAATGGCACTCCCTGTTCCATGACAGGTGTCAGATATTACTGTCGTGTGTTGCTCTTATGTGGTGCTGTTTGGGGTTAGGTGTCGTCATGCCTGTGTTGTTTTGCTGTTAGTTATGTTGCTTTTGTGTGCTGCTCTCAAAGGGTTTGTGTTACAGGGGTTATGTGTTGCTTCCTTATGTTACAATATATGTTCCAAGTGTTGCTCTCGTGTTGCTGGTGAGTATTATTATTATGCCATTAAGTTCTGCTGTTATGTACCGCTGTTGTGCATACGCTGTTGTGCATGCGGAATGTGATGGGAACGACAACAGACTCTGGCCTGTAATCTCGTAGAGTTAAGGGACATTCTTGTACATCTTCCTTACCAGATTATTTCTGCATATGGCTCATGCTAATCTTTGGTATGATATTAATGCACCCCATGTCAATATTTGAAAGTATTGTGTAGCATGCAAAACAAATCGCTAAGGATGACGCTTTACAGAGCTTCCTTAACCGGCCAGAATACGAGTCTGTATGTGGAGATATTTACTAAGTCTCATCACAGGAAGTCTACCATTATGAATGAGACTGTCAGGGAGTTTTATGAATGACATTTTATTACTGCTACAGCCAGGCGATTATATTGAGCTTAGCCATTACTATCTACAGGCACTGACCTCAGACACAGATCTTAGCATCGGATCACTCCCAACACACGCCCAATACGCCAGAGCTTTCCCGATGTGCGGCGATAATCCGGTCAAAATTAACAGAACCACACTGTCCTTGAATCCAGCCACTGAAGAAGGTTTATCACAGAGACCGAAGAGTTCCCTGGGATCGTATTGATAAAGAACCGTAACCGGTTTACGGGTATAAACATGTCTCTAAAACTGTTAACTATTGTTACAGTTCGCATTGTTTTTCGCATTTCGTCACTTTAATTTTAAGTGTAGTTTAATTATACTGTACTTAGTAGCTGTACAACTGAATGTAGACGTACATAAAAGCTATATAATACACAGCTTCAGCTAATGAGAGTTTTTTAAATACATCCCCTGCCGACCATTAAGATTCTGCGTCAGGGGAAAACGCTTTCGAGCCACATCTATGAAGTACATATCAGCGAACTGGTTTGCCAGGGACCATACAGGGTAATTATAAAACCTTAACCACCTGACGATAGCGACATTATGACTGTTATATTTACGCTACTTAAAGGCGATAGTACTTAGCTTCGGGGTGTTTATCGTTTCAGGGCTACCCATTAAAAAACAAGCAGAAAACTTTCAAAATTGTTGAATGCCACGAAAAACAGTACAAAGCCTTTTCTGTAATTTGCTTCTATAGCTCAAAATGCTGTCCGTGATAATATGACTATGAATATTTCAGCATGCATAGGTTACACAAACATGGTATGGGCTCTGCGCACATTCGCACAGTAAAAATTCTGTAAATAACAATAAGTCCGTTGTGTACGAGCGAAAACTTTTATGCAAGGGTGTTGGAAAAGTCTCCGTCGGTTGGACACACTCTCGCACCTCACACACTATACATAGCCACGCCTCACACTACTACATCTTACCCACACCGACCATCTCCCATACTTTATAATGTGTGTGTGTGTGTGTGTGTGTGTGTGTGTGTGTGTGTGTGTGTGTGTGTGTGTGTGCAGATAGGGTGAAAGGAGAGATACAGTCAGGCAAGTGGAGAGGCATGTAGAGAGACAGACAGGAAAGGCGAAAGGGAGGGTGACAGGGAGGAAGGGAGAGAGGAGTCGAGGCTGGTAGGGAGACAGGGTGGGTGATAGTGGAACGAGGCAGGAATGGTGGGAGTGGAAGGGACAGGAGAATGAGAGGAGGGGAGAGGCAGGATACGACAGCTAGAGAGGACTGGAGGGAGGTATAAGGAAGGTGGTAAACATACAAGCAGACACAGAGAAAGAGACAAGCAGAGGTAGTGAAAGAAACAGGCAGAAACAGTGAATGAAATAAACAGAGACAGTGAGTGAAAGCGACAGGGACAAGCAGGGAAAGAGTGAGGTAGACTGAGACTAAGAATAAAGCAGAGAGAGAGGGGGGGGGGAGGGCGTGGCAGTGAAATAAACCAGAAGACTCGGTGAATGAGGCAGTGAAAGAGACAGAAAGAGACACACTGAGACGGGGGAGGCAGGGAGAGACAGAGTAAGACGGGTGGCGTAGCAGTGAAGTAGCGAAGCAGAGACAGTGAAAGAGACAGGCAGAGACAGAGTGAGACAGGGGAAGCAAGGCGCGGCGAGGCAGTGAAACAGACAGCCAGAGGCAGAGAGGGGAGGTATACCCGACAAGATACGCTCTGCTGAACCTACACAAACTTGGCTTTTTTTTTTTTCTTTGCGCTGGGATTGTGATGCTTCCTGGTATACACACACACACACACACACACACACACACACACACACACACACACCTCTCTCTCTCTCTCTCTCTCTCCATTTAGTCTCTGGACAGTCCCTAACCTATTCAGTACAATGACGTCGGTTGCATTCTATTCTCATAATTTACCAAACGATTTTATTCAGGTCAGGAGAGACTTTTTCAGCTGGGGAGGTTGGATATGACCTTCATCAACTTCTTGACTACATGACGCCTCCTTTAAGATGAATAAAATCGTCTCACATCGAGAGAACGTAACGATAATAAGCCGTTGTACTGAGATTTAAAAGCGCTAGGCAGTTTTGTGTTCCATGTTTAACTAAATTTGTAAAAACAAACATAAGATAATAGGGTATGGTGACGGCAATTTAATTTAGCTCCGACTTCCGGCATAATGTTAATGGGAAAAGTTGTGTAAGCGTAATCTTTTGTCCCAACGAAAAACTGCTCTGCAGGCGGATAAAACTGTGTATGTATAATCTTTTGTACTTACGACAAATTACAACGCAGGGGATACAAAGTTATGTAAGTGTAACCTTATGTCCCTTCGAAGGAAACAATGGACATCTTTGATAGCCGCACCTACCTCTGCAGTATTCTAAAGGGGAAAAAAAAAAAAAAAAAAAAAAAAACTTTACCGGTTAAGCACTTCATGACATCCTTCTGGGTCAGTGAGAGACATAGATAGGAAGGGGGATGGGGACGCACAGCTGCATTCCAAAATAGGGAACAAAAACGGGGCTGTGCAAAGTTACATGCCCCGTTTATCTGTGCAGAAAGAAACAAAAAAGAGGGGGTAAGGGAAAGAAAGAAATATAAAGATGGTATTAAGTTTGCTGAAAAAACTTGCTTGTCATTTTCGTTTCTACAAAAATTATGATGTACGGGTATAATATAAACTCCCTCAGCCATAGGACGTATTTTATTTTCAGTATCACCAGACGATAATACTCAGTTTATGAAAACACCCTAGGCTATATTTAACTCATCTCTGAAGTCACTCCGAAATTGAATATTGTCATTGTGTGTGTGTGTGTGTGTGTGTGTGTGTGTGTGTGTGTGTGTGTGTGTGTGTGTGTGTGTGTGTGTGTGTGTGTGTGTTTTCCACGCTCGTTCAGCCATCTCTTTGTCACTACCCTCTTCTATATAAACAGCTCCCCATTTCCTTCCTGCCACCTCTCAATTCATCTTTCCCCCTCTTCCTCACTCTCCCCTCACCATTCTCCCTCTCTTCCGTCCTAACTCCCCTCCTTTCGTCCATATTTACCCACTTCTTCCCTCTACATCCCTTCCCTTCTCTCTCTTGTTTTTTCCCCCACTTCTCTTCTCACTGATTTCCTTCTCTTCCCTTCCTTGGGTTCGCTGTTTTCTATACTTCTCCACTTCCTCTCCATCCTCCTCCTCCATACCTCCATCAAGTTTAGCAGTTTATGAATGTTATAAGAGTAAGCGATAGTATATTGGTAGTGAAAATTCTATTCGGTAGAAAGATAGCTGCAGTTATATCGGCATATGCTCCTCAGACAGGATTGGATGAAGCAGAGAAAGATAGATTTTGGGATAATCTAATACGTGTAGTAGGTGGCATGCGGGATGATGAGATAGTGGTTTTGGGAGGGAACTTAAATCGTCATGTAGATGAAGCAGCACAAGGTTATGAAGGAGTACTTGGGGGATGTGCGTATAGTATAAGGAATGCGGAAGGGGAAGGGATACTCGAGTTTGGGGAGGCAACGGACATGATTGTGTGCAACACATACTTTAGGAAAAGAGAGAAAGTTAATTACGTATGAGTCTGGGGATAACAGCAGGCAGATAAATTATTTTTTTGGTTAAGAGGGCTGATAGGAGGTTAGTGAGGGATGTTAAAGTTATAGGAAGTGAGGAGTGTGTGCAACAGCACAAACTATTGATTTGTGATGTGGTGCTTAAAGAACAAGTGATGAAAAAGAGGACTTATGTACCTAAGAGGAAAATATGGAAGCTGAAAAACCAAGTAGTAATGGATGCCTTCTATAGTGAGATGAGGAGAGTGGTGGCTGAACAGGGAGCTGTAGACAGAAGCGTTAATGAACAGTACAGAGCCCTCAAGAACAATCTCTTGAGAGTTACTGATGTAACATGCGGTTGGACAAGAGGACCACCAAGACATAAAGTAACTTGGTGGTGGGATGAGGGTGTAGATGCTGCAGTTAAGGAGAAAAAAAGGCTTTTCCGGGAATGGAAGAAGGGTGGTAGCAAGGAGGAATACTTGGGTGCCAAGTGTAGAGCTAAAGAAGAGATATACAGGGCGAAGTCTGAGTCACAGAGACTTTTACTTGATAACCTAAATCATGGGGAAAGGAAAAATATATTTAAGGTGGCAGATCGGATGAAGAGGGATAATCGGGATATTACAGGTGAGCAGTGTGTGAAGAACGATGAAGGAAGAGTAATGGAGAACAGTGAGGATATTAAAGATGCATGGACAGTGCATTATAGCCGGTTGTTGAATGAGGAATTTGACTGGGACAGGGAAGGTTTGGAGCCAGCAGATCCAGTGTTTGGCCCTTGGCCTTTGATTGATGTTGCTACTGTGAGTGAGGCAATAGGCAGGATGAAGGTGGGGAAGGCAGCAGGTGTGTCTGGGTTGGCTGCCGAAATGTTGAAGGACTCCGGAGATATAGGGGTGAGGTTAGTCACTGACCTGATAAATATGATTATTTATGAGTGTGTTGTCCCAGATGATTGGCGAAGAGTGTAATTGTAAACGTGTATAAAGGGAAGGGTGATGCCCTGGAAAGAGGAAATTATAGAGGTGTAAAGCTTTTAGATCAGATAATGAAGGTAATGGAGAGAGTTTTAGAAGGTATGATTAGGGAAAAAGTGAATATTGATGAGATGCAGTTTGGGTTTATGCCAGGTAGGGGGACCACTGATGCCATATTCATTGTTCGACAGCTTCTGGAAAAATATAATGGTAGGAGAAGGGATCTGTATTTTGTTCTTGTTGATTTGGAAAAGGCTTTTGAGAGTCCCTAGAGAGGTGGTGAAGTGGGCAATGAGAAAGCTTGGCTTGGAGGAGTGGCTGGTTAGGGTGGTTATGGCCATGTATGTGGGTGCTCACACCCAGGTAAAAGTGAATGGAGATTTGAGTGATGAAGTTTCCGTGAATGTTGGTGTGCACCAGGGGTCAGTTTTGAGTCCCATGTTGTTTATTATGGTACTTGAAGCCCTCTCACGTGACATTAGAAACGGACTCCCGTGGGAGATGTTGTATGCTGATGATTTGTTGTAGAATGCAGAGGACGAAAGGGAGGCGGAGGAAAGGTTCAGGAGGTGGAGAGATGGTATGGGGCGCAAGGGCTTAAGGGTAAATGCAGATAAAACAAAAGTGATCATATCTAGGGTTGATGGCGGTACTGTCAAAGACGAGGGAGAGTGGCCATGTGCAGTTTGCCGCAAGGGCGTGGGAAGTAATTCCATCTTGTGCAGTGTTTGTGATAAATGGGTGCACAAGAGATGTAGTGGTATCAGAGGTAGACTGCGAGATAATGCCGATTTTATGTGTACGACGTGTCGGGGAAAGCAGGTGGAGATTGTCAAACGTGAAAGGATTGAACTTGCTGGTGAATCGGTGTGTGGAAGAGTTTTGTCATTTGGGAGACATGTTGTGTGCTGAAGGTGGGGCTGGAGCTAGCTCTATGGCTAGGGTGAGAAGTGGTTGAAGAAGTTCAGAGAGCTCTTGCCACTTTTGACACTGAGAGGGCTCTCCCTACATGCTGAGGGGTCTTTGTATGCAGCATGTGTTAGGAATGTAATGCTGTATGGCAGTGAGACCTGGGCAGTAAAGGAGGAGGATATTCGCCGGCTCAGACGTACAGCAATGACAATGATTAGGCGGATGTGTAGTGCGTCCCTGCGTGCAAGGTCTGGGGGGACTGGGTTTACGATGGAAGAATTGAGAGGTAGGATGGGACTGGAGTGTATTGGTGTTGTGATGAGGAGAGGTAGATTGAAATGGTTTGGACATGTGGAGAGGATGGAGGATGATAATTGGGTGAGGAAGGCGAGAAGTGTTAATATTGGGGGTGGGGTTGTGAGGGGTAGACCGAGAAAGACATGGGACGAGATTATTAAGTGTGACCTCAGGGTCAAGGGACTGAACAGGGAGGCTGTTATGGATCGTGCAGCATGGAGAGCCGCCATTAGGTGACCAAGGCCGACGCATGCAAGCATGTTGGAGCCTTTAACCCGTCACGTCCCGAGGTTTTCCGCACCTCCGACATCCCCCAGTCCCGAGGTATTTTCGAAAATTTTTTTTTTGGCTAAAACCTTCACTTTTGGTGAGAAACATCGAAATTTCATAGAGAAATCACTCACCTGAGGTTTAAAATACCCAATCCAGGTAGGAGTTCCTCCTTACCTGACTGGGTTTTCTAACATGCTGGCACCAAAGAAAACGAGTTCTATGGGAGGGTAACTATTTTATCCACTCATAAACGGTATTTATTTATTTACTTGGTAAGAATGTATATGTAGTATGAGAGTATATTGGTTTTCAAGCAGTAAAAAAGGCATTATAAGCATTGTTTCACTCACTAACTAATCACCATACCTGACCTTTTTTTGCCACATTACCTGATCATTATTTCTGGCTGTTTCTTCTTCTAATGCTATGTAAACATTGTCCTCCACATTGTCATCGATTGGGGAATCACTCTGGCCCTGAATATCTTTACTAGCCAGGTCACTGGTAACAAGTCCTTTGCCAAGACAATGGCGTGAGGGGGGGAGGGGGGAGGTTATGCGGTGTAAGGCATTGTCCCTGCTTGGCATCTTGTAGAGGAATAGAGGAAGGTGTTCCGTGTATACATACGAAAAATCACGCGCGAAAATTGAAAATTGTGCAAATTAGGGACCTTGCAATTGCACGACGTACTGGTACGTCACCGGGACTGGCAAATGCAAATAGTTGCAACGTACCCATACGTCGACGGGACGGGGCGGGTTAAAAACGAAACAATCTTCTTCCTACAATGCTCCTTTTATCTGTTTGTCTCTCCCCCCCCCCTCCCTACTCTCCAATTCTCCGCCCCTCTCTCATCTCCATTTCCCGTCCTTTCTCTTCATCCCCAATAGTCAATACGGCTTCCCATTTATGTGCCCTTTCCACAGTATTCCTACATTTCGTTTGTCCTCTCCTTTTCTCCTCTTCTCCAACCTCTCTTCTCCGCTCTCCGTGCCCCTCCTCTTGTCTCCATTCTAAGTCGTCCATCCTGCCTCCCATATATGCGGTAAGTCCATCCATCTGTCTTTCTCCCACAATATTCCTCTGCTCTGTGTCGGTTCCAGCTCTTGCAGTTTGATGCACCTCTTTCCTTTCTCATTCTTCTTCGTTCATTTATTCACATTCATTGTTCGCTGTCGTCCTCTTTCATTTTTTTTTCTTTCACTCTCTTTTAGTTTGTTTTCTTTCTCACTCAGCTTTCTTCATTCTTACTCCATTTCTCCTTCTCTATCTTCCCTCCAAATCCCTCCTCCTATCCATTTCTCCTTCTCCCTCCTATCTTCTCTCCATTTCCTCTCCTCTCTTTTCTCCACTTCTCCTGTTGTCTTCTCATTACTTCTCCGCCTCTTTCCCCTTCACTTCCCCGCCTCACCATTGCCACCCGTCCATCCTGCCTCCCCATATCTTCACTAGCTTTTTGTGTCTGGCTTGTGTCGATTCTTGCTCTTCCTGTTATCATGCTTCCCCTTCCTCTTTTCTCTCTGCTTCCTTCAGTCATTCATCTCATTTTCCTGTCTTGGTCTTCCTCTATCATGCTTCCCCTTCTCCCTCTTCAGTCTTCGTTCAGTAATTCATCTCAGTTTCCTGTCTAGCTCTTTCACTCTTCTTCCTTTCCTTCTTGCGTTTCCTTCTCCTATATTTCGTTTCCTTCTCATTCGCCTTCGTGCATTTCTTTATTGTCTGTTATTTGTCTCCATCATTCGTTTGTGCTTCTCTTTTTCTCTCAGTGTTCTTCCACTCCCCTATCTCGTTATTGTTCTCCAATGTTTCTTCCTCTCCTCTGTTTGCTGTCTTCAATATATATTTCTCCAATTTCCTCTCACTTTTCCATTACTCTCCTACCCTTTTCTTTCCCCTCATTTTCTTTCCTACATTCCATCCACTTCTCTGATTGTTCACTCCCTCATTCATTCATTAATTGCCCTATTCACACTTTCCTTATTTTCTAGTATTACTCGTATTCTACCCTTCCCTTTCACCCATCGCGAGGTGACACTGACATAGTTGAACGGCTCCGATGCCTGGTTATGCAAACACCCCTCAGGTCGCTCCCTATCCCCAGAAAGTAGGAAAGTGGGCTGCAGATGGAGGAGGCAACTTCAGCCTGCAATACAAAGGTTACAACAACAAGAACATCAGTCCCTTTTCGCCTGATTTTTCTTTCTTTCATTCTTTCCACTGCTATCTTGCTCCCTCCATCACTTCTTATTTTAGTCCATCTTTTCTTATCTCATGGGTTTCTTCCATCCTTCCTGTGCACTCCTCCCTTACCCTTCTCATTCTTTTTCCTTCTTTCTGGTCCTGTCGTCTGTAGTTCATTTTCATTCTACCTTCACCCTCTTCCTCTCCATCCTCTTTCTTATTCATCCTTTCTTTTATCATTCTTTTTCCTTCCCTTCCTCTGCTTGCTTTGTCCCAGTTTCATTCTTCCCCCATCTGTCCTTTTTGCATCAACCACTGTTATTCTAGTCGTCCTGTTTTACCCTTTCATTTACGCTTTATTTTTAATTCGTTATTCCCTTTTCTCTAGTCACTCTTATTTTCACATCTCCTTTCTTATTCATTTCACCTTGCCGGACAGGACTCATCCATTCTCTATCTTTTACTACTTTACCCTTTCTTCACTCATCTCTTGTGTTACTTCTTCCTCTCCTTTGTTACTTTTTCTCTCTTTCTGATGCTCCTTCCTTCTCATGCGCATCTCTTCGTTTCTTGCTCCTGTTTTGTCGTCTTTTATTCGTTCATTTTCCCTTTTCCTCTTATTTTCCTTTGTTCGTCTCTCTCTCTCTCTCTCTCTCTCTCTCTCTCTCTCTCTCTCTCAGCCGGAATATCACATGAGGGATTATCCCTCTGGCTCTCAGTGAATATTACCCCTTCACTCCGACGACGCTCTGACACTGAATAAAGCCACCCGAAAACATCAAAATAAATCAGTAATAGATGTTATTGTATTTTAGGCGGTGTAGGAGGATTCGTATCACCTCTTCCTTAGCAATTTATTTTCTATCATGTATTCCATCATTCTCTTCTATGCTAGTTATATAGTTTTAATATCGACACCGTTTCCATCAATAACATACGGAAAACGAGGATACTGAGGTGTGATATACATAATTAATCGCTAAGGGAGGGGTGTTACGAGGTCTCCAGCTGTTTCCCACTCCTTCACTGCCAGGGGTCTGGTCTTCACTTTCCCAGTTCATTGTACTCTGAATACCCCTATATAGTCTATACAATTTAATTCTGACACGCGAGACTCTACAGTACGGAGGGTTATGCTTAATGAAATCGTCTGAGGCCAGCAAGATTACACTAACCAAAGACGTGTATCGTACTGAAAGGGTTAACAGATATTTTTTAAATCTCTGCATTACGAAGTCTTTCCTAAGCCGAATAAAACCGTCTGGGGGAAGCAAAAATTAACTATACTCTCTTAATTTTAACTTGGCCTACCACTGTCCTCTCTCCAGCTTGAATACCAAATTATAATAAGATATTAACACTACAGTGTGGTGTCAGTACCGAGGAAGTGCTATGTAAAGGATGTAGAGCCATAATGTTTTTTCAGGCAATGAGCCACGTGAAATAAGCTGCAAACGCACGAAAATCTGGGCCAAGTTGGGATGAAGAGAGTGGTTCCAGAATTATCCCCAAATCGTGTAATGGAAAATAAATGATATGTCTTAAAACTTCACCTACAAAAGTTACCCTCAAGTTAAATAAAGTAGTCTAAAGGTAGTATGAATAAAACAAATTAAAAAGTCCTCGGAATGAAGGGTTTATCCCCTCCGCTCTGAGGACTTCACTAAGGTCAATAAAAATAGGGATGAATAGAATAGAAAATAGGAATTGTGGTTTCTGAGGGCTGGTTTTAATGTTATCAGTCACAAAATTTCTTCTTGAACTTAATCGTCTCCAAGTGACCAGAAAAAAAAGTCCCTTCTCTCTCTCTCTCTCTCTCTCTCTCTCTCTTCCCTTCCCACACACCAAGTAATGCGGCAGTATCTCTGAGCATATTGCCAGCATGACTCACGCCCACTGTGTGCCCGCGGGATTGAGCGCCTAAACGGGTCAAGAACGGGAGAGTCACTTTCTTTCCTTCCTCCTTCATCACTGTCTTAACAAATCAAAAATCGTCTCAAAATTTCATCCCAAGACGTGACTAAACAATGATTTCTAGGCCTACCAAAAATTCGGCTCAGTATTACAGATCCTGAGACTTTCTAAGACATTTCTAAGCCTACACAAATTCGTAAAAAACACAAATCCCCCCCTCAAAAAAAAAAAAAAAAAAAGATGTCAAGATAGCGGAGTCATGCGCCTTTCTCTGTCACAGGGAAAAATATTTGCCTCAAAACTGCACTACACGAAAAATAGACGAAACCGATTTCTTTAAACATTACATTACCAAAAAATGACAAAGTATAATTTTTTACATATTATATTGGCAGAGAAAATGACAAAATACGGTTCATTAAACGTAAAAAAAGCTGCCTTAATATTACTTTTCTTAGAAAATGGAAAAGACATGTTTCTCTTAACCTAATTTCGTCTGATTATCCGAATCTCGAGAACTTAAACAAAATAAGGTTCTCTATGTCCATCTATATTTCCTGTCAATAGTTCATGTACAAGAATTAGCCAAAACATATTCTGTCGGAATAATATCGTTGCTAACATTTTCGGCATAATGAAAACTTAAAGAGGCTAATTATTTCGTTCTTCCTGCCACCAGATGTTTGTAGTTAACTTTCTACAATCCGATGCTTTATTTTGTATGTTGTTCCAACTTTCTTCAGATCACTATATTCAGCTTAGGATTTTTTTTTTTTTTTTTACTTGAAGGGTTAGATACAGCCTTCAGAAATTCCTTGACTTTTGGGGATATTTCCGTAGGTGAACAGAATCGTCCGGAGACAGCAAGAAAAAAAAATATGTTACCAGATCCAGGAAGTTAAAACACATGAACGGGCCAAGAACGGGGTCATGTGCACTCCTCCCTTTTCTGGGAAAAAACAAAATTTTCCTTAAAAGGTATAAAATCGAAAAATGTCCAAACACTACAGATCAAGAAATGATAAATACTGTACATTCTAGCAATTGGCCATAATTACAGACTCCGAGACATGGGAAAAAAAAAAAAAAAAAAAAAAGATACATAGAATTGGTTAAAAAAAAAATAGAAACCGCCAGAAATGGTCTAAATTACAGTCCCCGAGAAACGACAAAAAATTAAGGGTCTCAGAAAACGGCCAAAAAATACAGACCGAGAACGGACAAAAATACACAGCTCAAGAAATGATAAAAAATTACACACCTCACTAAATGGCCACAACAAGATGATCTAAACCAGTTTTGTAGCTCAACCCAGTCAATAAAGAGTCAAATTCTCGTTAAGAGGCGATATTCCAGGACCAGTATTTTCGTCACATTATGAGGCTTCCTAACTCCTCGTCCTTACCTGTGTAATGCATCATATGGCATGTTAACATTCTCTTCGTTTAGGCTACTTGTGAAGCTAATGCTCATATCTGAAATGATGATGATGATAAGAATAATAATAATAATGATCATCATCATCATCATCAACATAAATGAGTAAACATAAAATCAATAATATACTGGAGCGTACTAAAGTATAATATGCAAAACAGATCCCTACTAAAAACGTGCTAGAAAGAAGCCTACTAAGCGCAAGATAATACGCCTTGAAAGACTAATCAGCACCTTTTCCTTGGTTATTTTTATTTTTATTTTTTTTGTGTCCGACTCAGGGCATAGGCTTCACAGCCTGCTCTCAAGGCCCAGTAGTCCTCCTACTTACCATACACCTTTACATGTCACCACTTCGGCGCCAACACCCACCGTCCAGATTGAATACATGCTAAGGCTGTTTCATACAGGACTGGTGTATTGGTATTAACGGGGATATTTTTACATGTCGGCGGGTCTTCTGGTAGATCAGTAAAGTCTGATTTTAAGAAATTCAAATCCTTAAACTGTTTCCCGCCCCAGCGGGGATTTGAACCCGGGTCCGGTAGGACTACAGGCCTGTTTGCATATTAAGCCTTCATATTATTTTATTTCAGTTTATAACCTAACATTAGTGACATGGGTTGTATCACTATCATATAAGAGATTATTAATTGGTAAGGACGAGGTGTTATAAAACCTTTTAACCCCATGAATCCGGTTGTCGTATTCTTCGTTAATAACTGTTATTGCCAGCAACTTTATTCACCAAAGGGGAGACTTTACGAACTGGAAACGTACATACAGCCTCCATTACACCGCTCTGTACAAAATCTCTCTCCCATGCTGAATAAAATTACACATAGATTACACAGTGTTTCATCAGTCAGACAGGAGTAGTTAGCCAGACGAGAATACGTGTCTAGATGACGATTAACGTACTGGAGTTAATGAAGGCCATATCGAACTCCCCCATTTCTACAAGTCTCTCCTAAGCTGGACAAAATCGTCTGGAAATGGAAAAGCAATATAATAAAAGTCACTGCGGCAAAGGGACTAAAGCACCGTAACACACGCCCAACTGCCCACAGGTGACTCATAAAGGGACTCGTAAATAAATATCCCACGACAGTCACTTGCGCCACAGACACATTCGGAACTCATTTGTCGTCAGTAATGGTGATTCATGTGGTCCGGCAGCACAGGACGCAGGGTTGTATTTTAGGTGGTGCTGGAAATCCCCTAACGGCTCGTCCTTAACAATGCATTTTGTACACTGCAATTTGGTGTCCTCTTATATGTCACTGATATAAACTATGCTGATGTTGGACGAATATAACCTATCTGAGAATGTGATGGTGTAATATGCAACGTAAATCGCTAAGAAAAATGTGTTAGAAGGCTCCTATGTCACAGTAATACGCACATAGTCGCTCAAAGGTCAAATACAAATCATGCGAAAAACCAATGACTAAAGTGTTCTTCCCCTCCCCCTTTCCCGCAGCAAAAGCGGTACCGGTATGACACATTCCTTTATAATTAAAAAATCTGTCACAGCCTTGTATTAATTTCACCACAAACACTTTAGAATAGTTAAGCATAATATAGCTCCGTTTCTGACCCCTTCCCTTAATCAAAATAAACACAAAGGCCTAGAAGGTGGTGAAACAGCCAATAATTCCTACCAACTTTCATCTTCATTTGTTGTGGTAGTGGAATGCATGACACTACTTGGTTTTCAAATTCTTCACCATCTTGTTTATATCATTTCCCTTCCCCCTCATGGGTTATTCTGTTCCGCAAGTGCATCCCCCCCCCCCTCCCCTTACACCCGTACACTTCCGCCCCTCCCGCACACAAGAGATTTAGCTCCTGCATGTACCACTGCCCACCTTTGTTTAGGGTCCCGCAGGAATTTCACATAGGTGGTGTTAAAACTCGCCTCAGTGGCAAGAATTCAGGAATCCGTAACTGCGTGTTTTGGAGTAGCCATATATTCCGTAGGGCATCCCGGCAATATGTCGAAAACTTCGGGAAGTTATGCCTGGGCTAAATTTAAGTTTAAAAAAATAATCCGTCATCAACCTAAGTCCAATTCTTAGCCGTTACAAGCTACACGGTGGTAGGTGTTGGCGATATTCATCCACTCACCTGATGTAGTGCTACCAACTTCTTCCTTCACCCTGATCGGTTTATCTCTTTGTCTGCCCTCCTCTATTCCCGTTTCTCCCTTTCCCTCCTGTCACTTTTTATTGCTCTTTTTTTCCATTTCGTGCAGCTTTAGACAGAGTGACAATGTGGTTTCCTGTAACCCAGAAAACCATTTACAACGCTGGGTGGTACCCATACAACCAGAAAACAAGGTGATGTGAAGTCTGCTGTGGTGCCCCTGCTAACTGGGTGGTGACCGGGGTTGATCAGCAACAACGACAACAACAACGAAGCTACAGCTATTAGATATTTTATCACAGAACTAGAGGGACACTCAGTGGAGCGCATCTCTCCGACAAGGGCAACGTAATTTTCAAACCACTCTTCATAATAGGTTAGGTTCTCTCATCACTGACTAGGGTTTTCCAAAAATTGTTTGCCGGATCCAGAATCTGTAATACGATCCGGATCGGTCCCAAAAGGTAATCGATTTTTCCCTGGGACATGGGCTATCCACCCACAAAATTTGGTCCAAATCTCTCTTTTTAGTTTTTGAGTAATCTTGCTAACACACAATAAAACAAACAAACATGGGTGAAAACATACTCTCATTATCAGAGAGAATGATGAGTGAGATCATTTTCACCCGTAAGATCAACAGCTCCCTAGCAGTTGAGAACTGAACCCAAGTCAATAAAAGCATTTACTGCAAGTACTTAGTCCCAAATTAATCTCCTCAAGTTTATTACATATTTCCGGCAACATCTTCCATACAGGTGATACATGTCAGTCTCCACTCTTTGAGAACGATGAGTTACTATGCTGAATAAAATCGTCTGTCTTAAGCTCGAATAAAATACGAAGATCCTGATTCTCTCCCAAAGCGCAAATCGTGATTATATATATATATATATATATATATATATATATATATATATATATATATATATATATATATATATATATATATATATATATTACATTTCTTTGCCCCCGATTTTATTTTCTTCGAGCGCACCAAATTCATCTGAAGGTAGAGTCAAAATGCAAAGTAGGTAAGAGTCATCCAAAAAGTAATCAAAAGCAAACCAAACGATGCATACCTCTTGCTACTTTCCTGCATCGTGTGGATGGCCTGTTTAAACAGAAAAATCTTTTAACTCCATTTATTTCTGAGAACCAATCTCAGGATGGTGATATTAACCTCTTGAATCTGGTTACAAACTGCACAAGTTTATTCTAAATATCCCAAGATGATTTTATTCAGCTTAGGAAAGATTTATCGAAATGGCAGGCTTAGACATACTTGTACCTTGCATTAACCTCTTCGCCATCAGAGGTCCTTCTTGACTTCAGTGAAATAATCTGCTGTTTCCCCGAGTAAAAAAAAAAAAAAAGAAAAAAAAAAAGTCAGTCTGGAGAGAAAGTTAGAATTGTTTTCTGGACATCATATCATAAATAAATGAACCTAATGACAACGACGACGACAACGACAACGACGATGATCATGATGATGGGATGAGGGGTTCTGAACTATGTGATGCCTGAGGGGACAACTAAGGTATTATGTTCTGATTGTAGCGAGCTTATTCTAACCTGACGTAGATCCCTAGCCCCTCCTCATTCAGTTGATGGAGGGTGGCTTTGACTAGTAACCAAAGAGACTCATTCGTCCCTCATAGCTAAGGTCCATCGAATTTCATGCAATACTGAAGTTTTGGAAGTTGCTCAGTTCCATATGGTGAAAACAAACCGACTACTAGAAAGCACTCAGAGAGAGCATAAGTCCGCCAGCGCCAATAAAATGTATTATTTACTGTTGTAATTCCTCTTTCCTACCAGACGAAATCTTTACGATCGCACAGTCATTTAATTTTATGGTCTTAGCCTGCCCTGTTACACAGTTTCAGAGATCCCATACCTCCGCCAACGGAAATAAAATTTATGATTTCCTGTGTCTGGATCCAGAACCACCACAAGAACTAATAAGTTCATTTTTGATCCAGTGTCCACCCGCCCACCATATTTATTGAAATTCAGTAACTCTGGAGATACCTTGTACACAAATAGACACGGGTGAATACATAATTCCCTCTAGATTCGGTGGTGGAATTAATAATGCAAGACAGATTTACTGCACTGAGGGAAACCTTTAGGCCTCGCGGTGGGAAGAGGTTCATGGAATCCTCACTGACAATTACGAAGTGCGAGTACTGTATTACTAGGAATAAAGACTGTCAGTAAACATCTCGTAAATCTGTGTAACTTTGTGAGAAAGTATTATGCAAACAGCAATAACCAAGAAAACCAAACACGGGTAAGTACACACACGCCAACACACTCGGCATTTAAAATAAAAAGACTGTATATGAAGCGCACTAAATTCAAAACCATGACAAACCGGATCAACTCTCTCTCTCTCTCATATATATATATATATATATATATATATATATATATATATATATCTATATATATATATTTGTTAATAGGCCTACCTACCCGTGTCTATCTGTATCTACTGTACTTATATGTCTATCTGTCTATCGTTCTGTCTTACAAGGTAACATACGTTTCGCAAATATAACTGTTCTCATTCAGCTAAAAAGGCGTAATGCACACACACACACACACACACACACAGGGGGGGAATTCCTTCCCTCATATTAGGCTGGTAAAGTCGAGTGAGAAAAACGTTCCTTCATGAAACTTCAGTTTCACTGTCAACACGTCTTTTAGCGCCGCCCTGGTGGTGGGAAGAGGAAACACGATGCTGGCTCCCCATTTCCACTCTCTCTCGCTCTTATTAGGTTCAAGTTTTTCACTTCTCTCACTGTTTTCCAACATTTTTTGTTACTTTTTCCCCTACGGCTTCTTGTCCTCTGTTTTACCTTTCTGTTTTCTTGTTCCTTATCATCTCTCCTCTCCCATTTTTCCAATATCTCTTGCTCTCATTAGGCTCGTAATTTTCACTTAACTTGTTGTGTTCCTTATTTATTTTTCGTGTTCTCTGCTTTCTTGTTATCAGTTTTCTTGTTCTCGTTTTTAATTATTAGATCCTAACATTACGGTGCCGTATTTGCTCATTTTTTGTCTTTCCTTCTTTCTTCCAAACATTTTTTGTTTCTTAATATGTTTATTTCTTCATAAAATTGTTTCAAACTTCGTATATAAATCCTTGGTCAAATAACCCCAGACGCCGTTTTTATTATTATTATTATTGTTATTATTATTATTATTACTATTATTATTGTAATGCTAAGTGTTTTAGGGGTCGGCTTCCCGTCCCGTAAACGCCTAGTGTGTAGCGGGGCTCTCTTTCTAGACCGGAGCTTAGACAAATAGGAGAGAGGTAGGACACAATAACTCAAGGCAACAACCTTACACGTGTATTACTAAGTTGTACAGTGGAACGGGTAGATGTCACGGATACAGATACACTGCACAATTACAACTCGTACGTCTATATATGAGTTATCAGTATCGCGCAGGACACTGCTCGGGTCAAAATGAGTAGCACTTGGGGCAGAGGCTTATGTATTATTAGTTATAGGAAGTCCAAGTTTTATAGATTCGTGGAGTAGCTGGTATTGCTTCGCTGTTGGTAAGTGTTACTTTAGCACTGGGGTCTGTGTACAATTTTAGTATTAGAATGTTACCAGATGGTAGCGTATTCACTATAACAGACCCGTATCTCTGCGTGGCCGTGTTCACGGTTGCACTGTCACTTTTACTCACTCCACCACTTTGATATTATCACTGGTGCTTTCTTACTGACTTCCGTGATGTGGTTAGTTCATTGCTCTGCCTTCATGTCACTGAGTCACGGACACTGTGCTATTACTGTCATTCCTTTCGGATCTGGGCATCGTAGCCGTCAGGTACACGGGCGGCGGAGGTGTCACAGCCTTACTACTGACGAGGCTGGGTTCCACCGGGGGCCTCTGCATCCAGAGGCCACGGTATCACACGCAGGGGCGTCCTCTCTCGTCCGGGGCTGCGGATGGTGAAGGGCCCCGAGCTTTCAGGGCTGGGGGCGGGAGTACAGCCCTCAGGGCTGGGGCCGAACAACTGCTTGAACTTCTCGCTCAGGTGCCTGATGAAGGACGAAGATCTCCGGCGTCGGGATGCGGGGAGATCCCGCCTGGGGGTCCTGGGGGCAGTCTAGGGTTCCCGAGGGCTGTGGTCCCAGGTGCTTGGCATCGTCATCAGGTAGGGTCTGCGGCACCGGCCTACTTCGGGGTGTCAGGTGGGTCCTCGCCAGAGCTGGTTGCAGGGAGAAGAGGCCGGGGGAAGTCACGGGGCCTCTCCAGTACTCCTCCAGGCTGGGGACTCCCTCTGAGTCGCGGGTTGAGGAGCAAGAGTCAGCTCCCTATGGAGAGGTGGCTACAGGCCGTCTCCTGCCATAGGGCCTGGCTGCTGGCCGTGGCCTTCTAGGGGTGCGGCTATTGGCCGTCGCCAAGGCCCGGCTACTGGCCGTGGCCTGGGGGAGGGAGCAGCTACCAGCAGACCCAAGGGCATCTTCGGAGCGGCTACAGGACGTCTCCTGATTTCCCTCAGAGCAGCTACAAGGCATCTCCTTCAGAAGGCTTGAGCGGCTAGAGGCTGTCTCGAGAAGGGCACCTTCAGAGCGGCTACAGGCCGTCTCAAGAAGGGCACCTTCAGAGCAGCTACAGACCATCTCCTGATGAAGGCGGGAGTGGCTGCAGGCCATCTCCTGATTCTCCTCAGAGTGGCTACAGGCCGTCTCCTTCAAGAGGGTTGAGTGGCTACAAGCCGTCTCGAGAAGGGCACCTTCAGAGCGGCTACAGACCGTCTCCTGACGCAGGTGGGAATGGCTGAAGGCCGTTTCCTGATTTCCCTCAGAGCGGCTACAGGCCGTCTCGAGAAGGGCACCTTCAGAGCGGCTACAGGCTGTCTCCTGACGAAGGCGGGAGTGGCTGCAGGACGTCTGATTCCCCTCAGAGCGGCTACAGGCCGTCTCCTTCAGGAGAGTTGAGTGGTTACAGGCCATCTCAGTCACCTGACGAAGGTGGGAGCGGCTGCAGGCCATCTCCCAATTTCCCTCAGAGCGGCTACAGGCCGTCTCCTTCAGGAAGGTTGAGTGGCTACCAGCCGTCTCATGGGTGCTGGCAGGAGCTGGAGGAACAGCTCCACCCCGATGTTGTTGAGGGTCAGGTCGCCCGCAAGGTAGTTGTGGTTTCCTGCTATGGTGGCGGCGGGTGAGTTGTGGGTCATAGGGGCACCCGGCCTGGGCAGACTTACGTCCCTCTTGCACGGAGCTGAACCGTGCACTGTTAACCTCTCCATGGGCTCTTTCTGGGGGTGTCGTGTTGTTTCCAGAGCCCAAACCCGGAATTTGACCACCTTCGTCGGGGAAAAAGTCACGACCCCGTGACTGAAGGTGATAAATTTGGATGATGTCCTTGTGGTGGGCCGGTTGTAGTCGCTGGAGTAGGGCCATCCAGGCCGTGGTGGCTGGGTGTTCAGGAGAGGTCGGATCACAGGTCATGAAGAGGGTGGATGCGTCGTTGGTGTTGTGGAGGAGCTGCAGGTGGAGGGGGCCACGGACTTGGTGCCTGCGCCCGAAGGGCGGTGCCCATGTAGCATGCTGAACTGTTATGGTGTTGCTGGTGTTTGAGTGTTGGGGGTGTGAGTGGAGGAAGGAGTAGGGTTTGGTGGTGAGGCGGGAGGGGTGGGGGTGGCAACGCATCTTAGAGGTGGGCATGATAAGTGCCCCAAGTGGGTGATGGTCGTCTTGAGGGTGGGTATGGGCGGCGAGTCGGGCGTGCAACATTGTGTTGCTGGGGTGGTGCGGGCTGTAGATGTTGTGGCGGTGTGCTGGGGCGGTGGTGTGACTGCAGGTTTGAGGGAGGTGGCGGGGATGGAAGGTGAGGAAGGGCGGGCATGGGGAAGATGGCCTGAGATGGCAGGTGAGGAGGTTGGGAATGGGGTGGTAGGCGGAGGGGGCAGGGAGGATGGTTGTGAAGGTGTGGGTGAGGATTCGGGAGTACGCGGTGTCAGCAGGCTGTCAGGTGGGGTGTGATGCAGTGTGGTGGACGACGGGGTGGGGGATGACAGGGAGGGGGAGGCAGGTAGTGAAAGCGAGGGTGAGATGTAGCCGTCATAGGAGTCAGGGGGAGGGTTGGCAGCAGTGGTTGGCAGTGGGGAAGGCGGAGTTGGGGTTGGGGAGGTGCTGGTGTATCTTGCAGGCAAGGGCAGAAGGTGGCCAGAGCAGGTGATGGCAGGTTTTAGGGTGGGAGTGGGTGGTGAGGTGAGTGTGCGGCCCTTTGGTGCTGTGGCTGTGTGTGGCGTGGCAGTGGAGGTGGTGCACCAGGGTGGGGTAGACAGCCAGGGGTATGAGGGTGCTTTGGCAGTGGAGGTCTGTAGCAGTGGTCAGGTGGCAGGTGAGGAGGGAGTGCGGTCTTGTGGCGCCATCCCGGTGTTTAGTGGTGGAGTGGTTTGGGTGGTAGCAGGGTTCTGTGCTCACGGTGTGGGGTGGCCGGTGAGAGTGAAGCCAGGGGATGGTGGGGGTGTGTGGGTGGTGGCAGGCAGTGTGCTGTAGTGGAACCATGGTGGCTTGGTTAGAGGTGGTTGTATTGTTGCGGTGGTGGGGTGGCAGGGGCTGAGGAGTGGGGTGTGGCAGGTGGTGTGTGCCATTGGAGACAAGGTAAGGCGGGGTGAGGTGTGGGCAGTGAAGGAGCCAGTGGTGGGGGGGAGGTGTGGCCTCACGGTGTTGTCTGGTTGTTCTGAGTTGGGGCGATGTAGGTGGCGGCAGAGGGCTGAGCTCGTGATGGAGTGGTAGGTGATGAGGTGTGGGGTGTGGTGCATGGCAAGGCATCTGGTGAGGTTATTGGGGATGAGCTGGGGGTCCATGGGGATGGTGAGGTTGAGGGTGGGGTAGGGGAGCTGAACGAGAAAGAGGAGGTGAGTGAGGGTGGGTCAGAGAAAGGGGAGGGTAAAAGAGAAGTGATAGAGGGAGGAGAGTGAAAGGAAACGTGCCATTTTCCCCTGTCATAGACTAGGGGGGGGGGATGTGAGGTGGCCCCCGCTAGGATAGGGGGGGTGCAGGGGCAGTGGTGGGCACCTTTTGTGCTTCTTCTTCCAGTTCTTTTTGTTTCCCCTAAGCTCGGGGCAATTGGCGTGTGGTGGGGTGGCTTGTAGGCGCCCTCGGGTCATTCTGATGCGCCAGGCAGCTTTGAGCTGCTTGTGGATGTCGTGAATGGGGCATCATTGGCTGCAAGCAGAAAATTCCCACAGGTCAATCGCGATGATGCCCGTGGGAAACTGATCAATTGCGCCAATGCGTTGAGGGGTGGAGTGGGTGGCTAGAAGGCGCCTCGTTACTTGGATACCTTTCTTCAGGTCTCCTGTAGGGTCATGTATGATAAAATGTTCTTTGATGAAACTGGGGAGGATCCTGATAAGAGTGTGAAACATCAGTTGTTCCCGGGTTTTGTCATCTGCCTCCAGATGGGCAGTGGTGACCAGGCGCCTGGCCTAGATTAAAATGTCATCCAAATTGCCATCAAAAGTTAGGCTATCCAACTGGGATAGTGCCACCACTTTACCTAGTAATGGGGTGATGGCCTGAATCACGAGTTTCGTGAAATTCTGCCAGGTGAACCCCGGGGTGATCTTGGGTGCTATATTAGCTGCCGCTTTGCCCAGTAGTGCAAGTGTGACTGCAATTTTCTGCTTGTCATCCTCGAACCCGATATCTAGCAAAGTTTTAATAATTGCCAGGTATGTGTGAACATCATACTGTTCGGGGTCAAACTTAGGTAATTGCATATGCAGTTTAGTTGCCATTTTTCATTATTTCCTGATTACATCTCTCGTATGCCTGGGTCAAGAACCACCACTGTCCACCAGTGTAATGCTAAGTGTTTATGGGGTCGGCTTCCCATCCCATAAACGCCTAGTGTGTAGCGGGGCTCTCTTTCTAGACTGGAGCTTAGACAAATAGGAGAGAGGTAGGACACAAAAACTCAAGGCAACAACCTTCCACGTGTATTACTAAGAGGTACAGTGGAACGGATAGATGTCACGGATGCAGATACACCGCACAATTACAACTTTTACGTCTAGATATGAGTTATCAGTATCGCGCACGACACTGCTCGGGTCAAAATGAGTAGCACTTGGGGCAGAGGCTTATGTATTATTAGTTATAGGAAGTCTAAGTTTTATAGATTCGTGGAGTAGCTGGTATTGCTTCGCTGTTGGTAAGTGTTACTTTAGCACTGGGGTCTGTGTACAATTTTAGTATTAGAATGTTATCAGATGGTAGCGTATTCACTATAATAGACCCGTATCTCACTGCGTGGCCGTGTTCACGGTTGCACTGTCACTTTTACTCACTCCACCACTTTGATATTATCACTGGTGCTTTCTTACCGACTTCCGTGATGTGGTTAGTTCATTGCTCTGCCTTCATGTCACTGAGTCACGGACACTGTGCTATTACTGTCACTCCTTTCGGATCTGGGTGTTGTAGCGGTCAGGTACAAGGGCAGCGGAGGTGTCACAGCCTGACTACTGATGGGTCTGGGTTCCGCCGGGGGCCTCTGCATCCAGAGGCCATGAGATCACGCGTAGGGGTGTCCTCTCTCGTCCATGGCTGCGGGTGGCGAAGGGCCCCGAGCTTTCAGGGCTGGGGGCGGGAGTACGACCCTCAGGGCTGGGGCCAAACAACTGCCTGAACTTCTCGCTCGGGCGCCTGATGGAGGACGAAGATCTCCGGTGTTGGGGTGTGGGGTGATCCCACTCGGGGGTCCTGGGGGCAGTCTGGGGTTCCTGAGGGCTTCGGTCCCCGGTGCTTGGTGGCGCCATCAGGTAGGGTCTGTGGCACTGGCCTACGTCGGGGTCTGTCAGGTGGGTCCTCTCCAGAGCCGGTTGCAGGGAGAAGAGGCTGGGGGAAGTCACAGGGCCTCTCCAGTACTCCTCCAGGCTGGGGACTCCCTCTGAGTTATGGGTTGAGAAGCAGGAGTCAGCTCCTGACGGAGGAGCGGCTACAGGCCATCTCCTGCCGTAGGGCCTGGCTGCTGGCCGTGGCCTTCAAGAGAGGCGGCTATCGGCCGTTGCCAAGGCCAGGCTACTGGCCGTGGCCTGGGGGAGGGAGCAGCTACCAGCAGA
This sequence comes from Coenobita brevimanus, assembly GCF_032717465.1. Classification (NCBI taxonomy): domain Eukaryota; kingdom Metazoa; phylum Arthropoda; class Malacostraca; order Decapoda; family Coenobitidae; genus Coenobita; species Coenobita brevimanus. The sequence continues at coordinate 35,677,808 of NC_137016.1, read as the reverse complement.
CCCAAGGGCACCTTCGGAGCGGCTACAGGCCATCTCCTGATTTCCCTAAGAGCAGCTACAGGCTGACTCCTTCAGGAGGGTTGAGTGGCTACAGGCTGGCTCGAGAAGGGCACCTTCAGAGTGGCTACAGGCCGTCTCCTGATGAAGGCGGGAGTGGCTGCAGGCCGTCTCCTGATGAAGGCGGGAGTGGCTGCAGGCTGTTTCCTGATGAAGGAGGGAGTGGCTGCAGGCCGTCTCCTGATTCCCCTCAGAGCGGCTACAGGCCATCTCCTGATGAAGGCAGGAGCAGTTACAGGCCATCTCCTGATTCCCCTCAGAGCGGCTACAGGCCGTCTTCTTCAGGAGGGTTGAGCTTCTACAGGCCGTCTCGAGAAGGGCACCTTCAGAGCGGCTACAGGCCGTCTCCTTCAGGAGGGTTGAGCAGCTACAGGCCATCTTGAGAAAGGCACCTTCAGAGCGGCTTCAGGCCTTCTCCTGACGAAGGCGCGAGCGGCTACAGGCCGTCTCCTTATTTCCCTCAGAGCGGCTACAGGCTGTCTCCTTATTTCCCTCAGAGGGGCTACAGGCCGTCTCCTTCAGGAGGGTTGAGCAGCTACAGGCCATCTTGAGAAAGGCACCTTCAGAGCGGCTTCAGGCCTTCTCCTGACGAAGGCGCGAGCGGCTACAGGCCGTCTCCTTATTTCCCTCAGAGCGGCTACAGGCTGTCTCCTTATTTCCCTCAGAGGGGCTACAGGCCGTCTCCTTATTTCCCTCAGAGCAGCTACAGGCCATCTCCTTCAGGAGGGTTGAGCAGCTACCGGCCGCCTCGAGTGCTGGCAGGAGCTGGAGGAACAGCTCCACCCCGATGTTGTTGAGGGTCGGGTCGCCCACAAGGTAGTTGCGGTTTCCTGTTATGGTGGAAGTGGGTGAGTTGCGGGTCATAGGGGCACTCGGCCTAGGCGGACTTACGTCCCTCTCGCACGGAGCTGGACCGTGCACTGTCTACCTCTCCATGGGCGCTTTCTGGGGGTGTCGTGTTGTTGCCAGAGCCCAAACCCGGCATTTTAATTATTATTATTATTATTATTATTGAGATACTTTAAAGGGTTTTATAGAGTCAAAAGTGAAACCATATAAACACAAGTTTGGAAAACATAAATTATGTTCGTGTGTGTTCATTCATCATCAATGTCATCTGCACACGAGTATGCCATTGCATTGTAACTATGGAGACCATTCTGCCTTCCTTCATAAGTGCCGGATATATATTTTTCTTGTTCTCTTTTCTACTATTGGTCTCTATAACTAGGTTCATATTTTCTCCTTTCTCTCTGTTTTTCCTCTATTTTCCTTATTCTAAGTCTTTTCTCATCTTTTTCACAACATTAGCTCACTCCTTTTTCCCACTATTCTCTTGAATTCACTGTGGTTTCCATCATGTGGAGAAAATATTAAATTTGCTCTGTTTCTTTTTCCTTTCTTCCAAATGCTGGTCAGCTTAAGGCATAGTTCCCTTATTTCTTCACCAAATCTCTTTGAATTTTGTCCTTTAGGAAAATATTAGGATATCTCCCTTTTTACCTCCACCAAAGAGGTTATGTTTTACCATGCGCTTTTTTTTTTTTTTGTCTGTCTGTCTGTCTGTCTGTCTGTTAGCAGGATTACTCAATAAGTTATGGTCCAAGGAATTAATGATTGAATTTTGGAGCAGATCCGGATCTGGAGTATCCCGCACAATAGCTCCAAAAATTCTAAATGAATTTCAATGAAATTTTGTGGAAAAGTCGGCCATGGACCAAGAAAGAATTGATTAAATTTGGGGGCGGATCCGGATCCTATATCCACGGATCCGGATCCGGGATTATTCAAAAAGTTGTGAACGGATTTTGATGAATTTTTGTGGAAGGATAGGCCATGGGATAAGGAAGAAATGATTTAATTTGGGGGAGGCTCAGGATCCAGAGAATCCCTCACAATATCTCCAAAAGCTATCAATGAATTTCAATGAAATTTTGTGGACAAGTGAGGCATGGACAAAGAAAGAATTTATTAAATTTTGGGATGGATCCACGGATCCGGATCCTTTATAATGGCAATGACATTGACGGAGGTATGCAATCTCTGAGCGCTTTCTAGTCTTCTCTTTTTTTTTCATCTTCTTTTTGTCATCATCTTTTTCTTCGTCATCGTCTCCTATTTTTCCACCTCCTCCTCCTCCTCCTCCGTATTTAGTCCTTTTCAAGGGTTTTATGGGGTCATAGGTAAATCACAAGTGCTCGTAGGCCCTTCTGGCCCTCTCGCACTTGCTCCTGCTGAGGGCCCTCACGCAGCGAACTCGCTTTCTCGTGCTTTGCACTTGTTTCCTCGTGCCTCTCACTCGTTTCTTCACGCTTCACGCACCCTTTGCAATCATTTCAGGTAATCTGAGTCACGTTTATGTGCTGTTCTAGTCTAACAACCACCAAGGCAACAGCACAGGAAACGCACAGGAAAAACGTTCAATTCGGTGGCTCTGATCGTCAAATAGTATAGGGTCGTGGCACATGGCTCGAGTAGACTCGATGTCTAAAAGTCCCGGTACCAAATGAGCCGTTTTCCGAACCAAACTTTGATCGCTCTTAACTCTGATAAAAAATCTGATCGCTCTTAACTCTGATAAAAAATCATCAATCGAGATGGGACCAAGTTTTTCGACATCAGCGAATTTTCTGCGATTTTCATGCCAATTTTGGTGCACCAGGACGCCTCAGTACCGAAGAAAGGCACCCTCACCTCCCTTCGGGAATGGAACCCAAGTTGTCCGCAAGCAAGTCCGAGATATTAACCACTCGGCCACGGCAACTGACCGGACGCCGGGAGCGGCGTTTCTTGGTCAAAATTTGATCGCTCATTCAATATAGTAAAAGTTTTTCAGTCGTGATGGGACCAAGTTTTTTCACATCAGAGAATTTTTTGCGATTTTTGTGCCAATTTTGGTGCGATTTGAATGTGTAGTTTCGGCTGCCCAAAATACACACACACAGACATACGGCTACTGCTATTGTATATTAGATTCTACGAGAAACGAAGTAATGCAGTTCCTAAGAGTTTATAAAATTCTGCGAAGAGCTGTGAATGCTTAGAATATATTCATATTCATTTATTTGTTTTGGTGGAGACAATCCTGCATTGCCAATGCCGTGCTGGTAGTCTAAGTAGGTGAGTAGTCTATTTTTTTACTTTCCTCTCCGCTCACTTTTCACTTTTCTTCATATCTATTTTTTTTCTCTCGTCCTTTTCACCATTTTGTATTTTTCACTTGCCTCCCTGCTTTCTCGTAGTATTTTTTCCTCTTTTCCTCTGTAACCTTCTTGTCCTCTTTCGTCTTCTGTCTCTTTTTACGTCATCTCTCGCTGTCATTTTAATTTCGTCTCTTTCCATCTTTTATTCTCCCGGTTGCACTGTCTATGTCATTTTATCTGTTTGTGCATCATATTACTCTCCTTTTTTTCAGCATCTGCCGTTTCAGTTGCATCGTTTTTATTTTTCACTTATATTGGTTCGTGATTTTTACTTTGTCTTTTTCCTTATTTTATTTGTTCTGTTTTCTTCTTCTCCCCTTTTTACCATCTTCCCATCTTAATAAGTTTCATTGTTTTCACTCATAATTTTCCGTATATTTTTAATATATATTTTGTTTTCTTTCTGTTTCTTCTCCACTGGCATCTTATCTTCAGTTCTCTTGGTTTTAATTCCTCTTTGCGATTTTACCTGTGTGTGTGTGTGTGTGTGTGTGTGTGTGCCATTCCCCCCACCCCTTTTTTTACCGTCTCACGCTCTCATTATTTTGTTTCTGTCTTTCCTCGCTGATTCACGCTCTAGTTTTCTCTGTTCCGTCTCTTCCCCTTTTCACTTTTGTTCGTTGCACTTTCTCTTTGTTAATATACCAGTGTCTATTACTACGGCTATTGTCATGACTTTTTCCCTGTCTTTCACACATCTGAAGATCTAAAGGCACTATCAATCCACTCCTACACTGTCTTTGTCTGTCTGTTTGTCTGTCTGTCTGTCTGTTTGTATGTCTGTCTGTCTGTCTCTCTAATGACCTGGACCTTCCTCCCCGGAGCTCAGAGAGAGGCATTGTTCAGGTGGCACTAAGGTTGACACTGATGGGAGCAGCGGTGGTGGTAGGGGTGGTGTGGTGGTGTCAAATGGTGGTGTGGTGACGTGGTGGTGGTGTCAGGTGGTGTGGTGGTGTCAAATGGTGGTGTGATGACGTGGTGGTGGTGTCAGATGGTGTGGTGGAATCATGGTGTGGTGGTATTGGTGTGGTGGTATTGGTGTGGTGGTGGTGTGGTGGTATCAAGATGTGTTGGTGGTGTGGTTCTGTCAAGGTGGCGGTGGTATCACGTGGTGTGGTAGTGAAGCCAGGTGATGCGAATGGAGATGGGGTGGTGGTATCAAGTAGTGGGACGGTGGTGTCGGGTGGTATGATGGTGGTGGTGTCGAGTGGTATGGTGGTGGTGTTGTCGGGTGGTGTGGTGGTGATGTCGGGTGGTATGGTGGTGGTGTTGTCGGGTGGTGTGGTGGTGGTGTCGGGTGGTGTGGTGGTGGTGTCGGGTGGTATGGTGGTGGTGTTGTCGGGTGGTGTGGTGGTGGTGGTGTCGGGTGGTATGGTGGTGGTGGTGTCGGGTGGTGTGGTGGTGGTGGTGTCGGGTGGTATGGTGGTGGTGTTGTCGGGTGGTATGGTGGTGGTGGTGTCGGGTGGTATGGTGGTGGTGGTGTCGGGTGGTATGGTGGTGGTGGTGTCGGGTGGTATGGTGGTGGTGGTGTCGGGTGGTATGGTGGTGGTGTCGGGTGGTGTGGTGGTGGTGGACTGGTGGTGTCGGGTGATGTTGTGGTGGTGGTAATGTCAAGTGATTAGGGAATAATGGCAGGTGTGGTGGTGGTGGTGGTGGTATCAAGTGGTTTGGTGGTGGTGGTGGTATCAGGTGGTCTGGTGGTGGTGGTGGTATCAGGATGTTTGGTGGTGGTGGTGGTATAAGGATGTTTGGTGGTGGTGGTGGTATCAGGGTGTTTGGTGGTGGTGGTGGTATCAGGGTGTTTGGTGGTGGTGGTGGTATCAGGATGTTTGGTGGTGGTGGTGGTATCAGGATGTTTGGTGGTGGTGGTGGTATCAAGTGGTTTGGTGGTGGTGGTGGTATAAGGTGGTTTGGTGGTGGTAGTGGTATCAGGTGGTTTGGTGGTGGTGGTGGTATCAGGATGTTTGGTGGTGGTGGTGGTATCAAGTGGTTTGGTGATGGTGGTTGTATTAGGTGGTTTGGTGGTGATGGTTGTATCAGGATGTTTGGTGGTGGTGGTGGTATCAGGATGTTTGGTGGTGGTATCAGGATGTTTGGTGGTGGTGGTGGTATCATGATGTTTGGTGGTGATGGTTGTATCAGGATGTTTGGTGGTGGTGGTGGTATCAGGATGTTTGGTGGTGGTGGTGGTATCAGGTGGTCTGGTGGTGGTATCAGGTGGTTTGGTGGTGATGGTATCAGGTGATGTGGTGATAGTGGTGGTATCAGGTGGTTTGGTGGTGATGGTATCAGGTGGTTTGATGGTGGCTTTAAGTGATGTGGTGGTGGTGGTGTCAGGGAATGTGGTGGTGATGTCAGATGGTGTGGATATTGTGATGATGGTGGTGGAGGTGGTGGTGATGATGTCAGGTGATGTGGGAGCGGTGTCAGTTGCTGTTGTGGTGGTGTCAGGTGGCATGGTGGTCGTGTCACGTGGTATGAAGATAGTGGTGTGGTGGTGGAGTCATGTGGTATGGTCGTAGTGGTGTGGTGGTAGAGTCATGTGGTATGGTGGTAGTGATGTGGTGGTGTGGCGGTAGTGACATGACGATTTTGAGAGATGCATGGTGGTGGTGGTAATGGTGATGGTGGTGATATCATGAGGTAAGGTGGTAGTTGTATGGTAGTGGAGTCATCAGGTATGGTGGTAATGGTGTCATGTGGTATGGTGGTAGTTGTGTGGTGGTGGTGTCATGTGGTATGGTGGTAGTGATGTGGTGGTGGTGTCATGTGGTAAGGTGGTACTGGTGTCGTGGTGGTGTCATGAGGTATGGTGGTAGCTGTGTGGTGGTGGTGTCATGTGGTATAGTGGTGTCAGGTGGCATGGTGATGGTGTGATGTGGTAAGGTGGTACTGGTGTCATGTGGTATGGTGGTAGTTGTGTGGTGGTGGTGTCATGTGGTAAGGTGGTAGTTGTGTGGTGGTGGTGTCATGTGGTATGGTGGTAGTTGTGTGGTGGTGGTGTCATGTGGTAAGGTGGTAGTTGTGTGGTGGTGGTGTCATGTGGTATGGTGGTAGTTGTGTGGTGGTGGTGTCATGTGGTATGGTGGTAGCGATATGGTGGTGTGGTAGTGGTGACATGATGATGGTGATAGGCGGCGTGGTGATGGTGGTGTTAGGTGGTGTAGTGGTGGTGTCAAGCACTGTTAAGGAGGAATAAGAAGTGGGTGAGTGGGTGGAGATGAGGGGATGAGGCGGCTAAGATGGTGCTGAGTTGTGGGGAAAGGAGGGGGCCGGGCACTGCAAGGTATGAAGGAAGCTGTGCAGGTCATGACGATGGTGGCAATAACAGATTCAACTTACACGCTTAGACCTTGCGAGGGGGAGGGCGGGGGCTGGTGAAGGGTAGAGAGAAGTGGGTGCGATGTGGGGGGGGGGGTGATAGTAGTGGATGATGACATGAGGCTGGGATAAGACATTTTGTCCATATGGACATTGTTATTGGTCATTTTCGGATATGATAAGTCGGAACTTTCTCCCAGAACAACAAAGTGAAGAATGACGCACACAGGATGCACACGACCCTCTCAGGTACCTGGAACCTTTCGACACAAGTACATACAAGATACAAAGTGCGCTTCTTAATGTTCCATGATGCACTACACTTGATGGCTATTTATCAAACTTGTACTCGTAGTTGATCATAACGCCTGTCCCTCAGTTGATTTTTTTTTTTTTTCACAGTAAACCAAGTTATTCTTTTGTTCGCTAACGAGGCTATGTCAATATTTGATAGATATAAAATTGAGAGAGAGAGAGAGAGAGAGAGGGGGGGGGTATTAAGGTTCATTACTCAAAATAATCGGCCAGAAAACGCACTACAAAATCGCCAAAGCCACTCAAAATAGAGGGCCAGACGGGGATCGTTGTAAGTAACATAGGAGACTTCGAAATATATTTTTCTTAGCGAATTTACTATGCACAGTGTACCTTCATACATTTGCATAATCTTTATCTTTGCCTCAGTAACCTACATTGGAAAAAAAATGTATACTAGGCAAGTCTATCGCTGAGCAGGAGGTCTTACAAAATCTATGCCGCTGAGACCACGAGAGTCCGGAGAAAGGTGACCATTTTTTATCTTCCTTTTATATTTACCATTTTCTCATTATCTGGGACTAAACAGTTCTGGCGACAAAAGTTTTCCCTGTGCTTCATCAGTAATACGTGTCCTCAAGTAGTACCGTAGTCTTCCATTTGTTTGACCTTGTATAACCGACTCTCTCTCTCTCTCTCTCTCTCTTGTTTCTTTTTCACTCACATCATTTCCACTGCCTACTCACACACACAGTTCAGTGAGTTCAATTTTCTCGCCTCCATTCCTTCCCTCTTATACCCATATATTCACACATTTCCCCTTACACACATTTCTAAAAGATACATTTTCCCCTTTAAGGTATTTACATTTAGACAGTTTTCCTACATGTTTTTTTTACACTTTTACCCATAAAATTCCCCTTTACACATACATTTTCCTTTGACAAACTTCACGTGGATATATTTTTTCCCTTTACATACATTCTACTTTTTCCGTATGTATAAACTTCCCCTTATATATATATATATATATATATATATATATATATATATATATATATATATATAACTACACATTCTTTAGACACACAACTCCCTCTAGACAAATATTTCACCATATGTATTAATTTCTCAGATATTGGCTTCTCCTTGGATATCAATTTCGCCAAACACATTTTCCTTTAGATATACATTTCCCCTTAGGCAAACACTTCCCGTCAGATCTGTACTTCTCTGTCTTAAATATACGTTCTCTTAGATACCCATTTCCTTCTAATTCATTTCCAAATAGATAGTTCCCTCAGGCATATTTTCCCTCAATTCTTTCTTCCACCACTGTTTCACTTCACTCAGCCTTACCCTCACATTTCTCTACCATCCAGTCATTCTCACACTAGGACCTGTATTTTCCTAAGCTGAGAAGGCTCCCTATTCTCTTTTTACTCTAACTTGGCCCCAAATTAACATCTCTTCATCATGAATCCCGAGATGAAACAATATAACAATTAACACTTGAATATGATGCCAGTCACGAAGAAGTGCTTTGGAATGGATGCGGATCCGTAGTATTGTCTTTTCCTGCCGTTCAGGTACCGTACGTGAAATAAGCTGCACATGGCCGAAAATCTGGGCCAAGTTAGGAGGAAAAAAGAGAATATCAAGTGTTCATGACATGCTTTTTTCATCCATACGCGTTACGGTGATGGTGTATATTATATTTTTTCCTCGACCAGACGATTTTATTCAGTTAAGGAGAGACTTTTCGAACTAGAGGAGGTAAAGATAGCCTTCCTTATCCATCGCTAAATAAATTGGTCTGGTGGTGGCGAGAATAGCATAGAAAACGCGCAGATTTAGTGAAGGGATTACTCTCTCTCTCTCTCTCATTATTTACTCAAACTTCTTCCCATCTCTCTTTTACTTTCTTATTACTTCCTTTCCATACCACTTATTCTCTCTCTCCCTTGCTCGCTAATCCTCTCCCTCTCCCTCATCTCTTTTTCCTCCCAAACACTCCCTCTCTCCCTTTCAGTTAATCTCCCAAACTCTACCTGAATCTCTCTCACTTATACTCCATACCCATCCTCCTCCCTCCTTTTCCTTTACAGTACTCGTTTTTCTCCCTCCTTTCCCTAATCTCTATCACTCCGATTCATTCACCCCCTCTAGCTCTCTCTTACTCCTTCTCCCTTGCACTGATCCCTACTCCCTCTCCCTCCCATTCGTCCTTTTTCCCCCCTCTCTTGTTCTTTTTTCCCTCGCTTTCTCTCCTTTTCTCTTCCATCTCCCTCTTTCTTCCCTCTCTTCTCCACTCTCTCTCTCCTCCCTCCCTCCCTCTCATCCCACTCCTTATCTCTCTCTCTCCTTTCCATTTTTCTCCCTCATCCTCCCTCCCTTTCCCGTTTCTTTCTCCCTCCCTCTCCCTCTTTCCCTCCCACTCGCCATCTCCACTCTTCCCCTGCCTCTTTAACAATTCGTCGCGTCCCCTCACCCAGACTTCTAATGGACCGGCGTGGTCTCTGGATTGTGGACGGACCCCTGGCTTTTACCCCTGTCTAATGTCATAATTGCTCTCTCTCACACCCACACTCTCATTTTCTCACATCGCCACACTCGCTCATTCATTTTCTCACACATAATCTCCACTTTTGTTTTGTTTTTGGTCGCGGGGGGACTGACGAGTGCTACACTGTTACACTGTTATTACTCCTGGAGCTCATGTAGTGCTTCTCTTTCTCTCTCTCTCTCTCTCTCTCTCTCACACACACACACACACACACACACACACACACACACACACACACACACGCACACACACAAAGTGCATTTTATATACAGTATATATATATATATATATATATATATATATATATATATATATATATATATATATATATATATATATATGTGTGTGTGTGTGTGTGTGTGTATGTATGTATGTATGTATAGACCTGAATCTTGTGCATCGCAATTTCCAAAGAAGTAGAAAAATGGAAAATACTCGGAAAACATCATGAAATATAAATTTTCGACCCACCATAGGCCATCAATAGGCAATTTATTTGCCTATATTGTCAGCATGACACGTAAAAAAAATGATATATATATATATATATATATATATATATATATATATTATAAGTTGGTGCTGTTGGATTTTATTATAATTTTTTAGTTTAATATATAATAGTTTGAATAAGGCTATATATATATATATATATATATATATATATATATATATATATATATATATCCTTATTCAAACTATTATATATTAAACTCTAAAAAATTATAATAAAATCCAACAGCACCAACTTGAACACTCCAACTTAAACACTCCTCCCAGTTACAAACTTCAGTGAGAAATTCCAAGAACCATTCAACAGAGACCCAAGTGACTTACTCAAACCTCCCAGTATAAAGCAACCAGTTAAAATCGAGTTATGTTCGAACAAAGAAACGGTTTTGTATTTTAAGTTACATTAATTTCAAGTCTATATTTTTCTATTAGTAATTTTCTCCCAGTAATGTATCATAATTAAGAACTGCTGAATTTTGTTAATATCTGAACGCCGAAAGTATTGTCCTGTTCTGTAGTGCTTTCACCTGAACAAGCCGTTCATTCAAAATAAGAATGTCTGAACGTATGAGAAAGAGCTACAAAACATACAAGCAACAAAATCCTCGAGGAAAAAAATAAAGATATGTTTTTAACTTCTCAGATAAGGCAGTTCTTCTTCAGCGACTGGTATTAGCATGAAATCCGGAGTTGCTGCTAATGTACTCAAGAAATTAAAGATGGATATTGCAAAGTTATCCTGTCTAATGGCTAGTAATTCTCCAGACATGCGAGTTCATTCCCCAGCGGCATTTTAAAAGCTTGGATTCTAAGTGGCTTTGGAGGTTTCACAACGACTCTTCCTTAGCGCTTTATTCTTCGCTTCTTGTATGTTATTGATACAGACTACATCGCAATTCAAAGGGTATAAACAGTATAAGAGAGAATTCTTGGGAGTAATATGCAAAATAAACAGGTAAGGAAGTGGTGTACCGAAGCCTTCCACACCTCAGTGGCCACAATTAAATTCCCCAGTCCTTCTCACTACCCAGATGCCACACTAAGGGCCGTAGTCTTAAACTGTGGGCAGGCAGCGTTCACCTTGCCCTATCCGTATCTTTTGGTAAATTTAACGCACGGAAGGGAAAGCGTTTCCCGGTGAACGGGAGAGTAGCCAAGTACCTCAGCGTAGTACTGGAATCTGCAGGGAGTCTCATAGCACCCCTTCGCATGCCCCCTCGTCGTATTATAGTAGCCTGGTGCAAAGACAACTGTGTAGAATTTGAAGGACCCTATGGTGTGTGTGATGGGAATTTTAATTCAATGATAAAAACATCGTGTAAAGAAAAAAATAAGCGTTTACTATTTTTATCGTTTTAAAAGACTTCACCACTTCTCCAGAGATGGCTAATTTACGACGAGACGAAAACAAAGATGAGATACTGTATCCACTTCCATTATATTTTTTCAGTATTTCTACCAAGCTCTTTATTAGATATGGTGAATAATACTTTTATAAATAGTTTGATAAGTTCATGAAATGATTCCTACAGTAAAGAATGGCCAAGTACTACCTAAACAGACGAATCATGCATAGCCAGTAAGTTTGAAATACGAAGTCTCATGTTTGCGTTCGGTAAACATTTACAAGTCCATACTATTTTGTTTTGGCTTGGCAGTATATTTTTCTGTTGTATTTTGGTGTGATTTGAACGAATCTGAACTTTAATCTTGGTGCTCTTGATCGGTTCTCAAATTAACTCCCCCTCCCAAGTGTCGTGGGGGACTGTTGGGTTTTCGAGGTTCTGGGTGGGAAAATGGCAAAAACAAGCATTTGGAGCAGAAATATAATCAAAATCGGTATGACCAGCCAAGGCGTATTCGTAGGGTTACAACTGTCCGCATGAACCACTTTGGAACTATGTCACCGAATTTTCCCCATGGTACAGGTATGGTATACATACGCAGAGTATTCAAGAACAAATGCCAGTCTTTAATAATAAAATAGGTAAGAATTGCTAACATTAAGAGATTATATTGAAAATGAACCTTGGAAACTGTCATTTTCTTTTCAATATTTTAAATTTAAAACTATTCATTGTTACCAACTGTTTGCTGCGCCTACCCACACGAAGGGGTGCCCCCTCCCGCTTTCAAGATTACCACTTACGTAGAAGGTGTGAGCTTCCACTTCGACCGGGTTTGTGTGGGAAGGGTAACCCCTGCCCTCAGTTTCAAGATCATGGGCGTTAATCTCGTAAGGGGTGGCCACAAACGAATTGTCTCCATGTCGCCCTGTTCCCAGCCATTTCACTGCCCTCCTCCAAGCTCACCTCCCCTCCCACCTCTATCATGTATTGTACGTACGTACCTCTCCACTCCATTCCTTCATCTCATCCTCGGCCTCCCCCTCCCTCTTCCCACCTCTACCTTACTCACATACACTCTCCCCGTTAGTCTCTCGCACTCCATCCTCTCCACATGGCCAAACCACCTCAGTGTATTTCTTCTAACGCTGTCTATAGCATCCATATCCACACAACGTGTCTTCACTTCGTCTTTTGTCAGTCTGTCTCCACGTAACTCCACATGCTCCTCTCATATGACTTTTTTCCACTGCTCTCACTCTTGACTTGTGTCCTTCCAACAAGGACCAAGCTGCTATCTCATATTCCTCCAAAAATCTGTTACAAAATACAAGTATATAATTTATATACAGCAACGATTCATAACATTTCAAAAACGTGAAGCCTCATAAGTTCTATAATTTAATATTAAAAGTGAATTTAAAATACTTGAACCACTTCGCAGACGCAAACCATGTCTACTGATTTTTTGCTTAAGTCCATTTCTTTGTCTAACTCAAATGATAAAAATTTATAGATTTAGATCAATGTCAATCAATCATTCTAACTAATAACATAGAAATATACCGTGTAACCTTATATATTTTGGTCTCTGCACTAATAAGACTAACAGAGGTAGACCACTGACCTTACAAGCAAGAGAGAAAGAAGAGATGAGTGGAACTGGTCTGGAACCTTGGTAACTGCAAAGAAATAAGAAAAGTACGTAAATGTATTAAAGTAATTGCTGGGGGGGGGGGAATAATCAACATTTATGCTTTTTAAAATTAAAAAAAATAACAGAAAACAGTGAGTGAAATCTGACAAGACAATAGCAACTGAAATATATATATATATATATATATATATATATATATATATATATATATATATATATATATATATATATATATACATATATATATCTACGTAAATAATCACGTCCATGGCTTTTTTAAAATTTAAATGATACCAAAGCATGAACTCCATTTTTCACTGGACAAACATATCTACACACTGGTAACCGCAAAGCATAAAAACAAAGTAAATGTAAATGTCAATTATTTGTAAAAATATCTGGAAGTTGTCGAAAGTATTTCCAATATTTTATATGAGGAATGTAACTCTTTAGTGGATACCACACAATAGCATCGGCGGAGGAGGAGGAGGAGGAAAAAGGCGCGATAAGGTTATTCACAACAATCGTTCAAAAAACCGTAATCTTATCAACTGCACTTTCAATTACAATATTAAAATAAGAAAAAGCCTCACTCATTTACCTAACCTCAGGGTATCCACTAATGAGACCCTGAATTTTAACTTGGCCAGATCAAAGTCCGTCCGAGGCTCACCAGTGTCTTGTGGGGTGAAAAATTAAGAGTATGTATGATACTTAATATGCCGACTGAGGATTCAAGTCTTTCAATCTGGTAACTTTCTTTTGTTGCCTCATGTTGATTATACTACTAATGGCACTACTAGTACTACTATACTACTACTACTACTACTACTAAAACTACAATAAATGATGATGATGATGATTATTATTATTATATTATTATTATCATTTTACTATTATTATTACTATTATTATTATTATTATTATTACTATTATTATTATTACTATCATTATTATTATTATTATCATTATTATTATTATTATTATTAGTCATTATTATTATTAGTAGTAGTATTATTGTTGTTGTTGTTGTTGTTGTTGTTGTTGTTCTTCTTCTTCTTATTATTATTATTATTATTACTATTATTATTATTATTATTATTATTATCATTATTACTCATTATTATTATTATTATTATTAGACTTTCAGAACTGAAGGAATTTGAGGGCCAACAACGTCCACACTGCAAAACGTCTCCCTAAGCTGAATAAAATCGTCTAGTGGTAGCAAAGCGGTAGAATTATGTGTCCTCGGAGTGAAGGAATTAACCACTAAGCACTTCAGCACGATGATGCATTTTGTAATGTATTTTTGTTGCTAAAGGATCATTATATTCACCTTGTGAGAGGCACTTGGTAGCGAAGGGATTAATGAATGTCTCTAATCTCCTCAAGTCCATAAATCTGTCTTAGGTTGAATAAAATCTGCAGATAGTAAAAAATAAATGTAAAAATGTATAAAGGGTAAAAATGTATACATAAATAACAAAGACGCCCTCACGTTGTAGAGCTAAACAGAGCGCTTTATTTTTTGTTTTTTAATTGCTGTAATTAACCTCAGACCATTTTGTTCTAGCAAGGAGACCTCCTCGTTGTGAAGGTGTTAATCAGGGTTTTATTTAACCCAAACCTTAAAAAGAATATCACTTACGCTCCTATGACTCAACTTAAAAAGTCGCCTGGTGTCAGCTGGAGTAAGAGTACTCGACCAAGAAGAGTTGACCTAAAATCACCATCTCGCCATCTTGATTACCAAGTTGTAGTAGTAGATTAACACTGGAATATGATACTAATCCTGTGAGAAGTGCTATGCAAAGGATGCAGAGCCATAGTATTGTCTTGTTCTACCCCTGAGCTGAGTGAAACAAGCTGCAAAGGGACAAAAAATCTGGGCCGCGTTGAAGAGACTATAGTATAAACTCTCTTAGTCTCACAATCACTCTCAGCTGAATTAAATCGTCTGGTGTTAGCTAGTATATAGGGTGCTAGAGTTGCCCGGGCGTGAGAGGGATAACTAAATAAAAAAAAATCATCGAGGAGATTTAAACATAATATCGTGATAATATTTGGATAGATTTGTCAGCCGTTTGTGGAGTTACTAATACAAACACAGACACATATATACACAGACATTCTCTCTCTCTCTCTCTCTCTCTCTCTCTCTCATTATGCTGCTATACAAGTACCCACAGGTATCAAGACACACACACACACACACACACACACACACACACACACACACACACAAAGATATACATATATGTGTGTGCGCGATGAGGAGTGTGGAAAGCTCTATACCCACGCATTGTGTCGGATCCTGACTAATATTGCCGTCTACTGGAAGAGAGCAATGGGGAAAGGAAGGTGATGAGAAAGGGATGAAAAGGGATATAAGGATGTGGGGAGGAGAGAAAGGGGGAAGGAAAAATGGAGGGGAGGTACTCCTTGAGTGGGGAAGGATAATGAGACAGGGGATAAGAGAGGAGAAATGTGATGAGAAAGAGACGTAATGGGGGTGACAGAAAATTGAAAAGATTGGTGATTAGACGGGAAGGTAAAAAAGTGTGATGACGGTGATGAGACATTGATAAGAATGACAGTTATGGTGATGAAGTGAGAGAGAGAGAGAGAGAGAGAGAGAGAGAGAGAGAGAGAGAGAGAGAATCACAAAACAAGGTAAGTATTGTGGATAGAGAATGATGGAAAAGGAGAAAGGAAAAATAATGGAAGTAGAAACAAAGAGAACGACGGAAAAGAAACATGTAAGAGGAGGGAAGGAAAAAAGAAAAAAGAGAATGATGAGGGAGGAAGAGGTAACGAGAACGGAAGGAAGGGATGAGAAATATAGAGTGATGAAGAGAGAGAGAGAGAGAAAAAAAACAGAATGGAAGGAGAAATACAGAAAAATAGAGAATGATTGAGAAATATGAGGGAAAGATGAAAGGAGAAATAATAGAAAGATGGGGAAGGGGGAAGGAAAGGGAATGGCAGAGAAGGAGCAGGGGAAGAGGGGGGAGGAAGGAGAAAAGAAAACAACAAACAGAAGGAGACGGGGAGGAAAGAGGAGGAGAGCAACGAGGACAGAGGACGTTGGATAAGAAGGTGGGAAGAGGAGGGAAGAAGAAAGACTGTACTATGATACAGAAGGAGAAAGATGACAGAAAGGGCTGAAATTTGAGGGAAGGAGGAGGAGAGTAAAGCCCCTGTCACACATGCACGACTCAAGGCCCGACCGCGGCGGGACACAAGGTCGTGTCCTAGTTGGTTCCCACGCCTCCCGACTGGCCCCGAATCTAATCTGCTCATGACTGCCTCACGACTGGTCGTGACGTCCTCAAGAACGCGACCAGATCACAAGGCGACGGCAAGGCGCCATGGGGCGACGGAGCAACGAGTCTTCAAGTTTGAAATTTTAAAAGATTTTTGTCAGTCACGACCGCCCAAGAATGCAACACGACTAAGTGACGCGTTCGGGGAAGGCACGACGAGCCCCCCCGAGCCTCCTCCGACCCCCCGCCGACCCCCTCACGATGGCAAGCGCGGGCCTCTCACGCTTTATACGCTGCTCGCTTACTGGCACACAACTGCCATGTGTGACTGGTGTTGCCAGATTGCCGATCGCGCCCAGTTTACCGCCAAGACTCATGGCGCACTCTTCGCGTGATCTGGGATCAGTCCTAGCCCAGTCATCATGTGGTCTGCTTGTGGTCTGCTTGCAGTTGTCACGTGGTCGTGAGCCATGATTCTGAATTGCCGACTGGACTGTCAAAATGCGTTGCATGGTCGGCTTGGGGTCTGGTTATGGTCTGATCGTGGTCTGGTCGTGGTCGGCGACTCGTTACGCAGTCGTAACGTTTTTTTTGTCGGCGACTGCACGCCGACACGCAATGAACACATCACAACGAATCCAATTGAGCTCAGACTGCTTCAGGACTGTCCTATGAAACTTCCGACTAGGATGCAACTGTGACCAGACTTTTGGCAAGTCGTGAGGAGGCCACGATTTTTTAATGCGCGCGTTAAAATTTCGTGAGGCTCGAGGAGTCGTCGCAGCGGCTCACGACCGCCCTCCAGAGTCCGGGCTTTGTCGGAGAATCACGGGACGACCGATGACAAAAACCGTTACGACCTTGAGTTGCGCCGCGGACGGGCCTTGACTCGCGTATGTGTGACAGGGGCTTAAGGAGGATAGAGAAAGATGAAGAAGGAGGAAGGAAAGGGAGAAAAAGAAGGAGTTACAAATTGGAGGAATATAATGATGTATGAAGGAAGGACAGAAGGGAAAATGAGTAACTAAAACAGAGGTGAATAGCGAGGAATGACTGAATGACGATGGGAAGGCGGTAAAGGGGAGGGAAGGATGGAAAAAACGACCAGATTAATTGGGATGAAGAAAAATGTGAGGAAAGAGGAGGGAAGGAAGAGAGAAATGTAGATAATGAAATGGAAAAGGCACTGTGGGAAAGAGAAAGGAACGAGGATGGGCAGGATACAGAGAAAAAAGAAAAGAAAAGGAGGGGGAGGAGCAGAATCAAGAGGTTTGGCCACATCGATAATGCAAAAAATTCCTCTTGGCTGCTGCTGCTGCTGCTAATGATTCTCTCTCTCTCTCTCTCTCTCTCACTCACTCACACACACACACACACACACACACACACACACACACACACCATTCCTAAAGCCAAAAAGTCTCCCAATATTTCTCACTTAAAAAAGAAAAAAGAAAAAAAAAAAGATTCTTCCATTGTCGCTCCCCGGGTAATGACTCCGCCCAGGGTTTCTTTTCAGGCAGTGGCTATTTTTCCTACCTTTTCACTTTCTTTCCTCCCCTCTCCCTTCATTAGCACCGAGGCAAGGAATGGAAATACTATGGTGAAGAAAACTGTGAATTAATGCAGTGTGTGTGTGTGTGTGTGTGTGTGTGTGTGTGTGTGTGTGTGTGTGTGTGGTCACCATTACAGGAAAACTTTGATGGAACTGCCCCAAATCTGAAATTTTTTTATGGACTATTAGATGAAAAAGTGGTTAAAGTTTAAGGAAAAAAAAAAGTCAAGGTCAAGGTCACGAACATCATAAAAAACGGAATGCTGCTGCTTTGGCGGAGGCACGTGCTTTCTCAGTGCTCGTTTCGTTGTGTGCTGTTTGCTTCTAGTACTTACCTTTTTCTCATATGTACGCTTAACCCGTTATATCATCCGGTGACAGCTTTCATGGTTAATTATTGTTATTTCAAGGCGAGTTTATTCAACTCAGGAAACGCCTTTTCCACTGAAAGAGGTTAATAATGGCTATATGGAACTTCTCCATTCGAAAAGCTTCCTCCGAGATGCATAAAATCGTCGAGATAGTGAAAATAAACAAAAAAATAAATAAATAAATAAGAAGTTCTTTGGCGGACCGGGTAGATTAGCTTCGCTCAAAATACTCCTCCAGATTCGGGTAAGATCTTGTTACCCAATTTCCTGAGTCTGTTATGTGGCAGTAAATTGTTTACACCAGCTGGTTTGCTTGCCAAACCTCCTTTCTAGCCCTTACATCCCTTAATCCCCTTGCTGTGTAAAGCCAAGGAAAGGGAAGGAGGAAGTGAGGGAAGAGGAAGAAAATGATGAGGTAATGGTTATAGAGGACGTGAGAGCAGAGAAGGGGAAAGAACAGGAAGTAGAGAACGAATTAATGGAGGTAGAGGACGAGAGAGAAGTGATGAAAAACAAAAACAAAAAGTACAGGAGGCAGAGGATTATTAGAAGGTAACTGAGTGGTAACAGAGGTGGACAAGGAAAAGAAAGGAAAGCGCACGGCAACAGTTCTATCAGTCCTCTCCTAGCTGCCCATGACTACCAAAACAATATAATATAATTTCTATTTAATTCGATGATCACAGCCAATGAAGTTCGTCCTATCGCTGCGCCTGCTATTAAGACGAAAAAAATGATACATATTTAAATCGATGAAAACAGTAAAGCAAAATGGCCTCCCCCGCCCATAAATCCTTCCGACAAACAGCAGAGAAAATTATCATGGAAATTTTCATTTAATTGCCAGGACGTCATATATATTTTAAGTCTATCATCTCCTGAACGTTTAATTCACAAAATCTCAAAGCAGAATTGTTTAATATAGCCACTGACTCCTTCATTCCTTCACTATTAGGGTGTCTTCCTAAATTCAACAACATCGTCTACAGGAGCAGGAGCAGACATAAAACGCGATCGTGCTGAAGGAGCTAATTTGTACGGGAAGGGAACATTACTCGTAAATGCATAATAATTAAAGGGAAATATGAAAAAGGGGGTCAAGAGAGGTGAACAGGGGTCAACAGAGGTAAGGAGAGATCAAGAATGGTGAGGAGGGGTCAGAGGGAGAGGTGACGGGGTGAGAGGGAGTGGTGGAGAGAGGTCGGAGGATGAGGTGAAAACGGGTCAGAGGGAGAGGTGATGGGATGAAGGGGAGAGGTGAAAAGAGGTAAGAGGGAGAGGTGAAGAGGAAGGAGAGGGAGAGGTGAAGGGGCGAGAGGGAGAGGTGAAGTGGGGTTTGAGGGAGAAGTGGAGGGATGAGAGGGAGAGGTGAAGAGGAGGAGTGAGAAGGAGAGGTGAAGAGAGGTTAGAGGGAGAGGTGAAGAGGAGTGAGAGGGAGAGGTGAAGAGAGGTTAGAGGGAGAGGTGAAGAGGAGTGAGAGGGAGAGGTGAAGAGAGGTTAGAGGGAGAGGTGAAGAGGAGCGAGATGGAGAGGTGAAGAGGGGTAAGAAGGAGA
The DNA here is from genome assembly GCF_032717465.1 of Coenobita brevimanus. Classification (NCBI taxonomy): domain Eukaryota; kingdom Metazoa; phylum Arthropoda; class Malacostraca; order Decapoda; family Coenobitidae; genus Coenobita; species Coenobita brevimanus. Next base: position 35,658,141 of record NC_137016.1, on the reverse strand, counting down.
GGTGAAGGAGATGAGAGGTGAGGTAAAAGGGGTGAGAGGAGAGGTAAAAGGGGTGAGAGGATGGGTGAAGGGGGTGAAAAAGAGGGGATGAAGGGGTGACAGGGAGATGTAGACGGTGTGAGGGAGAGGGGTGGAGGGGATGAGAAGGAAGGGTGATGGGGGGTGAGGGGAACGGTTGAAGAAGATGAGAATAGAGGTGATGGAGTGAGAGGCAGAGAGGAGAGAAGGAAGAGGATGAAGAGTGAGAGGAAAGGTGAAGGGTGAAAGAACTGGTTTGTGAGTTGTTTTGTTGCTTAACCCTGATCCGCTTGACCAAGCATACCTATCGACCGCAGGTAAGCAACTTCCCCATGGGGTTGTTCCATTGGTTTCTTAAACAGTTGATGCTGTGTCTGCATCTTTGTGTAGCATGTGGTGTGCAGTGCTCCATTATATGTACCATACTGTGTGGGTCCATCATTGTGTAACATATGCTGTGCAGTGCTCATTATGTGTACTGCGTTGGGTGGGTCTACGTATTCTGCAAGCGGGGCACGTGTCATCTGTGATTCCATCAAACCCAAGTGATAATTCAGGAGGGCTGGGTGGTGAACTGATTTAATCCTAGGTTGGTGAACTCCATCAGCTCCGATGGAGTTCACCAACCGATACCTCTGGCGGGTTGACGTCAGGTGGGGTGTGTAACTGAAGTTAATGAAGTGTGAATGGAGAGATGAAGAGTGACGGGAGGAAAGAGGGGTGAGGGAGAGAAACGTGAACAGGTGATGAGTGAGAGAGGGGGGGATGAACGTGATGGGTCAAGGCGAAAGGTGAGGGGTTGATGAAGGTGCTATGGTGGTGTAGCAGGAGATAAAGTAATAACCTTATATGATGGTACGAAAATATGGGTGGCATTAAATTTGTATGATGGTACTGAATGCATGTTATTAAACTTATAAAAGAGTGCGCAAATAAGAGTAGTATTATATTGCTCTGGTGGTGTCCGGTGGAGATGAAAATGGCATTAACTTCACCCTGAGAACGTATCATATATAAACTTGGGAAGGATCTGTATTGGCGGAGGCAGTAATAAGAGATTCAATTGTCCTCGTCAGTCCAAAAATCTCCTCTAAATTGAATTAAATCATCTGGAGGTAACAAGACCGAAAAATAGAATATGGAATATAATGAAGAGGTTTATGTGGGGGTACTAACGTTAGCAGCTGGTATTTGGAGCGACTAAACAATAGCATTAAACTGGTATGAGGATGCTAACTGCAGAAAAATTACATTAAGCTGGTATGACAGTAAGCAGTACAGAAAATTTGTATTAAACTAGTATGATGGGATGACTAAAAAGTTGTATTTAATTGGCATGGTGGCATGATGAGAGAAGTGGTACTGATCTGGTATGACGGTGATTAAAAATGGAATCCAAATGGTATACTGAACGACAAAAAAGTGGTATCAAATGGGTATGACGGTATGAGGGTAGAGGAATACTGCTGAAAGTGGGTGGTATTAACAGGATTGATGCAGATTTCCCAAGAGACATCTGAAAAACGGGTCTCTGTCTGTCTGTCTGTCTCTTTCTCTGCCGTTCTTCCTCCGTCACTCCTTTTCCTTCCATTTTCCTTTTTTCCTTCGCCTCTTCCTCCTCTCCCTCTTTTTGGCATCCGTATCTCACTTTTTCCTTTTCCTTATCTGCTGCCCTCTCTCCCCCTTCCCGTTCCTCTTCTTCCTTCATTTTCTCCTTCTTCGTATAATCTCTTTCTTCTTCCTTTCTCCCTCTTCCTCTTCCTCCTCTCCGCTCTCCCTGTTTCAATCTGCTTTTCTACCCCTCCTCCTCTCACTCTCTTCCTCCCCTTCATCTATTCTTCCTACCCTCTCCTCTTCCTCCCCTTACCCTCTTCTACTTCCTCCCCTTCCATTATTTTTCTCACTTTCTTCCTCTTCCTTCCCTCACCTTCACCTGTTTCCTTTTCCACCCCTTACCCTCTTCATCTTCCACTCCTTACCGTCATCTTCTTCCACCCCTTACCCTCTTCCTCTTCCTCCCCACCCCTATTCTTCCCATTCCCCTCTTCCTCTCCCACTATCTTCCTCTCCCTCCTCTCTCCTCCCCCCTCCCTCTGCCCCCTCTTATTCTCTTACTTTTCCTATCCTCTCCCTCTTCCTTTTCATTCCATCTCCTCTTACTCTCCCTACTGTCCCATCCTCCTTTTCTCATCCTCTTCTCTTATTCTTCCTAATAAATACGATGCCCTTCGACGGAAAGCCAAAAAATTAATTAAATGCAGTAAGAAAAACCTTGAGGCACATATTGCAAGTATCAGTAAATCAAACCCCAAAGAATTTTTCAGTTACATAAGATGTAAAAAGGTAATAACTCCAACAATCCGTCCGTTAATCACAGATAACGGAGAGCACACTGATGATGAAACTATGATGGCGAAAATTCTTAATACTTTCTTCGCGTCAGTATTTACAACAGAAAATATACACACGATTCCTGCTGTTTCCCCCATTCCTATAGAAGAGGACAACATAATCACTGACACAAGAGTTAGTGATTGCGAGGTAGCTACTACTTGCAATTAGCAAATTAAGAGAGAATAAAACATTGGGACCGGACAAAATATCTCCACGTGTTTTGAAGGAACTGCAGAATGAAATATCAAAGCTTTTATCTGAACTTTTTAACTTATCGCTTAAGAGCAGCAAGGTGCCACATGAATGGAAGTTTGCTAACGTAACCCCCCCCGAAAAGGGCAACAGAGTCCAACCAGAAAACTACCGCCCAATTAGTTTAACATCGGTGGTTTGCAAATTGCTTGAAACTATTATCAGAGACAAGTTTGTGAAACACTTAGAAACAGACAATCACATAAAAGATTCGCAACATGGTTGTCGTAATAATCGCTCTTGCCTCACGAATCTGGTGGACTTTTTCAATGATATACTGAACATGTACGACGAGACTAAATCTGTTGATGTTGTCTACCTAGATTTTCAAAAGGCTTTTGACAAAGTTCCACACAAGAGACTCCTTCAGAAGCTAAGGGCACATGGTTTCACCAGCAGTGTTCTTGAGTGGGTAGAAGATTGGCTCACCGGACGAAAGCAAAACGTTGTAATCAATGGAAAAGAATCTGACTGGATTAACGTTACAAGTAGAGAGCCGTAGGGTTCAGTGTTAGGTCCTAGTCTTTTCTTAATATATGTAAATGATACTGATGAAGGATTGTGTTGTAAGATTTCAAAATTGGCCGATGATACTGAAATAGGTAACAGAGCAGATACAGCACCGCAAAGGCAGACAATTCAGAGAGATCTTGATCAACTGTTTAACTGGGATCAAGTTTGGTAAATGGATTTCAATATTAATAAATGCAAAGTGCTAAACATTGACAGTAAAAATGTAAGAGCAAGTTATAGCATGAATAATGTCCACCTTGACAGAGTAAACCATGGAAAAGTCGTAGGAGTTATAGTAACAAACGATTTGAAACCAAGCAAACAATGTGCAGAAGCTGTGAAAAAAGCCAATAAACTGATTGGATTCATAGGTAGAGCATTTGAACATAAATCCGATAATATCGTCCTCACTTTGTATAATTTCTTAGTACGCCCACACTTGGAGTATTGCATTCAGTTTTGGTCACCGTATTATAAAAAGGATATGGGAAAGCTTGAAACAGTACAGTGAAGGATGACAAAGATGATACCTAGACTGAAAAATAAACCGTACAAGGAACGTTTAGAAGCTGAATCTCTTTATGCTAACTAAATGGAGGTTACGAGGATGTTTAAATCAAGTATTCAAATTATTCAAAGGACATGATGACATGGCTGTCGATAAATGCTTCACAGTTGATCACTCTAATTATATTAGAGGCAATGGGTATACAATAATTGGCAAACGATTCCAGTCACATGAAGCTAAGCATTTCTTCTTCAGTAGAGTTGTAAATATATGGAATAAATTGCCCTCCAATTTAGTAAACTGTAATATAGTACTGACCTTTAAAGGTCGCCTGGATAAGTATTTGTCGTCTAATCCCCAGCTTAATACGTTTACTCCTGAACAAAACATTTGTGTATGTATAATTTTTTATTTTTTGTGTTTTTTTTGAGCCTGGATCAATTTATTAAATGCAAAAATTTAGTATATGCACAGACAGCCCTGAGTTAACGGTCACTACTCATACTTTCGACCTGTAATGGGTTGTGGATCACTGAGGGTCCCTGTTAGTTAAGTGACCACCATAGAGATCTTTTTAATGTACCAGGGGTCACTGCTTCAGGAGGTGACTTGTGTGCTTCTCCCGCCTGGGAAAGTTCCTAGTCTCAGTGGAATGAACGAAGCTGGGGCCTGATTGATTGCTGCCTACCTCAATAGCGCCAGGCAAGGCTGCTGCACCACCCCTGAACATCCACACTGTGCGCTGTGCAATTTCCATGCTGTTTCCGCAGACGCCCCGTTAACCCAACGTACCCGTGCATAGCGTCATGCGTTAGTTATTTATTTATTTGATTATTCATTTTACTTTACTTTCTCTGTCAGGTTATTCATACTTGTATCTTATAGATAACGTATTATAGAATGTAGCTTTTCCTTTTCAGTCTTTCCTATGAAATTTCCATGTCCATTTTTCCATGCTGCATGGTGGTTTTTCTCACTTTTTCTTACCAGTTTTAACTGGATGGTTCGGAGGTGGGGGGATCCTTCTTGCTTTACTACTTATCCTTCAGCATGTAGAATTAGATCTCGTAGTCATAATCTACTATGTAACAAACAGCCTCGAAAGGACCATAAGGTCTGTTGCTGTTTGCTCTCATTTGTACTATGTACACCGTTTGTACCCATCTCCTTTTTCCTTCCATTCTCCTCTTACGGTACTCTTTCTAACCTCCCACTCTTTCAACCCATTTCTTATTCTTCCTCCACTCCTTTTCCTCTCCTCCCCCTCTGCCACTTCCTCCCATCTCCCTCTTGCTCTTCCTCCCCTCTCCCTTCTCTCTCTCTCTCTCTCTCTCTCTCTCTCTCTCTCTCCTGCATATCAGTGCAGTCCATTGTCAATTCACTCTGCCCCCCCCCCCACCAGATTTGCTTGTGTACAGTAGAATATGTCTCTCTCTCTCTCTCTCTCTCTCTCTCTCTCTCTCTCTCTCTCTCTCTCTCTCTCTCTCTCTCTCTCTCGATACTTATAATCCTCCACTTCGTTAAGTGATTCTCCATTATCTCCTTCACGTCCATGACGCCTTTTTTCACTTTGCTGCTCTTTCCCCACACATTTTTTTTTTTTTTTCAGTTTTGGAAAGACTTCTTGGGTTGAAAGAGATGGATAAAGCTTTAATTAACCCCTTGTTTATGACGAAATCTCCAAAGCTGAATACAGCACTCTGACGATAACTAGAAAAAAAATAGAAATGAGGAGTGTCGTTGGCTGAAGGGGTTAATTATACACCGTGATTCTGAATAATCATAAAAAAAATCGTTCCGATATGAACCACAACAATAACCTCCAAAATGCCTAATAAAACCCCAACAGTAGTATCATATCTTTTTTACTCTAACTTGGCCTAGAACTGCTGTCCTTCCATCTTGAATACCAAGTTGTAGCAATAGTCACAATGGAATATGATGCTGGTCACGAAGAAGTGCTATGGAAAAGATCTAGAGCCGTACTATTGATTTTTTCTGTTACTGGGCAATGAGAAAGCTGCAATATGAAAGTTTGAGCCAGGTTAAGGTGAAAGAACTATAATAATAGTTGTAACCCATGGTTCATTAGAAATGCGAACCCGGTGGATTGCAGGCTGAAGCTGCCTCCCTCGTGCAGTGTATTATTCCATGACAGGGGTTAGGGAGGGCGCTGAGTGGCGTTTCCATGAACTGGCAACGGACCCGCCCAGCTAAGGTAGTGCCACAGTGCACAGGCACCGCTCATCAATACCCATCAACCCGAGCAATAATTCATTGATAACCCCACTAGTAACACCAATAACAGCATCAGCAAAAATACTAGTAACAAGTGAATGAAGTATTGCCATGCAATACAAAGTCCCCTACCGGATGACAACCATACATATGTACTGTGTATACAATGTGGGTATGATAGTAATACGTATCCACTGTGAACACAATATGGGTGAGTAAAGACCTTAACCTTGGGAGTAGATGGCTGGTTGTTGCACGCGACACACTGCCATGGTATGGGGAACAATTGTGTGAAGTTATATCAAAATCTGTCCTTGCATGTGGAAGTTACAGAGCGGACACGAAATTGCGGACGGACTGACGGACGGACTGACGTACTGACGGAACCGCTCAAACCTATTGTATAGTCCCCGACCGGTTTGACCGGTAGGGGACTAGTGACCCGAATATACCTCTCAAGTAATAACCCCAGTACATCACCCCAGTAATAACCTAACTTACACTATGCCCAGTAATTTACTCGTGAATTCTGCTGTAATAACTCCAGGAAGCCTTCCCAGTATTAACCTCGAAGAAATTTTCCCTAATAACCCCAGTACCCCCCAGTGCTACCCACCAGTGCTACCCAGTAAGGTCCGGAGCCCCAGTTCCCAGTATACCATAGTGCGTGTGAATATAATGAATAACGAACTCCATCAAAGGACTGAGCCGCCCCGGAGTGCATGAAGGGATGGCATTGTCACCACAGTCACAACCACTACTACCACAACTAATACCATACCTAATACCATAACTAATACCACTACCACAGCCACCACAACCATAACTATTACTACAACTACCGCAAACAGTGCCACAGTCACTACCACATTTAATGCCACGGCCACAACCACTACTGTCACAACTGCTCGTACTACTACAGCTAATACCACAACTAACTACTAACATTGCCACAGTCGCTACAACAACCATTAAAACAAGTACCACAACCACTACCACAAGCACCCAAGTCATTACCACAAGTACCACGACCACTATCCAAAGTACCAACACCATTAACAAAGCTACCACTACCACAACTACCAAAACCATTAACAAAGCTACCACTACCACAACTACCAAAACCATTAACAAAGCTACCACTACCACAACTACCAAAACCATTAACAAAGCTACCACTACCACAACTACCAAAACCATTAACAAAGCTACCACTACCACAACTACCAAAACCATTAACAAAGCTACCACTACCACAACTACCAAAACCATTAACAAAGCTACCACTACCACAACTACCAAAACCATTAACAAAGCTACCACTACCACAACTACCAAAACCATTAACAAAGCTACCACTACCACAACTACCAAAACCATTAACAAAGCTACCACTACCACAACTACCAAAACCATTAACAAAGCTACCACTACCACAACTACCAAAACCATTAACAAAGCTACCACTACCACAACTACCAAAACCATTAACAAAGCTACCACTACCACAACTACCAAAACCATTAACAAAGCTACCACTACCACAACTACCAAAACCATTAACAAAGCTACCACTACCACAACTACCAAAACCATTAACAAAGCTACCACTACCCCAACAAAGCTACCACTACCACAACTACCAAAATCATTAACAAAGCTACCACTACCACAACTACCAAAACCATTAACAAAGCTACCACTACCACAACTACCAAAACCATTAACAAAGCTACCACTACCACAACTACCAAAACCATTAACAAAGCTACCACTACCACAACTACCAAAACCATTAACAAAGCTACCACTACCACAACTACCAAAACCATTAACAAAGCTACCACTACCACAACAAAGCTACCACTAACACAACTACCAAAACCATTAACAAAGCTACCACTACCACAACTACCAAAACCATTAACAAAGCTACCACTACCACAACTACCAAAACCATGACCACAACTTCCACTACCACTACTATCACAACCACCATCACAACATCTTCAACAGCTATCACAACACGTACCGCAACTGCCACTAACATTACCAAACTTGCACAACCACTACCACACCTATTACAGTTACCACAACCACAAGCCTAGCAAACCTGCCAAGGACACTAACCCCAAAATCATTACCTGCTGTAAAGACTATTCCTAATACTATCATCTCTCCCCCCAAAAAAAAAATGAACACCATAACAATCACCACGACCCTCACCACCACCATCCTCACCACCACCACAGCAATCACCACCACCCTCACCACCACAACAACGATCACCACCACCTTCACCACCACCACTACAATCACAGTCACCCTCTTCGAAACCACAACACACACACACACACACACACACACACACACACACACACACACACACACACACACACAGTATATAAAAACCATACCGATGCAGCTCTCAATTATACAAGCATGGATAGAAAAGAGACGGATTAGCTAACTCCTTCATGCATATTTGATTTTTTTTTCACAATGGTTCACTTTAAATCACTCTCTCTCTCTCTCTCTCTCTCTCTCATCGGTAAAATTTTGATGAAGCCTCCAACTGGTGCCCGATAGTCATGTCTCGTCAAAGGGGTGAGGCGATAATATTCTCCAATCATACTTCATCCAAATCCCTTTCTTTGAACATCACACTCGCGGCCAGTCGCGTATACCTGCATTAAGGAAGAACACATATCACAGGACCAAAGGAGGTTTTTCTTCATCATCATCATCATTATTCCCACCTCTATTTCTATTCCTCGTTACAGTATTAAATAGGGTGGTAAGATCAAGGGAGCATAAAAACAGACCCATCAGATAATAACCATCAAAGTATAATGGTAACAGCCAGTCCCATATTTTACCCTTTCGAGGTATAAGGACCCGAGGTTTGGCTACTACCGTCCAGTACATTATCCACTTACGTTCAATGACTTTTCCATTTTATTCTAAATTTCTCAGACGATTCTACTCAGATTATGAAAGATTATCCGCACTGCAGACGCTACATACAGCCTACATTTACCCCATCCATACAAGGTCTCTCCCAGGCTGTATAAAAATCGTCTGTAGGTAGCTGGAGTAAAATACGTCATCATATTCAAAGGGTCGGGCGTAATGGCCAGTCGACTTCTCCTGGTTGTATTACGTGACGGAAAAACCTCCAGTCACAGGGATCGAACCTATGTAAGCCAGGCAAGTACTCCGAGAAGAGCGATCTAACCACCAAGCCATCTTTGTCTTGCGAAATGGGGCAACACATCTGTTCGCCCATAAAAGCCCTTGGTAATTCCCGATCCACCTCGCAGGCAAAATACCAACACACTTAATATTACCCTGTATTTATTATGGTATTATTAAGCTTTCGGACAATACCTCCAATTTCTTTTTTAATTACTTTAACTCAGATTAAGGTAAGAGTCCTAGGTTAGGTTAGATAAGGTATGGTTAGGTCAATTACTTTTTGTTTTGGTTAGGTTAGGTTAAGTTCGACGACCGTCAGAAAAATATAATTTCGTCTTCCAAGCAGGTGTTGTCTGAAACGACAAATATACCATCATTATTATTGTTATTATTATTATTATTATTATTATTGTGGTTATTCTTATTATTATTACTATTATCATTATTTGTACCGCAGAAATGCCAGAAAAAATGAGTTCAGCCATTGTCATGTCAATTTCCATACACACTTCATCCATTCACTTCTGTTCTGCGTCAACTCCTTTCCCTCCACAACTTCCATTCCTCGCTTTATCAATCACTTACCACACCTAATCGCCCTTTTGATCATCCACGCCTCCCTCCACCCTCGAGCATACTTAGGTCTTTCACTGTAACTTGGCTTAGTTTTCCGTCATTTCGCAGCTTATTTCACGTAGCGCGAAGGCTGAATGACAATGCTACCCTCTACATCCTTTCCACAGCACTTCTTTGTAACTGGCATCGCATTCTTGTCTTAATCCATTATTATAGCTCGGCGTTCAAGGTAAAGAGCTGGCAATTTAAGGCTGAGAGAGAGAGAGAGAGAGCGAGAGAGAGAGAGAGAGAGAGAGAGAGAGAGAGAGAGAGAGAGAGAGAGAGAAAGAAACAACATTCAGCTTTCTCATCACCCCGTGAACATCCATTCTCTTAATATCGCTAAGCACAATACACATAAGTTGGAGGGGGTAATGTATTCACCTATGTTTGTCTGTCTGTCTGTTTGTCCAGACGATATCTCCAAAAGTTCTCCATGAATTTCAATGAAATTTTGTGGAAGGGTGGGCCAAGGGCCCAGAAAAAATTGATTAAATTTTGGGGCGGATCCGGATCCGGATCCTGCAGTGGCATTTGTTGGAGGTATGCGCTTTCATTTTTCATTGTAATCAGGCCACCATATGATTTAATTTAACATATAAGGACGGATCTCTACTCGTGAAGTAGTTAGTGAAGGCTACATATAACTCCATCTAGTTCGAAAAGTCTCCCATATGCTGCATATTACTGTCTCAAGAAAACGCGAACAAAATATAGAAATTTACAAATAAACGCAAAGAGTACTACTACTGTTACTACTACTATTTCTACTACTAGTACTACTAGTACTAATACATTCTCACAGTGAAGGCATTAATGATGACACTTCCTTATACGACATCCCTCACGAACCTTACTGAGCCCACTCTGTCTCTATAAAATTCTCTAATTCCTTCAGTCCAATGACAAAGTGTTCCATTTTATTCTTCATGTGGTAGGTTTGGTGCTCACCATCCACTCACTTGATGCAATGCTGCCCTCACTTGACTCTATACTGAGTGACAAGCCAAATGGTTTTCTGCAACCCAGAAAACCATTTACTGGGCTGGGTGGTAACCATACGATCCAATGACGCGTGGTGGCTAAGGCGCTCCAACCGGATGGTGCCTGTAAGGGTGTTCATATGAAAGGTGGTTGGGGTTTATAAAGTCACTTCGGGAAGAGTGAGGGTGGTTACCTTTGCCTTAAAGGTAAGGCTTGAACAACCTAGTCCCGGGCCCCTGCGCTACTGATGAAAAAAAAAAAAAAAAAACTCGATCGATGGAAGGATGGATGGATATTTTCGCAACTTACTGACAATTATATTACGTTAAGAAAAAAAAAAAAAAAACTTTCGTGCTTTTCGGATAAAGAATGCTAAATCGATTACCTCCATTACGAAAAATAACTTCTCAGCTACAAACAATAGTCTGTAAATAACAAAAGTCATCGGACTAAAGGGAGTTAATACTTACCACCGCTGCTCTCGCTCTTTTCACAGTGATGTTGAACCCATATGTCTTCATGAACTTAAATGTCGTCAGGCAGCTATAATCTTTCTCCTTCTACAGTACTTAGCCCAGATTTTCGGCCTTTTGCAACTTATATCACGCAGCTCAGAGGCTGTAAAAGACAATGCTATGGCTCTACAGCACTTCTTTGTGTCTGGCATAATTTTCTAGTGTTAATCTATTGTTGTGATTCAGCATTCAAAATGAAGAGATGGCAAGTTTAGGCTAAGTTAAAGCAAAATGAGTATAATGCCCATTTCATATAAGCCCTGAACTCTGAGCATGGCCCTCGCAACTATTTCGTCTGTAACCTTAATGATTTCATGGTTAACCCTCTTGATCCGGTGACATCCTATTGTAAGGTTGTGGTGGTTGTGGTGGTGGTGAGAAGGAGGAGGAGGAGGAGGAGGAGGAGGAGGAGGAGGAGGAGGAGGAGGAGGAGGAGAAGGCAGGGAAGAGAAAAACGGAGATAATGAGGATACAAGGCAAAACAAAAATGCTAACTTAAAAATTCTAGCCACATGTACAGAACCATTTCGGCATGGCTTCCCCTCGGCCAGACACCACCACCGACGGAACGCGGGAGCTAATTCGGGTCAACGTCCGTGAAATTAACCAAACTTTTATCAGGGAATGAAATTTTGGGGGGCAAACGCTTTTTAAAAATATTATTATGGTAATTAAAAGACAGTACAGTTCCGCCTGCATTTAATCCCCCCAAATTTCATCTCTCTCTAAATCCGGTCACTATTCCCCCCCTGGGGAAGGGGGGGATAGAATACTTCCCCAGTATTCCCTGCTTGTCGTAAGAGGCGACTAAAAGGGACACTTTTATCTACATTCTCTTTGCTCTCTTTCTTTCCCTTGCATATACTTGGTCTGTCCAAACCCTCTGCATATTACTTTCATTTAGTTAGTTTCCTCTCTCCACTGTCTGGTTCCTGCGAGCCACTGGCATTGGCTCCAGGGTAAAATATTTTTCTGCCTAAAAAATCTTGATGAACTCTGGTTACGAAGCAATGGCCCTCAGTTCCGTGCAGCCCTTAAGTGGGCAGGGGGTGCTAAGAATCACACGGTGTAAAAACAAGTTTATACATCCAAAAAGAACCTTAAGAATAGGAAACTGGAATGTTCGAATTCTCAGTCAGGCTGGTAAAATGGAAAAGCTTATTTCAGTGTTCAAAGAATACAAGATGGATATTTGTGCTCTTACAGAAACGAGGTTGCATGGAGTTGATAAAATGAATTTGGAAGATGGTATTACTATGTTGGTTTCTGGTAGGAGTGATGGAAATCATTACCAAGGAGTAGGCTTACTGCTGAGTAGAGATGCTTGTAAGGCAGTATGTGAGTTTGAACCAATTAATGAGCGCTTGCTTTATGCTCGTTTAAAATCTGACCATGGTAATATCAGTACGGTTGTAGGGTACGCTCCTTCTGCTAATTGCAATGTGGTCAATCTGGTTACAGTATTTACCACATGGTGAAATCCAGGTAGTCTTATGTATTTTTCTATGCTCAAAGATAGTTCCACCAATTATAAGGTCATTTGCCAAACAAAAGCTTCCAAGTCGCACCCCATTTTCGTTTCTTATACCAACACCCTCCTTACCCATACAATCTTCAAAGCCATCCCTACTACTGCCAACAATCGCATTAAAATCACCAATGCAATTTAACACATCATGTCTTGCCACTCTATTTACTACATCCTGCGGCTTCTCATAAAAGTCATCCTTCATTTCATCAGCAGCCTCATTTGTCGGAGCGTACCCTACAACCATACTGATATTACCATGGTCAGATTTTAAACGAGCATAAAGCAAGCGCTCATTAATTGGTTCAAACTCACATACTGCCTTACAAGCATCTCTACTCAGCAGTAAGCCTACTCCTTGGTAATGATTTCCATCACTCCTACCAGAAACCAACATAGTAATACCATCTTCCAAATTCATTTTATCAACTCCATGCAACCTCGTTTCTGTAAGAGCACAAATATCCATCTTGTATTCTTTGAACACTGAAATAAGCTCTTCCATTTTACCAGCCTGACTGAGTTCGAACATTCCAGTTTCCTATTCTTAAGGTTCTTTTTGGATGTACGAGTATAAACTTGTTTTTACACCGTGTGATTCTTAGCACCCCCTGCCCACTTAAGGGCTGCACGGAACTGAGGGCCATTGCTTCGTAACCAGAGTTCATCAAGATTTTTTAGGCAGAAAAATATTTTACCCTGGAGCCAATGCCAGTGGCTCGCAGGAACCAGACAGTGGAGAGAGGAAACTAACTAAATGAAAGTAAAATGCAGAGGGTTTGGACAGACAAAGTATATGCAAGGGAAAGAAAGAGAGCAAAGAGAATGTAGATAAAAGTGTCCCTTTTAGTCGCCTCTTACGACAAGCAGGGAATACTGGGGAAGTATTCTATCCCACCCTTCCCCAGGGGGGGAATAGTGACCGGATTTAGAGAGAGATGAAATTTGGGGGGATTAAATGCAGGCGGAACTGTACCGTCTTTTAATTACCATAATAATATTTTTAAAAAGCGTTTGCCCCCCAAAATTTCATTCCCCTATTCTAAAAACAACAGTAATAAAAACAACAACACAACAACAAAGAACCTTTATAGTATAACCTTTCCAGAGTGAAAACGGATATTTCTTAATGGTCAGGGTATATATATATATATATATATATATATATATATATATATATATATATATATATATATATATATATATATATATATATATATATATATATATATATATATATATATATATATATATATATATATAACTTTCCAGCAAAAAAGATTGATCTCGTGGAAACTCTGGTTTGGTTCGGCGGAGTCAGAGCGTGTGTCCGTCCCGGGAACTTTTTTTGTAAATGTCAGAGTAAAAAGTTGGTTCTGACATTACTTAGAGTGGACTTGAGATGAGCCCTTATTCATCTGAGTTTGAGTGGTTTTCTAGATCTCCGCCTTATTAATTCATTTTGTATATTACGCCAATTTACTCTCGCTTATTTATCTACATCTTTTCTTGAGGTTAAAAATTTTTCTAGCCCAATTTCCCTAATGATTTATTTTGCACATTACACCATTTATTTTCCTTTGCGTTATCCATACTTTCTTCTGCCAACGAAAGTTAAAGAAGGTTATGTATTTACCCCTGTCTGTGTCTGTCTGTTTGTCCACAATGACGTCTTGTGGAAATGTGGGTCATAGGACCAAGAAAAAGTTGATTAAATTTTGATGTTGATATGATTCGAGTCCGGGTTCTGGAGTTTTTTATTTTTATTTTCTGTTTGTTTTTCTTTAAACTAGAAGTTGTTTTAAGCACCTTCCATCCCTTTAATTCGATGACATATTTCTAAATTTTACTATTGCTACTTTCAAACAATCTTAATCAGCTCAGAAAAGACCTCTCGAACTGAAAACCTTGTGAGGCCTACATCTGTCTCTTCGTTTTCAGGAAGTATTTCAGAAGCTTCACAGAATTGGCTGAAGATAGCAAGAATAATATATGATACCACGTGTTCGGAGTGCAGGGGTTGACGAGTTACCATGTATTTTACACCATTTGATTTTTGTTTGGTGCTAGGGTGGGAAGCCTTCACGTGGTGGCACTGATATAACTGAGTAATTCATCAGTCAGGTTATACAAACAAGCCTCAGCTCCATCATTATTCCCCGCAAGAGAGCATGGTGGGCTGCAGGATGAGGGCAACTTCAGCCCGCAGTCCAACGGGTTCACGTTTCAGGTAAGCCTGGCGTTACCACCACCACCACCACCACCACCATTACTACTACTACTACTAGTACTAGTACTACTACTACTACTACCACTACTACTACTGAAGGGGCTACTATTGCTACTTCTGTAGCTGTTTGGCTGTTACTGCCGTGACTGATACAACTAATACGACCCTTGGATTATTTGGGTTTGTCGTGTACGATGAACTCTCCGAATCCAATGACGTATCTCAGAGTTTACACTTGCCACCTACAAACGATTTTATTCTCCACAGGGAATTTTTTTTTATTCATTTTTTTCCGGAGGAGTTAGGCAGAGCTTCCAACCTCTCTCTCTTACTATTTGGCCGTTCTTCCAAACTGAATAAAATCGTCCATGGGCAGCAACATTAAAGACTAACGTGTCATCGGACTGAAAGGGTAATCCGTTCGGCACAACGACGTATTTATTTGTAACGTTATTGCTACCATCAGACGATTTTCTTCGGTGTAGGAGAGGCTTCTCGAACTGAAGAGGTCAGACACAATTTTAATCCCTTTGCTACTTTGACGTCTTCTTCAGTTCATTCTTCCTACTTTAAGACGATTTCTGTAAGCTTAGGAGAGACAACTACGAAATGGAGGAGCAAGATACAACCCCTGCTTTAACCAATGCATTACTCGAGGTCACTCCTTATCTCAATAAAATTGTGTGGTGATTGTACAGTACGTCACGTTGATCTTCACCAACAACAGTCTCCATTAACCCCTTCAGTACACTGATGTCAACTTTATTTTATTCTTGATACCATCAGATGATTTTAGTCAGCAACAGGGAGTCCTCTTTTGCTGAATGGGCTAACTGGCGGTCATCATCATCATCATCATCAATATCATCATCATTCATCATTGTCATCATAACTCAATCTTCTCACTCACCTAAAGAAAAGACACAGGACGCCTTTAATAGCTGAATTCCAAGGGGAAAGAAAAAAACAAAAAATTACATGGCGGCCGTACGGAGTGTCACCATACCCATAACCTGGTGCTGGTAAAGTCTGCCAGTGTGCAAAACTTTTTTTTTTCCTCTGGTAAAAAAAAAAAAAAAGTACTGTAATGCAGACTGACTGTGCCCAGTCCTGACGGGGGGGCGCCACATACTGTGGGGGTCGCCTTTAGGGGCTCAATCTGCCAAAAACTTAGTCCAGGTGAAAAGTTCGTGTTCGTTGGAAGATCCTTTGGCTAAGGATACAGACATTAGCTGCGACCCGGTCGCCTTCCTCTGGGGGCTGGCCTCTGGGGTTCCATCCTGCTTAAAGCCTAGTGCAGGTATATGTCTACCGCTCTGAAAATTTTGTTTCTATGACTCCCCACCCCCCCGCAAGGTCTGTACTCCATTCTTCAATATGGTTCAGTAACTTATTGAATAAGTGAGTGAGTGAGTGACACAGTTAGGGACAAACACTGTCTTTTAGCAGCTCCTGTGGGTGTGGTAATACAGTAAATAAAAACAGATACACAAGTCCTGTGCATGGAGGATACTAATGTAAAACAAAAATTTTACACTATCAGTCTGAGAACGTCATTTTTATTTTTGTTATCTCTAACCGAGTTCATTCCTCTCAAGATAGACTTTTTGAAAAGCCGAGATAAGATGCATCACTTATTAACACCTTTTAATACAACGCAGCTAAACAAATCTTATGAGGGGAACAAGAAAAATAAATCATATTGTAGGGGTTACGAGAGGAAAATGTCCGTGTCGGTTGGAAATTCAGATATTTCATTCGATTTCTTTCATATGAGAAGAAACTCAAGCAGTCAAATGGCTACCTTTTTGACTGCATCGTTATTCCTCCACTGAACAAAAAGCATCTGGTGTTTGCCAAGTAAAATACCTGCGTGAGTCTACGGCAATGAGGAGGAATAGTAAAGATCGTGTTCAACACTCTGTCTGCCAAACGTTTCTTCAGTTGAAAAAAATCGTTTGGTTGTAACCTGAGTAAAGCACCAAAGTTGGACCGCCGCAATCAAAAGTTAAATTGGACACGTGGAAGAGTGTGGGTGAGAGAAGTTGGAAGGTCAGGGAATTCTTTATCGAAAGTTATGGCTCAAGAGTGTGAATCATTATGAATGTGGTCGGTATATTTCACCTTGATCCTTTTGTGAAATTATGTTCTTACTCTTAAATGCAGAGACATGTATACTTATAAATACACTTTTTTTTGTAAATATACTAAAATTAATATAAAGACACACTGGTATACATTCTGACAACTACAGGTACAGTTATTAAGATATGACATTTAATTACCCTAGGACATCCTTGTAAATGTAATGAGAAAACCTTGTTAACTTGTTACTATACTGAGATATGCTTGAATATAATGATCCATGTTTGGAACTTCACATACACACACACACACACACACACACAAACACACAACTGCAATATGCTACACGTGAAATGAATATCACTTGCACCAGAGCAATCCAGGAAGACCAAAGAAAGTGTCCTGTGCAACTTTAAAGCTTTTTCATATCCCTCACAGGAAGCAATCTTGCCCTGATTGCATCATTCTCACTCCACACCACTCCCTGCCCCTCTCATTATGTCCACCCAACCCACCCCCTCTCTCACCTCCCCCCTTACCACCCCCTACCCCTTCCCATCCCCCACAGCCCCACTCATACTCTTTCCCTGTCTCATCACTCCCACCCTCTCTCATCACCCCAACCCACTCTCATCATCCCCATCTCCTCTCATCATCCCCACCCCCTCTCATCATCCCCACCCTCTCTCATCCCCCCACCCCCTCTCATCATCCCCACCCCCTCCCATCATCCCCACCCTCTCTCATCATCCAAAACCCCCCTCTCATCCCCCCACCCCCTTTCATACCCCCACCCTCTCTCATCATCCCACCCCCTCTCATCCCCCCACCCCCATTCATACCCCCACCCTCTCTCATCACCCCACTCCCTCTCATACCCCCACCCTCTCTCATCACCCACACCCCCTCTCACTCCCCACCCCCTCTCACCCACCCCACCCCTTCTCACCTCACCTCGCGTCCGTCAAGAGTAAATTATTAAAACTCTGCAGTTGCACAAGGACTTCACAGGCGTCATAACTTTTCGCAACAACAAGGCCACTATTATTATTATTATTATTATTATTATTATTATCATCATCATCATCATCATCCTTCTCGTTGTTGTTGTTGTTGTTGTTGTCGTTGTTGTTATAATAATAATAATAATAATAATATTATTATTATTATTGTTATAATAATAATATTATTATTATTATTATTATTATTATTATATTTAATTACTACTACTACTACTACTATTTTTTACTACTACTGCTACTACGACTAATTATACCATCAAATTTATGGATCTACTTCTTTTCTGCAAAAACACCCGGTGTGGGGTGGAAGACGTTTCCCTTCAAGTAAGACAGTGCAATGAAATATTTGATTATTACCTCCTTCACTATGACGACGCCTTTTACACACTGTCGGTGTCTCCTGATGATGGTACAAAACTCAGGGAAGACCCTTCGACCTGGATAAGTAAACTATAGCCTACATTACCTCCTCCGTTACAAGGTTACCCTCCTCAGACGACAGCAAAAACAAACTACAAACTAGAGACAGTGCTTAGAGAGTACACTTACGACGCCCCCGAGTTTTTATCTTGACCCTTTGACCTTAACCTCTGATCGATATGCACCACAACCATTATTACTTTCTGCCATTACCCAGGCATTCATGAGATACCACCCAACCCTGAATTATGACCCTGCCCCACGCTATTTGTCCTTTGATCGATCTGCCCCAATTCTACTTACATTTTTCCAAGCTTCTTTCTTCTTTTTTTTTTTTTTTAATAGGTTCAAGGACTGAGATATTTGGTAAACATACATATATCCACCAGCCTTCGAGATGCATTGCCTTAAATAAACCGTAATTATTATTATTATTATTATTATTATCATATATATAGAGAGAAATACATAGATACTGTACATAACACAGATACATGCACTGAAAGACTATACACAACAGCGATGTCCTTTGGCGTAGCATAATGACATGCGAGTGCTAAACGGGTTCATTTAAAAGAATAACAGCATCATGGCGTGTGTGTCTCAGAGGCTGACACCCCTACTAGAGGAAAACCACACACTAAATGGTTGCACAAAAAGGAGTATTGGTTCAGTGTTCATGTATCTTAGTAACAGAATAACTCATAAGTATTTGACTCTATTTATAGATGAACATGTAGAAGTCCTTGCCTATGGCTGATGATGGCGGTCTTTTTAATCAGCAGTGTTGGCACCCCTGACACGTGTTGCTAATCAGGCATTTAAAGCGATATCTATTCTCTCTAGGCGGTCCTTAATTCATACTAACCTAACTTGTGTTTTTCTTGTTCGATTATTTATAATGCTACTACTCATCACTTAAAACTAGATGCCTGTGAGTTAAGGGATTGTAGTGTGTAATGCGTACGAAAAGTATTACTACTGTTTCCTCTTTGCATTTTGAGTGTGGATGAAAATCTTCATGTTTTGGGGGTGGCACCTCGGTAAAGTATAGCTTACAAGGGGAAAAAAAAAAAAGTGGAATATCGGGCATTCGCTTGTGGTTTCCAGACATTTTGAGGCTAATACCTTGTCTGTGTGTATACCTTCTATTTGTCTTAGTACAGCATAAAGATGAAACTTGATATAACATATTAAATACAATGGCCATTCCGAAATATTGCAATACGAATGAAAAGCTAAGAGTAAGGGAGTTCATTCTGACACCAACTATTACTTGATAAAGGATAACATTTGTCTGCAGGACCGTGTTGTGTCAAAATGTTTCCCACCACCAGGCAAGGTAACTTTAACCCACTGAATCCGGAGATGTATTTTGTTTATATCCTTGCCACCATTTTGACGATTTCATTCGGCACGGGAACACATTGCTAATTGGAGGGGTTAGACGTAAACTTAACCAGTACAGTACGAGAGGCCATGTTTAAGTTAAATAATGTTTAGTAGCGGCAAGAATTAAAAAAAAATACCGTCACTAGAATTGAAGGGATTATAAAAGACGGGATTCTGGATGCGTTACCTTGATTTTAAGGAATATAAGGCACATAACAGGTGAACTGGAGGAGGGTACAGCAGATCTGTTTATTTTCATGGGTTTTGTGTTACACAGATGGAAGATGCGCGGTGGATGGTATGCGTAGTGAGACCAGGAAGGAACGTGTCTGAAGAGGCAAAGAATACACACATAACATTCAACTCTGAAGGAATGTATCGAGGCAGAGCAGACCCATAATAAGAGAAACAGTCAATACAGTAATATAATAAACCTTCAGTAGGATGACGTCTTTTTATTCTTATCTCTTACTGCTATCACACGATTTTGTTCAGTACAGGAGAGGACCAACAGGAGAGGACTAACAGGGGATGACCAACAGGAAAGGACCAATGTAGCAAAGGAGATAAAAAAATATCTAACTCACCATTGTGAATAGTATTTCCTGACCTAAATTAAAAAGGTGTAGTACACTAGTTTATATCACGGCCACCACTAATATCTCTCCTCAGTATCGTCAGAATGGATTTTTTTTTTTTTCGAGGTTTAAGGTTTCTCTCTCTCTCTCTCTCTCTCTCGCTCTCGCTCTCTTCAAACTTCTGAACTTTCACTCTTGTCCTCTTGTTAGTCCATCTTCCTGACACCACCTTCTCTACGTACACGCCTTCCTCTGCCTACTATTTCACCTCCTCTACTGTTTCCTTTTTCTCATTCCTCTTCCCCCTCCTCCTCTTTTTCCCATTCCTCCTTCTCCTCTACTATTACCTTAACCTTTTGCTTCCTTCTCTTCTACCTCCTCCTTCTCCCCCTTCGACGTCTGCTACTTATTGTATCTTAATTCTTTTCATACATCTTTTCTTTGCAATCAAATAATTATGTTCTTTCCATACTGGTACACAATATTCTCCTTCTCCTCCTCCTCTTTCTTAATTACTATAACTTCATGTCTCTCATTAATAATTCTCTCATCACTTTAGCGCACACTTTCCTCCTCCTCCTTCTGCTTCTCCACACTTAACCTAATTAGTGTAAACTCATTCATATTCTTTACCTGGCTACTTTTAAAGGTTGATGAGGGTGAAAGACGCCTTCACGCAGCAGCACTGATATAACAGTATCGCTGCCTGGTTATACATATATCCCTAAACTCCCCTTCTACCCTCAAAAGAGGTTGGTGTACTGCAAGATAAGGTCAGCTTCAGCCAGCAGACCATCGGGTTCACGTCAACGAGCGAAAAAGAAGAGTAACACTTTGGTGCCCCGATTTTTTTTATAACACTATATCTCCAGCCTTCAACCCTATACAACCAAATTTACCATAAGCATATCGTTTCAGTAATATATATACTCTAAGATTAACATCACTCCTTTTTTTAATGTTTTAAAAATATTTCGTCTCAAATTCCGTGCCCTTTTTTTCGTTTGCAGTTATTTTTAGTGGCTTTCGAGATTTCGTAACACCTCATCCATTAGCGATCTATTAAGCACAGTTACCTCATTAGTCTACTCCTGCATGATGCTGATGCGAACTATGTCAATATTGGAATGATGTTAATGGCAGACAATCAAAGAGAATGTTAAGTTGTAACATGCAAAATAAATCGCTACGGAAGAAGTGTTGCGAAATCTTAAATGCCAGTTAGAATGCAACCTTTATTTCCATCGTTTCGTCAGCCTTAAAAAAACATTACAGTTCTTTCACCTGGCGCAGACTGTCATTCTTTTACGGCTTATTTCTCGTAACTCGATAACAGAATAAGACAATATCATGGCTCTACGTCTTTTACTTTGCTCCTCTTCGCCACTAGTGTTGTACTCGTACTCTTGTGTTCATCACTTGGCTACAGCTCAGTATTTAAGATTGAGGGATGTCAGTTTAATGCCAAATGAAGGTGAAAGAGTATACCAACTACCGTGATCTTCACCGTGCGTCGGCAAAATAATATTAAAACCATTATGTGGACAGCAAAAAGTTAAAATTGTTGTCATACCCCACTTTGTCGACAACTTTCATCCTCCTCCTCTTCCTCCTCATCAAAGGTAATTCTCTCTCTCTCTCTCTCTCTCTCTCTCCAACTAATTTGTCGACAGCCTCCATTATTAATCTTCCACCAAATATCACCAACTGCAGCGAACGGCGGGATAATCAAACTTCGAAAATGCCATCCGTCCAACTATTCCCTGCCATTCCAGTTCTGCCTCATTATATTAAAAAAAAATAAAAATAAAAAAAAAAAATAAAAAAAAGACGCTATTCAGAGCCACAGACTAACTCTCTCCCTCTCTGGCCCGACAATAGCAGGGGTTTTGCCGGTCTAGTTAAGCCTCCCCTGAATTATCGTTTCCAAGTCTGGTGATAAATTTTGGAGCTGAGAATTATCATGACTCAGTTTTTAAGCCGGGAATTATCATTAGTCATTTGGCACCGTGAGGGATGACGTGACTAATAGGCTTGGTGAATATGCTGGAGAAGTTAATATTACACTCGTTTTATGCTGAGTTATTTCACGAAAGATGAAAAACTGCCCCGACAGAAAACACAAATAATCTCCAACGTTTATAGTATATATATATCGAGCATGTAGTATATATATCCAGTCCATACAGAGAGGGCGCATCATCGCGCAACCCATTGTGAATTAATAATCGGTACGGCGTAAACTAAATTAATAATACTCATTTTATACAGATTACCTGATAGTGAATAACCATATTACATACAAAGTGAATGGCTGGCCTTGCATTTCCAAGCAATGAATAATCAGCAAAGTGTTTACATGCAGTGAATGATCGTCCCAGTTAACATAAAGTGAATAACTGACTTACCTTACGCAGGCTCTAAGTGTTTGATCAGTACGGGGGTGAATATCCAGCCAGTTTAAATAATCAGTAAATAATCGTTTCAGCATATGCAGAAAGTGACTAACTTGCTCAGAGTATTTATGCACAGCGAATAATCGAGTGAATTTGTACAAGTAAAGTGCATATTCGACCCAGTTTATAAAGGTAAAGTGAATAATATGCTTAGTAGTGTGTTCAGAAAAATCGAACCTTCAGGAGCTTGAAGGGCAAAATGTTTACTCAGTTCCACTACTGGGGGGAACTACACCATACTTTGCAATAGCCTATTTCTTTGGCCTTCTCAAACCCATGCCCCATTTCAAAGCGAGTTGCAATGCAAGTGGTAACTCCCGCCTTGATCGCTGCAGGGCTTGACGTGGGGGAACTCACGTTGTCTGTCGGATCTCTCCATTCTGTTCGGAAGGAATTAAGGACTGAGATCGCTGAAAGATCAAAAAGGAATTTCAGCCACACACCCCTTGATTCTCCATTTTGATGGAAAACTCTTGCCCAACATCGATGGTAGAGGCCGCAGTGATCGCCTGTCGATTGTTGTTACAGGGATTGGAACGGAGAAGATCCTGGCGATCCCTAGGATCCCTGCTGGAATGGGCGAAGCAATGGGAGCGGCAGTGCTAAGGACTCTAGATGAATGGCCGGAAGTGAAGCACTGGATTGCAGGGCTCTGTTTTGATACATACAGCGTCTAATACCGAGTTTCAGCGGAGCTTGCTTTGTCATTGAAAGGGGTCTCCAAATCCCGCTGTTGTTCATAGCATGCAGGCACCACATGTGTGAACTCATAGTGGCAGGGATCTTTGACTTCTTTTTCTCTTCTTCTGGTCCTGAAATTCCTCTCTTTGGTCGATTTAAAGAGTTCTGGAACAAAGTTGACACAGATTCCTTCGATCCCTACGATGATGACCTAATGAAAAGTCTCAGTCGTGGATCGCCAACAGAGCCGAGGACATTGAACACGTCATTCTCAGCCATTTGGATCGTGCGCAACCCCGTGATGACTACCTACCTTGAGCTCCTCCAGCTGTCTTTGGCTTTCCTCGGCAAGAAGCCAGCACGGATGACCTTTCACCATCCAGGTGCCTATCACAGAGCACGTTGGATGGCCAAAGGCCTTTACTGCCTCAAGATCTTCCTTTTCAGAAATCAGCTGAAGGATGCAGCCTCCTTCCCCTTCACATGGCATCAAAAGGAGGCCATCAAACGCATCTTGTCTTCCTCGTCACCATCTATGTGATGCACTAGTTTGAAGCCCCAAATGCTGTCGACGCCCCAATCAATGACCTCAGTCTCCTGAAGAAGACTGAAGAATTCAAAGAGGTGGATCCCGTTGTAGCAAAGAAGGCATTGGACTAAGTCAAAAGCCATCTCTGGTACCTCACTGAGGACCTGGCTTCACTAGCCATGTATTCTGACAAAGTCTCTGCTTAGGAAAAGCAGGAAATGATGAAAAATATGACCACAGCACTGCCGGGGAAGAAGGGTCAGCGCCGCTTGAACATGAAGACGATTGATAAGGTATCAGATCTGAAAATCTCTGTTTGTCACCCGGAAGTCGAAAAACCTCTTCCAGTGTTTGAAGCTGGATACTCCGACAAGCATCAATGACCTCTGCCCCATGCCTGATGTCATGGCCCACCTCAAAGTGGTCAGTGATGCTGCTGAGCGGTCAGTCAAACTGGCAATGGAGTACAACAGTGGTCTGACGAAGAATGAAGAAGAACGACAGCTGATCTTGCATGTTGTGCAGCACCACAGAGCCCTCTACGACTCGACCAAAAAAATCCTACATGTTATAAACTGATTATGTTTGTTGTATAGCTAAGAAATATTGTTTCTTTTTGAACCACATTGTTTATTTTTACCTTTCTTCACCATACCCTTCACGTAGCCTACTCAGATCAGGTAGATATACAGAATGCAGGGATAATGAGGCACGAGTTTGCATTGATATGAAATCATAAATTTTTGCCTGAATGCTTTGTTTGTAATGTGGAATCGATTGCATACTTTGCCCACCTAAATATCCATCTTTTTTTCTCCCCTATAAGTGCTGAGGACCCTAATGCTTAGTTTATACTGGACGAATGGAAAATGGCCTCAGCATAACCAGACAATGAGTGGAATGCATAATAAGTCCAGTATACACGATGATAATCCACGCGGCCTACAGGGTAAGAGAAAAAATGATCCTTGAGTTACCATATTTCCGCGCTAAATCAGTGAATCTTCTTGACATATAGTTTTGATATTTTCATGAATATTTGACTCTCTCTCTCTCTCTCTCTCTCTCTCTCTCTCTCTCTCTCTCTCTCTCTCTCCATAAAGAAACATTGCCTTTGAACACTCCATTTTTTGCACTTCACACACACACACACACACACAGTACACTGTATATATGCATGAAGCACGATGTATGTGTGCCCGTCGGTATGCATGTATATATGCTTGTATATAATTATGTAAGCATGTGTACGTCCACGATATGACTTCCGACATATTACGTTATGCATGAAATTCAGAGCGCAGCACACTTATGTGTACAAAAGGATTTACTTGCAGTGTGTGTGTGTGTGTGTGTGTGTGTGTGTGTGTGTGTGTGTGTGTGTGTGTGTGTGTGTGTGTGTGTGTGTGTGTGTGGAGGTCGAGTGCATAACTTTTAAATACTATTGTCGTGCATGATTTATGGACACGGAATGGAAATGAAAATGTACATTATAAATCCACAAACACAGTACTCGAGTTGTCTTCACCTGAGGGAACTGGACAATTCCTATAACCTGAATACAAAATCCTGGCAGCATAATATTCGGTAGGCCTTAGTTATGTGGTAGGAATGAACTTTACTGGCTACTGTAACCTTTTTACGCTAACTTGGTCTAAACTAGGCAGCTCTCCAACATGAATATTGAAATGCAACAAGAGATTAACACTTGGATGTAATGCTAGTCATGAAGAAGTGCTATGAAAAGGATGTAGAGCCATAGTACTATGTTCTCATGCCACTGAAATACGTGAAATAAGTTATAACAGGCCCAAATTCTAAAGTAAAACGACTGTAGTCAAATCAACTCTCCAGTCTCACTACACCTGGTCATCAGCTGAACTGAAAATAGTTTGAGTTCTTCGTCAGGTTAGAACAAACACACTATATGTACAATGAGTCAAGTGAAAATAACTCTGGGAAAAACAAACAAACAAACATTAACACCGAATTTCCATTAACATCATAGGTACTGTATACTGACTTTCCTTTTACTATTCCTGACACCACCAGACGATATAATTCAGACTGAGAGAGACTTTTTGAAGATGGATGGGGGTTAGATCTAGGCTTCTTTCATTCCTGGTGCATTATCAAAAGTCTTCCCCATGCTGAACAAAATCGTCTGGTGGTAGCATGAAGCGAAAGAAACGGGCCTCACTGTAGACTGGGGTAAACTCACCATTTTACCCCCCCTCCTTTCTCTGTCTGTCTGTCTGTCTGTCTGTCTCTGTCTCTCTCTCTCTTTCTCTTCGCTACCAAATCAAACTGAGGGGCGTATTTTCGTCGGGTTATTTTCCTTCATCATGGCCTGTTTTTTTTTTTTTTTTTTTTATGCGAGGAAGAAGGAACCAAAGGCATGAGCCCGCAGTAACAGTTCCCTCCAAGAGAAAAATAAAATACAATAGAGAGCCAAATTCAAGATCCGATCATTTTTAGATGCCTGGACACACTACGTTTGAAAGACTGGAGATCATAGGCAGAAGGAAATACAGACAGAGGGAGACAGTTCCAGAGCTGACCTGTTGCATAAATGAAAGACTGGGAGTAACGGTTAACTCTTGCATTAGAGAGTTGGACAGAAAAGGGATGAGAGTTTGCTGCCAGACGGGTGCTACGCGCCCGTCGTAGAGGTGGAGGAATGCAAGCAGACAGTTCAGAGGAGCAGTGACCATTAAAGTAGCGATAGAAAAGAGATAAAGATGCAACAGTGCGGCGAAGAGACAGAGGTTGAAGGGAGTCAGTAAGAGGAGGAGAGTTAATGAGGCGAAAAGCCTTTGACTCCACCCTATTGAGAAGAGCTGTATGTGGGGAGCCTCCCCACACATGAGAGTTGTACTCCACACAGGGCGGATAAAACCCTGTATAGAGTCAACAATTGTGCAGGGGTAAAGAAAGAGCGGAGTCGGCTTAGCACACCCAATCTCTTGGAAGCAGATTTTACAAGAGATGTAATATGATCTTTCCAAGATAAGTCCCGAGTAAATGAAACCCCAAGCATGTTCAAGGATGATGCAGGATTAATCTGAATATTATTAAACATTAGTGGGTATACCTGTGGAAGATTTTGTCGGGTTGATAGGTGTAAGAACTGAGTCTTAGATGCATTAAAGACAACCATATTATTTTTACCCCAGTCAGAGATATGAGCCAAGTCAGACATTAGGTGTGCCATAGCCTCATCCCTTGTTTCTTGAAGTAACTGTTGAGATGGGCGTTGCGGGAACCGAATGGAAAGGTGAAGGGTGGAGTCATCAGCGTATGAGTGGATAGGGTTAGATGTACAGCTTAGAAGATCATTGATGAATAAAAGGAAGAGAGTTGGTGATAGGACAGAGCCCTGAGGAACACCACTGTTGATAGATCTAGGAGAAGAACGATGGCCGTCTACGACAGCAGCTATAGAACGACCAGAAAGGAAGCTAGCGATGAAGGCACAGATAGAAGGATAGAAACCGTAGGAGGGCAGTTTGGAAATTAAAGATTTATGCCAGACTCGATCGAAAGCCTTTGAGATGTCAAGTGCAATGGCAAAGCTTTCGCCAAAGTCCCGAAAGGAGGATGACCAGGAGTCTGAAAGGTAGGTGAGAAGATCGCCAGTGGAGCGTCCCTGACGGAACCCATACTGACGATCGGAAAGAAGGTTGTGATAGGAAAGATGCCTTAAAATTTTTCTATTAAGAATTGACTCGAAAACTTTTGAAATACAGGACGTTAAAGCAATTGGACGATAGTTGGAGGGTTGGGAGTGGTCACCCTTCTTTGGGACTGGCTGAATGAGAGCAAACTTCCAGCAAGAAGGAAAGGTACAAGTTGACAGACAAAGGCGAAATAGTTTGCCTAGGCAGGGTGTAAGCACAGAAGCACAGTTTTTGAGAACAACAGGAGGGACCCCATCAGGCCCATATGCCTTGTTAGTACTGAGGCCAGTAATGGCAGAAAATACATCAACTGAAGAAATTTTAATGTCAGCCATGAGGAAGTCAGAGGGGGGAAGTGATGGAGGAACAGCACCGGAATCGTCTAAGGTGGAATTGGAGGAGAAAGTCTGTGCGAAGAGATCTGCTTTATCAGTAGAAGAAATAGCTACAGAACCATCAGAGTAGAAAAGAGGAGGGAAGGATGATGAGGTAAAGTTGTTAGAAAGATTTTTGGCAAGGTGCCAGAAGGAGCGGGAAGAATTCGAGTTGGAGAGTTGAGAGCATTTAGTATGGATGAAATTATTTTTAGTAGAGCGAAGAACAGACTTAGCACGATTCCGGGCAGAAACGTAAAGATTATGTGATTCAGGGGTGGGTTGGCTCCGGTACCTTTTGTAGGCCTTCTCCTTGTTGCGGACAGCATTAGAACAAGCGTGATTAAACCAAGGCTTTCTTGTGTTAGTCAAAGGATATGAGAAAGGAATGTATGCTTCCATGCCCGAGAGAATAACCTCCGTAATGCGCAAAGCACACTCAGATGCCTCACGGCCATGGAAGCAATAATCATTCCAGGGAAAATCAAAGAAGTACTGCCTGAGGGCCTCCCAGTCCGCGGCTCCAAAATGCCAGAGACGACGTTTCCCTGGAGGGTCCGCAGGCCGTACTGGAGCGATAGGACAGGTTAAGGTAATAAGGTTGTGATCGGAGGAGCCCAACGGAGAAAAAAGATTAACAGAGTAAGCAGAAGGATTAGTTGTGAGGAAGAGGTCAAGTATGTTGGAGCTCTCTCCAAGGCGGTCAGGGATACGGGTAGGGTGCTGTACAAGCTGCTCTAGGTCATTAAGGATAGAAAAGATGTAGGCTTGTTCACCAGGTGGATCCGTGAAAGGAGAGGAGAGCCAAAGGTGGTGGTGAACATTGAAATCTCCAAGAATGGAGATTTCAGAGAAAGGAGAAATGGACAGAATGTGTTCCATCGTAGAAGTAAGATAGTCGAAGAATTTTTGATAGTCAGTAGAATTAGGGATAAGTAAACAGCACAGATATATTTAGTCAGAGAATGACAGGAAAGCCGAAGCCAGAGAGTGGAGAATTCAGAAGAATCAAGTTCAGGAACACGAGAGCAAGATAAGTCGTTGCGTATGTATACACAACAGCCACCTTTGGCTTTGAAATGAGTATAGAGAAAGTAGGAGGATACAGAAAAGAGTTTGCTGTCAGTTGCCTCAGACAGCTGAGTCTCCGTTAGAAAAAGAAGGTGAGGTTTAGAGGAGGAGAGGTGGTGCTCAACAGAGCGAAAGTTAGATGAAAGGCCGCGAATGTTGCAGAAATGAAGAAGAAGAGAGTCAGACAGTGGTTCCAGGCACCTCGAGTCGTCACCGGGAGAGGGGCAGATGGCGGGGGCATTTATGGTCCCCCCCTGGGGACCTGGAGGCTGGGTGAATTGATGCCATTTTGGTGAATTTTGAATAGGAAGTGTAGTGTGTACTGTGCATGTAGTTTGGTGAAGATAGATAGAGAAATTTGTACTGGAGAGCATGCTGGCCTACTCTCTGTGTAACTGAGACACTGAAAAAGTTCAGCAAAGGGGGATGGTCAGGAACTAGTCCTGAGGGCTGATGAAACGGGAGCTCCAGCACTCCCTGTCATCAGCTTTCCATCCACCTCGGGAGTACTGCCCTGCTCGACTGGTGCTACAGTCTACTCCGTATGTGGTTTCCTTTTGTTATACTGCATCCTCCATCCCACTTTGATATGAGGTATTCCTTCTTCAACTCTCGCATTATAGTGTGGAGAATGTGAAGGTGATGTTTGCAAGTTTGTACCCTAAGGATTTGAGACGGAGAGATAGACGGACTGATTGAGACTGACAGACAGACAGACGGAGAATATGGAAAAGCAGATAAAGAGATATATTATAGTAAAGACAAGTAGATAAATGGACAGAGACATAGGTAGATGGACTGACAGACAGATAGGCAGACATATATACAGATACACAGACATATAGGTAGACAGACAGATAGATAGACAGCTTGATTGAATGAGATAGACAGGCAGAGATAGACAGAAACTGACAGGTAGACAAATATAGATAGATAGATGGATAGATAGATACATGTCTGTATGTGCTGTATGACAGATCTATCCATTCAGGTAAATGTATTATGCATGATGCTCAGTAGCTGTTCACATTTGAATACAAAAACATTACTTGTTCAGATCTTTTTTTGGGGGAGTATGTGTGTGTATACAAGAAAGAGTAGTGTGTGTGTGTGTGTGTGTGTGTGTGTGTGTGTGTGTGTGTGTACTGAAGGAATGCATTCTACTGTGCCAGACTCCACTATTCCAGGGGGCTAATACCACTTACCCAGAGAACAATGCAATAAAAAGTCGCACTGAAAGGACATTAAAGACGGAGGTGAGGGTATAAACGTGAGGTTTGTAGGTGATAAGCAGGCAGGTTTGTAATGTGTGTGTGTGTGTGTATGTGTGTGTGTGTGTGTGTGTGTGTGTGTGTGTGTGTGTGTGTGTGTGTTGAAGGGTGAAATGAGAGGGGGCTGTGATGTAGAGGCAAGAGGCGACGTGGTAAGGGTAAAGGTGGGACTGTGAAGAGTTTGTTGGGTGGACGGATGTACGTGTGAGTAGTGAAGGAAAGAAGGGGAGATGGTGAAATGGCAGAAGAGGTGGTGAGTGAAATAAGGAGAGGGAAACTAGGAGAGATAGAGTAAGAGAAGAGTAAGTGAAAGTGAAGTGAAAGGGGAGGGATACAAGAAAAAAGGGGAGGGAAGTACGAGGAATGGAGGGCGGGGAGAATATTGTGACCTAGCGCTGCTTATAAAACAGTGATCCAGCATGAACAACATCAATGCCTCCACAAACATGAGGGGGAGTAGTACGCTGCTCTCCAGGCTCCGTGTTCACTGCTAACAGATCCTGTATCATACCTTATCAAGAAAATCTGTAGGTACAGGCACAGCCAATGATACTGCTTTACGTCTTTGGCTCTACAAAAGTACAAGTGTGGTAGCAGCAATCACACTAATAAAAAAAAGATAACAAAAAATTGCAATGATACTTTATGCAGAAAATTAGCGGGAAAAATCAGTGATATGTACAGATGGAGGACCATTACGGTCGCAATATAGGACTCCACCTGGCTTTACGACAGTGAAATACCAAGCTTACAGAAGTCAACACGGAGTGACTGACTGATCGGTCCACTACGAAAAATGTCACACATTTGAAAATGAAGGCCAGGAGATTAGTATTATGATAAAAAATAAAACTAACAACATATAGTAGCAAACATATACATAATCATAATGAAACTTAATCCCATTCTTTTACCCATTGATGATTATCCGTACTTTCATACCTCTGTCTCTTGTTTCTATCCTATCCAACCTACACATGCCGCATACATCCCTAAACATTCCTATTTCTACTGCTCTCATTACTTACTTCTAATACACATGCCATCGTAAATTTTCTCATCTAAAGGTTAATATGGGTAACAGCATACCTTCATGTAGTTCTCTTGTCGCTTCCGTACTCAAATTTCAAATGTATTTCGCATAAAGTCTTACAGCACCAGTCACGTTAGTTCCTTGAGTCACTTGGCTCTCCGTTTCGTTACATGTATCGTTTATTCACTTTAACTTGGCTGAGATTTTCGTCCTTTTGTAGCTTTATGCCCGTTGCTAAATGACAGTATAAGACAATACTGTGGCTCTTCACCACTTTCACAGCACATCTTCCTGACCAGCATCCTATTCTAGTGTTAATCTCTTGTTACAACAAAGTATTTAAGATGGAAAGTGCTAATTTTACGCCAAATTAAACTGGACGGATTATTGGAAAAAGTAATCATTAAAAGAAGACTTCCCAGATCAAATGTAAGGTTAAATCACGAACGAACCTGAACTTGGAAAAAACAAGTAGATGAATTACAGAACACTTAATACCGGTACCTCTGCTAAATCTTATAATAACAAACTGTATACAATGTCTTGTCCTTACTATATTGTACTCATTTTACTCTAACTTAGCCCAGGTTTTTATCTTTCGTAGCTTAATGCACGTACCTCACGTACCTCAGTGGCACGAAAAGACAATACTACGGCTGTACAATCAAAGACACAACTATCTTCCCAAAGTTTGACGAATAAATAGCGGAAATATGGAACCATCTTAAACACGCACTAGTAGAGACAGGGTTTTCATTGTATTTTACCAGATGTAAAATTTCTTTGGATGGAAATGGGAAGGTAGTTGTGTCTTTGTACAGTCTTTCCATAGTATCTTCTTCGTGACTAATATCATATTTCTAATCTACTGTTATAACTCAGCACTCGAGAAGGAGAGATGATTTTTTGTCAAGTTAAAGTAAAACGATTATATCAGTTTGTATTATCTGTTAGTGAATCGACACCGAGGAAGAGACAGTATTTTTTTATGTATATATATCTACCAAACTGACTGACTTACAAAATTCTCTCTTTCTTTCTTTCTCTCTCTCTCTCTCTCTCTCTCTCTCTCTCTCTGATGACGTATACATTCTCCACTTCCCAGCCCTCCCATGAGCAAATCAGTGTATCGTCAACCTCGATTCAGAGACCAAAAGATGCCAACGAGATGAGAGTGAGGGGCATATGAGTAAATGAGACAGAGTTATGGATTCGTTACTAGTCAAACGAAACAAATTTTTATGTCCTAAATAAACTGGCTCATACCTACAAACCTCTCTGTCTGTCTGTCTCTGTCTCTGTCTGTCTGTCTGTCTGTCTCTCTCTCTCTCTCTCTCTCTCTCTCTCTCTCTCTCTCTCCTGGAAGGACGCAAGGCATTCACTGGGGGTTGGTTTGAGTGGCACCAGTTGGGGGTGATGTGCTGACTTTTGCAGCACTCAGGATGACCATGATGGGGTGTAATGTCCAACGTCCATTGCCTTGATTTTTATGTTTTTTTCTTTTTTCGTTTTCTTTTTATTTTGTACCGTATGGTTTCCTCCTTGTGACTGAGTCAAAAGAAGAAAGTTTTACGACAATCTTGTTGAAATTGATCGGAGTGTCAGTTTTGAGATAACAGGATAACAAATTCACACATGGACAGAATGACAGACTCTCACTCTCTCTCTCTCTCTCTCCAAATCAATGTAGCCTCTAACTCGATTTAGTGTCCAGGAGCGACCAACGAGATGCGGGTGAGAAGGCATATTAGCAGGACTCATCACCATCATCATCACCATTCTCCTCCTCCCCTTCGTCATCATCATCATCATCATCATCATCATCATCACCATTCTCCTCCTCCCCTTCGTCATCATCATCATCATCAACATCATCATCATCATCATCATCACCATTCTCCTCCTCCCCTTCGTCATTATCATCATCATCATCATCATCATCATCATCGAGAATGAAATCAAGGCACCAACATACTGAGGGCATTTAGGTGCAATAGACACAATAAATCGGAAAAGCTGTTACAAAATCCCTAAAATCAACAAAATTACGGTCTTTTAACCCACTGATACCTGCGATTTTTGTTTACATTCCAGTTGCTTCCAGACGACTTTCTTTTAATTTAGTAAACGCCTTTCGCACTGAAGAGGTTAATGCAGGTTTTATCTGTGTAATCCTCTGGACTTCGTGTGGACTCTCCAAAAACGAATAAAGTAGTCTGGACGTAAGAAAAATATTCTATAACCCATTCACTCTAACCTGACCAAAAATTTCCACCTCTCCATTTTGAAAGCTGAGTTGTCAAATAGACTAAAACGTGAATATGCTGCGGTCACGAAGAAGTGCTGAGGAAAGGATGTAGGGTCGTATCCTTGTCATTTTCTGGCACTGAGCTGAGTGAATTCCAAGTTACAGTAAGGTGAAAAAGATATACAGTAAACAGACGTCATCGGATTCAAGGGGCTACAGGAAGGTTCAAAAGTTCACCTACTATGTCACTTCGGCTACTTCATAGTTAATATCTGTCACTTCCTTGCCACCACAATTAATATCTGTCATTTTCCTCCCACCACACTTAATATCCGTCACTTCCCTCCCATCACACTTAATATCCGTCACTTCTCTCCCACGCACATCATATTACTGAGAATCAAATATGGGCATAAAAACATACCAAGTCGTTCTCATCGTAGGAGTATTAGTCAGCGGCGGAAAGTGAGAGGCAGAAGAGGTGAAATATTAAGTAAAGTTCAGCACAGCAATGTAGCAAGCAATGTGAACTTCATAGTGCAAAAGTTAAAAATGAAATATTACGTAAAATTTAAAGGACGAAAGTTACAAGAGGTGAAAAATCAAATGGACTTGAGCAGTGGAAAGTGAAAAGTAGAAGAGATTAAATATCAGATGAACTTCAGGAAAGTAAAATACAGAAGAGATTAAATATAAGGTGAACTTCAGTGGATGAAAGAAAGGAGGTGAAATATCAGGTACGCCATCAGAGGAAAATGAAAAGCAGAACAAGTGAATTATCAGGTGAACTCCAGAGGAGGAATACTGAAAGTAAAAGAGGTTAATGTCTGACGTGCTTCAGAGATCGACATATAAAAGCACAAGAGGTAGCATATTAGACGAAATTATGTCCCCGATTGTACTTGCCGCCGGTAATTGCTCTTCGACCCAGGTGATATTCTCGATGGACTCTCTTGATTGGTCTAATTAAACCATCTGGCTCCCTCTCGCCCCCTCCAGTTCAGTCCAATTACCGTTTAATTCCTGTCACTTAGCTGTGTACGGTCCAGTTGTCTGACGATATGACGCACACGTATAGGACTGTTCAAGCCTGTTCCCGTATTTCTCCCCCCCCTCCCTCTCTCTCTCTCTCTCTCTCTCTCCTATTTAAGCATATTAACCATTCCATACTACATTTCCATACATCATTCCACTCCGGTATATTCCTTCATATACGTGTCATAATTTAGTCCGTATAATTCCTTGTTAGTCGAGAAATACAGGTGATGCGTGAAGCGGTTCGTGTCAAGATCGATAAATAGATAGATGAATAGATGGACTGGATAAATAGACGGAGGCAGAAAGACTGATATAGACTGACAGACAGACTAATAGATATACATTAGATGCAGACAGATACAGATAGATGAACAAACATATACCTGCATACATAGATCGATGGATGTAGGCAGACAGACAGACAGACTAACAAACAGGTAGACTGAAATTCCAGATAGATTAATGAAAACAAAGGAAAAAAAAAAAAAAACAGACCGACCCATAGAGACACACAGACAG
This sequence comes from Coenobita brevimanus, assembly GCF_032717465.1. NCBI lineage: Eukaryota > Metazoa > Arthropoda > Malacostraca > Decapoda > Coenobitidae > Coenobita > Coenobita brevimanus. Next base: position 35,622,751 of record NC_137016.1, on the reverse strand, counting down.
TGTGCATGAGGGTGGGTGTAGCAGAATGAAGGTGCAATACGTACAATAAATAGCTCAGGAAAAGGCACTACGAACCTACAAAGCCACTCAGAATGCGACCTCAGATCACCATAACACAGTACTGGTAGAGAAGACTGGGAGGTAAATATCACGCATAGGGTTATTGATAGAGTCAGTCTCAGTCTGTTTTCACCTGGGGTGCTCCAATAAATCTGACGATGAAGGAATAAGTCTCCGTGGTTATCGATCCTTTACACTACACCTGGCCATTGAACTGCGATGAGAGGGGTTTGGGATCCTTGTCAGGTCAGAACAAACCAGCTAGAGTACACTCAGAGAAATGTTTATCTTAGCGGGGTTCGGCGAATTCTCAGCTGAAGGAAAGTCCCGTACTGGTTAAGATAAGACTTTCTTTGTATTTCTCCAGTTGTATACTTTCTTCAGGACGTTGAGAAAGATAATATTGTTTCTTTGATATTGGGGTCATAAATCTCGATGCACCTCATTACGATAAATAACGAGACCAACAATGACTTTCAAAACCCAGTAATGTTATCTTCGAGGCCTAAGTAACTTTCCTGAATATTATGCAGGAGTTTTACAATTGCTTGCCTTAACGTGGAGTGATATTATGTCCACAACCATACACAACCAGTACTTTCCAAATGAACCAGTATGATTAAATGGGGCGGAGTCACGCAACGCCTGAGTATGTCACACCATCTGGCGAGCCTCCTATGAACTAAATTTGCGTCCATAATTCAAACTAATGGCGGGTTCGATGACATATTCACCGATGGGCGCCTGTTCTGTAAGCCGGTTCAGTGGATGCCAACCAGTGATAAGACTAATAACGACAAAATTTGCCATAATAGCATCCAAGGCAATAATAACCACAATACACGACAACATTAAGGCAGTTCATTTAGTTCAGCCGATAACAGGTTGGTAAACGACAAAACAATCCTAAATAACATTCACTATGAAAAGTCTGCTCGTAATTCTTTTTAATTCCTTAAGTCCGAATGTCCTTATATTTCTTCTCGCTGTTATTAGATTATATTATACAGCTAAGGAGATCCCCCCCGTGCCGAACTAGTTGACGAGTTTATCGTTAACTCCTGTATCTCAAAGCGTCTTCTAACCCGGGTAAAATCGTCTGGAAACAGCAAACTATAAAAACAATTACGCCCTAACACTGAAGGGGTTGATACTGAAGCTGACTACATAAAAAAGCATGACAAAACTGAACGCACCTAATAAGCATAATTAACAAAACTGGCGAGGAAGGGATGTTAGGGAGCCTCCTATGCCAACGGCTGCAATTCATAAAGGAAATATACAGTACATTCTGTTCACTTAAAGCCAGGAAAATAGGTGGAAATCCTTTAATTCTTACTTTTTTCTTCCTTGTCCCTTTCGTTACATTTTTCCTCTTTCCGTTTCCTTCTGGCACTTCCATCCCTCCCCATTCCCTTCAAATCTGCCTCCAATCCCTTCCATACATCGCCCAATGTATCATCTTATTTCATTCCCTTCTCTCCCGTCTCCTACCACTGTACTTCATCCCCCTCCCTCCCATCCCATCCCATCTCCTACATCATCTCATCCCCCACTATCCTTGCCTTCATCCTACAGAAGTAGATGTGATACCGTAGTCACTGTACTCTGCCACAAACACACAATAAAGGATCATTATGTCTGCTATTGTTTATTTTCCTTTGGACTTTATACATCCCTCCATCCCATCCTATCCCATCCCATCCCACACCCTCTTCCCCTGCCAGCCATCGTATCTCGTTCAGTCTCATTCCGTACCATCCCATATCTTTCCCTCTCGTCCCCTAGACTCGCCATCGTAAACTGGGATTTCTATCAGATATACTCAGGCCATATCGGTGGAGCGAAGGGGTAGAGGAAGACGGGAGAGAGAGAGAGAGAGAGAGAGAGAGAGAGAGAGAGAGAGAGGATGAGGGGAGGGTGAGGAAGAGGAGGAGTAGGGGAGATGGAGGGGGAGGGGATAGGGAGGGCGAAGGTGAAAGGGAGGAGCAATAGAGAGATGGGAAACAGGAGGGATAGAGGGAAGGGGAAGGAAGAGAAGAAAAAGAAAGGAGCGAAGGAGGGTCTGGGGTGAGGGAAGGGGAGGGAGAAAAGGGGGTACGGGAGGAATGAGGGTGAGTGATAGTGTCATAAAGGACTAAATGTCATAAAAGACTTTGTGGTTCCTTTGTGGTTGAGTTATATATATATATATATATATATATATATATATATATATATATATATATATATATGAGACTTGTGGACGAGCGGTTTTTATATCTTGGAGTAGCTTGTAGTAGATAATCTTCTTTCCCATTTGTCATGTAGTGACAGGAGAGGTAAAGAATAGTATGGGACTATTTTTATTTGTCTTGGAAATATTAACAAGTCTCTCACACAGAGCAGAGTATAGAGTCCAGTCCCGCTAGCTATCTCTCTGTCTCGCTCTCTCTGTCTCTCTCTCAAAGTTGCCAAGCCCTTCTCCCTGCGACCTGTCTCTTGTATGGCTTGTCTCCTTCTCCTCCTGCCTGTTTTGTGGCTAACCTCCTTCTGAGCTCTGTTTCCTAAATTCTGGTGTAGCAGGGGTTGTATCACGTGTGTTCCTTGTGGGTGGAAAGTTCTAGAAGGCTGTGTGTGAGTATGTGTGTATGTGTGTGTATGGTCACTAGGCGCTGTCGTGTGCTTAATAAGCATTCCTTGAGTTAAGAGTGTGTAAGCATGTTTAGCATTGCTCGATTCTCACAGACACAATACCTTCTCATCATCTGACTCCCTGCTTCTATCTGTCTCTCTATCTATCTATTTATCTATCTATCTATTATGATTTGTAATTATAATATGGAGTCCTGATATCTGCTCGGCCACGCGAAAATGGCGTACCATCGACAGTTAATAGTCCTAACATATTAATACACACTATATACACATTATAATGAACTTATAAGCTAATTAAGTGAAATACATAATATTGTAAAAGTAACATAATTGTATGAATATTGTATACATATAATATTTATAGTAAATAGTGATTATTCAGTAATATTACATTTTAAGCAAGTTGTATACATATTTGAATAAATGCATTAAAGTAAATTATTTAACTGTAATACAGTATGTACTTGGGTTTTTGTAGTGAAATGCATACATGTGTTGGCCTTATAACTGTAGTTACATTTTGTTAATGCAACTGTTAAGTGTCTTGGCCTTATAATTGTAGTTAAAGTTACATAAAAGTTACATCTTGTTAATGCAACTGTTAATTGGCAAAGTGTAACATAATGCAATCGTTTGTCGTTACATAATTGTTACATATCGTTTGTAGTTACATAATTGTAGTTAAAGTTACATAAAAGTTACATCTTGTTAATGCAACTGTTACATAATTGGCAAAGTGTTACATAATGCAATCGTTTGTCGTTACATAATTATAATATGGAGTTACATAATTGTTACATAATTGTAATAATTGCAGTCCTAACATATGCTGCGGTCGATGATAGTGATGATGTGTCATGCCACTTGCTTGTGGAGACAACAATTTGCTTTTTTTTTTTTTTAGTTTATGTGGTATACATTTTGGCATATGTAGTAACACTTACACTTATTTTCATTTGTTTGTTGTGTGATCTTACTCTATTTCTCTTTTTTCTTTCTTACTTTTCTTTCTTTCTTTCTTTTTTGTTTTTTTTTTGTATGTATTGATTTTCCATAGTTTGTTTTACTTCGCTTGTGTACGCTTTTTCTATGTTGTTCATGGTTGCATAATTACTGGCTAATTTCCTTGGGATACTTTTTTAAAGTTTAGTTTATATTGCACAGGTATTATTGAAAATGATATTATATAGTCCCATATTTTGTTATTTTATATAAAAAATATATATACACTATATACAGTATTAACTATATACACTGACTTGTTATTCACTTGTACCTATCGTGGGCAATATATGTGTCAGCACTGTGTGGAAATCTTTGTCTTCACGATTGTGTTGAAGATGTTCACTCTTGCTAACGTCATTTGTGTTGGCCATTTTTTTTTTTTTTTTTTTGTCTTCCTTGTAAGTTAATTTATCTGTTTCCACTAGGTAGCTTTAATTAATAAATGTTAAATACAGTTCTTTTAATCGCTCACTGAGTAACTGTGATGGTATATTTTCTTTATCACTTTGTAGATATAATAATGTATAGCTGTATGTATGAAACACGTATTTTATGTAGGTATAAATGGTAACACTCGTTGGTAGTAAATAAATGTTATAATAAATGAATGAATATATACAGTGTAGAATATTTATTGTTGGTGATTATTTAGTGTTTGAGTTATGCAGATAACTGAAGTAAGTATGTGTATTTAAGTTGTAACTATACAGCACGTTTTATATGGTTGTGCAGAAGCTTATTGTCTATCACTGTGTATTGTATAAATGAAGTAACTATGTAACTCACTAATTTTTACCGTGGTGGGAATGGTGTGACTGGTGGTGCAGGTGGTGTGTTGACCGACGATATTACTCAGGAAATTCCATGGCCTGGTGCTTGTGGTGGTTAACGGCTGTCCCAGGCAAACCTCAGCATAGAACGTCGAATTTCCAACTTAACTGTGAAAATAAATGAGTATGAGTAGGAGCTATGTGAATAATGAGTAATGAGTAGTGGGTGAGAAGTGCCTGGTGTCAGTCACACGTTGCTTGGCATGGCAGACTCGCGTTGTGATGTCATCTCAGCACCTGGTGACGTCGGCTTCCCACACTGGTAGCTCTGGTGAGTGAATGAGTAGCGATGAGTAACTTGAGTGAAGACGGGTGAGTAAGATGAGTTGTGAATATGGACTTGGTGTTTTGCTGCGTGTCTTGACCTCTGCGTCAGCGATAGCGGGAGAGAGTGGTGGGGGCCTGTGTGCTTGTTGCTTTGGTCTTTCCTCTTCTTTACTTGCTTTGTTTTATATACTTCTTGTTGCTGCTTGAAGTTACGTGAAGATTATAGAGTTGTTTTGTAGACTTGTAGGCTATATGCATTGTAGGCTGTATTTTGTAGGGATTCACTGTAGAACTGAAGCTAATCTTGTAGAGTCTCGCCTGCTTTTGTAGAAATTTGCTTTTGATTCGAAGACGATGTCCGTAGATTCGCTGCTACCAAATGTCATAAAGGACTAAATGTCATAAAAGACTTTGTGGTTCCTTTGTGGTTGAGTTATATATATATATTAGACTTGTGGACGAGCAGTTTTTATATCTTGGAGTAGCTTGTAGTAGATAATCTTCTTTCCCAATTGTCATGTAGTGACAGGAGAGGTAAAGAATAGTATGGGACTATTTTTATTTGTCTTGGAAATATTAACAAGTCTCTCACACAGAGCAGAGTATAGAGTCCAGTCCCGCTAGCTATCTCTCTGTCTCGCTCTCTCTGTCTCTCTCTCAAAGTTGCCAAGCCCTTCTCCCTGCGACCTGCCTCTTGTATGGCTTGTCTCCTTCTCCTCCTGCCTGTTCTGTGGCTAACCTCCTTCTGAGCTCTGTTTCCTAAATTCTGGTGTAGCAGGGGTTGTATCACGTGTGTTCCTTGTGGGTGGAAAGTTCTAGAAGGCTGTGTGTGAGTATGTGTGTATGTGTGTGTATGGTCACTAGGCGCTGTCGTGTGCCTAATAAGCATTCCTTGAGTTAAGAGTGTGTAAGCATGTTTAGCATTGCTCGAATCTCGCAGACACAATACCTTCTCATCATCTGACTCCCTACTTCTATCTGTCTCTCTATCTATCTATTTATCTATCTATCTATTATGATTTGTAATTATAATATGGAGTCCTGATAATAGAAAAGATGTAGGCTTTGAAGTATGAAAAGCCTATATTTTATATGTATGTGCTAGCGTGGGTGCTGTAACGGCTAGACAGCATTAGTGCCTTGCAATCCTCAGGAAGTCATATCGCAATCATCTAGAAACGAATTTACTAGGCCACATCTAGCCCAGTGTTGTATACTAGCAGAGTTTGGCAGTTGCACTTGACATCTGGCAGCAATGTATGGTTATTTCCCTTAAGTGAGAAGGAGGACAGTGCTTTGGCCGGTTCGTTCTGCACTCAGTTGCCAACAAATTCGCTGTCTTGCAGTGGGATGGAAACTGAAAGTGGGTGGTACTGCATTTGTCACACTAGCACACCCGTATAAAAAAAATGGGTTTTACGTACTTAAAAGCCTGCATTCTAATAGGGGCTTAGCTTGTGTGAGTGTCGAGCATCACATGAATAAGTAATGAAACGAGAGAGAGGAAATGGTTAACACGTAAGAGACAAAGGTAGAGGGTGACGAGAATTTGAGGTGGGATGTCACCACGAGGCCACCACCCTCACTTCCTTCTCCCAGAATAAGGAATCAATACAGAGGAATGAGCAACAAGGGCGAGTGAGAAGGAAAACGAAATGAGAAGAGAGAGGGAGAGAGGAAATCCGGTACATGTCAGGGCAAGTAACCGCCCACCATCCCTTGAAGCATTTCGTGATGGAAAAATCTCCAGTCACCTCTTGGGGACTGAGGCCAGTGCAGTCACAGCCTTCATCCTCATAGGTGCATCAGACCACTAAACCACCAGGCGTCTTATAAAACTAAGCATTTTGCAAGTTCTTTTTTTTTTAAATACTTTATTACCTAGACCCTCACACTAAGAAATTTCACGCCGGAAGTTCATTACATTTTTTGGCACTGTCACTGAGACTATATGATAGTGGAAAAGAAAATGTAATGCTGTAGGTTCATGTGATATTTTACACTGTATTATTTAGACAGAATAATAGTGTAAATCAAAGAATTCCAACACTCCCAAGGGAATACAGGATGGTCTCCACACAGGTACCGTACACAAGCATACCTCTTCGCACCTAACAATGATGATTAATGAACGTAAAAGACTATACGGTCCCCCCAGTTTTCTGTATTGTCTGACCTTTGACCTTAATAAAAAATGAAAAAGGTGTCTGTGGATATTTACTCAGGATACAAGTGAAGCAGGTTTGCAGTAAACTGGTGAGAAAAATGTACGGATGACACCAAACTGAACTGTGTTTCTTACAAAGAAAACGAAAGAAACTGAGCAAATACAAATGGTGTTCACCATAATGTGGAGACCTAAAAATATCATGATGCACGTACCTAATATTTTTACATTTTATTATGCAGATTCTAAACAAGAGTATTAAAAAATGTCGCTAATCTGCAACTGGAGCAATTGGTAAAAAGGAAGAAAAATGTTTCGAAAACATTTTAGTGAATATACAGGAAGGAGTGGCTACACGGTAAAAATCCACGAGCAGTAAGTAGTGAAGACTAACTCGGTCAAACACCCGAAAAAGCAAACGCGGTCCCTTTGGTCAAAAAATACGAAATTGCTCTTTGTGAACACGACAACATGTGTTGACCTCACATGGGGTGGCGCGCGTGGGAAATGCATGTGAAATTTAGCCAGGGAAAAAATTCGACATGAAGTGCTATGAAGCAGTTATAAGCACTGTACTTTTTACCTTCCATCTGACGAAGTCAGATAAGGGTACTGCTATCACTGGGATCAACAACAATATGCGGCGTAGAGATTTCGTTTCCGGACCAGAACTCAGAAAATATCCACTATAGAGTCAGAAAATTTCAAATAGTTATGTGTCGCATAACGAACTGGTGCCTTTTGATAGGTAAAATGCTGTGTTTTGAGTGGTTTGTTTGAAAATAATGAAAAATAAAAAAAAAATAATAATTTTCTCGGATGTCAATGCGACCTTGGAAGGAATCTGAAGGGCCCAATGCACTTTTACCCTCCACCTAACAAAGTCTGAGGAGGGTGTTGTTATCACTGGGTCAATAGGCGTCCGTCCGTATAGCTGGGAGGCAGGGTGGCTGGCCGGGCATAGAGATTTCGTTTCCAGACCAGAACTCAAAGTATTCACTATAGAGTCATGAAATTTCACATAGTTATGTGTCTTATAGTGAACTGGCGTCTCTTGAAAGACAGAGTGTTGTGTCTTAAGTAGTTTTTTTTAAAAAACAACGAAAAAGTAAAGGAAGTAACTTTTCGTTTCTGGCAAGGACTCGGAAACTAATACAGGTACAGGCTTCAAACTCTCCAGGAATATTTGTTAATATGTCTCCTGGTGCCTTATGGTAGTTAGAATGCCATGATGCTTAATACAGTGATGCTATGAAATTGCAAAAATACATAAAACTGATTATTTTATTGCATTTTTCTATTAAAACTTTGCAACTATTACACCCACGAGGCACAAATTGTGCGTGATAAATAATTATATGAATATCTAATAATGTATAAAGTTTCATGACTGTAGCCTACCTATTATGTTTTCATAAGAAAATGGCTGCCTAAATGAAAAAAAAAGAAACACGACTCATAATTATAACAAATCTGCCCATTACTTCATTATTACCATAGACAAACTACTGAAATTTTTGTTTTAATGTGGCTGTGTTATACAGGTGGGGGGGGGGGGTGAGGGCCGTTATGCCCTTGGTTAGGAGTGCAGTGAGGTAGGGGTATGTGCTTGGTCAAATGGACAGTTGCAACAGTGTAGCGTTGCCTATGTTTTTATTTTCCTTTTTTTCTTTCCCATTTCACCTTAATTTTATCAATGGAGAATATTCAGCACGAAATTCTCCGTTGGGCAGGTTTATGTATATTATTAAAAAAAAAAAAAAATCATTTACTCTTTCTCTCTCATTTTGTTCCCCAAACGTAAAAACTTTCTGGACTGGATTTCATGCCTACGACTTTACGGAATATAGATGTGTATGCGTATGCAGTCACTTTGTGAAATGTGGGAGACTATGCCTGTGAATACGTTGCGAGTACTGGAACAAACAGCTGAAAATGCACGCACTTACTGAGCCTAATTTAACACAATGTCCCTATGAATATGTAAGTATCTACGAGGCCTAGTAAGGATATATATATATATATATATATATATCAGCAGCAGCAGCAGTTGAGGTCCACTGCAGGACCGGCCTATCCCTACCGAAGCAGAGACGATACAGCCAATGTATCTCTACTCAGTGGCTTAGGCTGTCTGGTAGAGACTTTATGTAGGGTGAGAAGTGCCTGTAAGTGTAATTGTAGTGGCTTTGGATGTGTGTGTAGTCTGTGAACCAAATGTAATCGGCCCGCCCTAACCCGATTGGGTGCAAGCATACTAGTATGCGACACTGGTTCAACCACAGCACCCCTTATGTTTGCCAAAGTAGCAAGTGGCTCGGTGAACGATTCCCAAAGTTTTTACAACTCTAGCGGGAGGCGAACCCTCGTCCACAAGTGTGCGAAACGCACACTCTACCACTGTACCACAGAGGCTCCATATATATATATATATATATATATATATAAGTATGGTATAGACAGACCAATAGGTAGATAGAAAGCAAGATAGACAGGTAAGCAGATTAATAGATACCTAAATACAAAGGGAGATGTGAGCCAATTTACCTCAGTTTACCAACATAATACAGTACTAGGCAACAGATGAGTTTTTGTCTGCATTTTTTTTTTTTACTGCAACTTCATGAAGCCTGAAGATAATTATTTTACAATTATACCAATTGACAGCATAACACTTTCGAGATTAATAAAACAAAATCCGCTGTACACACAATAAGAAAATGACTCCAACCACTTGAATTTTGGAGTAATGCCACTGGTGTGTGTGTGTGTGTGTGTGTGTGTGTGTGTGTGTGTGTGTGTGAGTGTGTGTGTGTGTAGACGAGGAGGAGGAGGAGGAGGACGGCGAGGGGGAGGAAAGTGAGAAACACCTCGGACTTAAACAAAACGAGACCATCTAATTTAAATGAATTAGTGCCATCGGAGGCCGCTTTATTATGTTCTTCGGTACTGTGTAGAATTTAAATACATTACACTAAAGATCATTGTTACTTAGGTGGAGGATATCTACCTATCTGTTTTAAACTACTACCAATCTATCTTTATACCTAGGCTGCTTCCCCCAAGGAAAGGGAGGTAGCCGAGTCAGGACGACACACTCCCAATTTACGAGTACTCATCCACTCGAACACATTCATTCGCGTCTTTGCCCGAAGGGGAGAAGGGACAGATCCTCACCGCACCACACCGCACGAGGGTCAACTGCGCAGTGCGATCAGTGATATCCGCAGCGGAGCCTGACAGCAGAGCTGGTTTACCCCTGTCACATCATAATGGACCCATCCCCTTACCTGTACCTGACCTGATCAGCTGATCAGACCAAATGCGAGAGAATATCCCCTCAGGGCTGTGCCATCGTTTATTCATTCACAATTTCTCTCCAGTCATTTCTGTCACACACAGCCACTCTTCCTTGCTCAAAAGACATGCCTCTCGCATCCAATGCTTTCTTCACACGGTCCATCCATCCTATTCGTGGTCTTCCTCTCAGCCTTACACCTCTCACATCAGATCTAGTTATCTTTTTCACCAATCGCTCATTATCCATTCTCTCCATATGCCCAAACTATCGCAACACCCTCTGCTCAACTCTACCAGCCATCTCCCGTACAACTCCAGTTCTCCTTAGCACTTCATCATTTCTCACTCGATCCATGCGCGTTCTAATGAACCTACTGCACTACCTCTCTCTCTATATCTGTTTACTTGTCAATATGTATGATTCTCCATCTATCTATTTGATCTGTTTTTCTTTGGGCCACCTGTCTGTCTGTGTCTTTCTGTTTGTCTGCATCTATCCGTTGGACTCCGACTGTATCTATCTCCCTGTCCATCTATATCCACCTATCCCGTCATCTACCTACCTATCACAGAATTATCATGTTACCTCTGCAGCTCATACACTGATGAAGCTCTACCATATCAGCCATATTTTTTCTTCCCTACATTCTCTCATCATGTACTTTGTCTTTCTCTTCTTCGCCTAAAGAGCTCAGGGGCATATCAATAATCTCTTTAGCTCGGATTGTGTACAAGATTGTTGAATTATTCTCATAGCTTCATTGAAACAGCTACTAGTCACTTCACAACCAAACTACAGTTAATAATGAACTGAAAAATATGCCAAAATATGCATGTATAAGATTCGTTGAATATTTTTTTATTATCCTCACCCATACGGATATCAAACACTTCACAACCCTACCAGAATGAATATTAATGTGGAATATATAAGAAAACGATATCATCCTTGGTAATTATGAACTGCCATGGGTACTTATTTGTTGTAGAAATGAACTAAGATCCATTATGATTACAGTCTCAAGGTTCTGTGCAACTGTATTTTAGATGTAGCTACTGGAAAAAAAAAAATGAACTGACTGGAGAAAAATGAGGAATAAAGGAGATAATGTGGACTCGGCTATACTGAAAAAAACATGAGAAAAAATGTGTAGGTGGGGGCGCTCACCATCCACTCACTCGATGTAGTGTTGCCCTTGGGTGACTGCCCTTTCCCCTCTTCTTTCATTCATTCCTCTTCTGTCTTTGCGTTCTTCATTGTTTCGTCTTCCTTCTGCCTACGGGTGAAATTTAAACTCTCTCCTCTGTCTTTCTTTCCTTCATTCTTTCCTCTATGGGTGACTCTTCACTGAGTGACATGCCAAATGGTATCCTGTACACTGGGAAACCATTTGCTATGCTGGGTGGTAACCATATAACCAAAGTATGGCGCCTGGTGGTTTAGTGGGCAATTAATGCGCTCCAATCGGATTGAGCCTGTGCAGGTTTCTATCCAAGGGATGGTTGGGGTTTATTGTTCACTTACTGCCACTCAGGGATGAGTGAAGCTGATCACTACCATCTTAAATGTCATGACCAACTTGTTAGCCCCGGGCTCCTACGCTCCTCATGGGCTAACACAGGATTAGTGATGATAATCATGATGATGGACTAGAATGTACTGAGTGAATTGAGAAAGTAAAAAAAAATGTTGACTCGAAAATACAGTACAGGGATTAAGTAGATATGAACAAGATAGATATGGGAACTTCAGCCCGTAAACTGGGGCGTCACTGAAGTCTACAGGGGTAAACCGGGGAGCCATACAAGTCTACAGGCGTAAACCTGGGCGCCATAAAATTCTACACGCGTAAAGTGGGGCGTCACTAAAGTCTACAGGCGTAAACTGGGGAGTCAGTAAAGTCTACAGGCGTAAACTGGGGCGTCACAGACTACAGGCGTAAACCGGTGGGGTCATTAGTCTACAGGCGTAAACCGGGGAGTCATTAAAGTCTACAGGTGTAAATCGGGGCGTCGTTAAAGTCTACAGGCGTAAACCGGGGCGTCACTAAAATCTACAGGAGTAAACCGGGGCGTCACTAAGGTCTACAAGCGTAAATCGGAGCGTCACTAAAGTCTACAGGTGTAAAGTGGGGCGTCACTAAAGTCTACAGGCGTAAAGTTGGGAGTCGTTAAAGTCTACGGGCGTAAATTGAGAGCTTTACGGTCATCATACGGGGCTTCGCTAAAGTCGCTCAGCTCACCAAGCACATCGGTTTCGAAAATCATTAGTGAGACAGACGGGCAGGGCCGCTCTTAGATACGATGCCACATCTAAAAAATGATAGAAAATGATAACAGATTCACGGTAGACACTGCAACTTAACTTTTTCATGGTCGGGCAAATATATTAAGTATTCTATTTCGGCGATAATATTCGCCTGAGTGTTGGACATATGCAACAGCTTACTGCAAAGACCCCCTGATTGATTATTCTATCCCTCTATCTATCGCTCTCTCTCTTCTTCCTCGCCTCTTTATTTTTCTTTCTATTTTTACCACTGTTTACCCCGATGTTTAGGCTTCCCTTTCTCTCTCGCTCTCTCTCTCTCTCTCTCTAAATCTGATAATGGATCCCCTTAATTAACGTCGTTTCTTTATGATTACCCAAAACGACCTAAAATGGGATGCTTAATGGCGATCGATAATCCAGGTCATAAACGCCTATAATTAAAGAGATTATTATAGCACGTTAACCCCTTCAGCCCGAGTACATCATTTATACTCCACTCTTGCTATTTCCAGCCAATTTTATGCTCAGTTTGAAGAGAATCCGGATAGTGAATGGGCTACGGTAGGGACAACTCTAGTATTCTCTTCCAGCTAAGGTCAGACGATTTTATTCAGTTGATCGTGAGAACAAGAGCCTAAGAGTGTTAATACCGTTACCGTGAACCCTCTCATGGTCAGGATAACTCTTTTGTTGTATCGGAACTTATGGCAGACGATTTTTTCCCCCAAAATGAATGTGAGTCGTACGATGGTGAGAGTCGATGAAGGCAAAGTCCCGTTCCCCCAGTTCAAAATCTCTCTCCTACGCTGAATAAAATCGTCTGGAGATTGCATGAATGATACCTGATGTACAAAGGTGTCATCATAACGAAAGGAAAGTAGAATAATGACCCCATTAATTGGAAAGGGTTTGCAGAATAATGAAGTCATTAATCTGAAAGGGCTTGTAGAATGAGCAGGTCACTATTTAGTTTCAAGGGAAGTTAACCTTTTCAACCCAATTGCCTATTTCCTATTCAATCTTATATCAAGACGATTTTATTCACCATATGATACGATTCTCGAACTAAAAGGGTTAGAAATACCAAAACCCCTTTGCCTCTAAGGGGTTCTCCTGATTGAATAGAATCGCCTGAAGTAAAAGTAATGATAATACTGGACCCCTTCGATTATAACGGGCTCTCCTGATTAAATAAAACTGTCTGAAGGAAAAGTAATGAAAAAAAAAAAAAAGTGGCAGCAGGTGTCACTATATGCTTAACCACGCGCTCATCTGCGTAACTTAAGCCTTTGAGCTTGTTGTGGGTTATTCACCCACTACCCTGAGACACAAGGTCAGTGCATCATCCAGGTCACTACAGTTACCTCTCTCGCTGTACCTTTGTTACTCATTTTACCTACCAATCCAAAAAGTGTGGATGGACGCTATTCTTTTTTTTTCTTTCTTTTTTAAGGCGAAGATGCACTTGACCAGCTGCTGATGACTGGCTGAATGCAACAAGTCCGAATAACGTCGTTGTATTTCTAATAATTACTGGTAATGTGAATCGAAACTTACTAACTCCAATGCAGCGATGTTATTCGGACATGTTGCATTCAGCCAATCATCACCAAGCTGTCAAGCACATCTCCTCAAAAAAAAAAAAAAAAAAGCTGATGGTAGAGTCCAGAGGCGTCACCTGCCCATATAATTCGGACCCTGGCGCTAACAGACCGCACCATCCCAGCTCTCAGCACCTTCCTAGCTGACAACACAGCAATTCCGCTGCCGTGGCGATAGTAAGGATAAAATGAAAAATAAATCGTGAATGAGGTGCTGAAGGCCATCATAATTAGAGTATGTGGAAGATAATTAAGGCAACTGGAGAGGTTATCATATTAGAGGCGATTCTTTGATGCTCAGTCGAAGAGAAAAATTATGTGGAAAATGAACAGTGTTTTAAATTCTTCTTCCCTCCCTTCCTCTCGCTCTCTCTCTCTCCCTCTCTCTCTCTTAGTATAACCAGAATAAAAATTACTGTCTCGCATCCTCTCTGAATTTTCTCTGCTTTGAAGCGATAAACGATTTTTAGTTACCAAGCATAATCTAATCTAAACTAATTCTGCCTAACTTAACACGGACTAACCGCATCTGACTATTTTATCCTAACCTAACCTAATTCATCCTAACTTAAACCTACGCCACTTTAGCTATCCTAGCCTACTAAGCTAAATTAAACCAAACCCACCTTAAACCAACCTAGCCTTCTTCAGGTTGCAAACACTTAAAGTTGCCCGGTCAAAATTCATACCCTAAGTGGAGCCCCGCTAAGAGGAGGGATCGTAACTTACAACCACGCAACAAACAGGCTCAACCACTTTGCACCATTAACCCCAACCAATCTGCACCATTAACCCCATCGTCTTGTACCATTAACTCCATCGTCTTGCACCATTAACCCCACCCATTTCACATCTTTAACCACAACCATTCTGCACTATTAACTCTAAGTATTATACACCATTAATCATAATAATATTGCACCATTAACTCCACCACACTGAACCATTACCCCAACCACATGGCACCAATAACCCCAACCGCATTGCACCATGAACCCCAACCATTTTGCTCCATTAACTCCAACCATTTTGCACCATTATCCCCAACCACTTTGCACCATTAACCCTATCAGGACTCCATATTATAATTACAAATCATAATAGATAGATAGATAAATAGATAGATAGAGAGACAGATAGAAGCAGGGAGTCAGATGATGAGAAGGTATTGTGTCTGCGAGAATCGAGCTATGCTAAACATGCTTACACACTCTTAACTCAAGGAATGCTTATTAGGCACACGACAACGCCTAGTGACCATACACACACATACACACATACTCACACACAGGCTTCTAGAACTTTCCACTCACAAGGAACACACGTGATACAACCCCTGCTACACCAGAATTTAGGAAAGAGAGCTCAGAGGGAGGTTAGCCACAGAAGAGGCAGGAGTAGAAGGAGAGAGGCCTTAGAAGAGACAGGTCGCAGGGAGAAGGGCTTGGTAACTTGAGAGAGAGACAGAGAGAGCGAGACAGAGAGATAGCTAGCGGGACAGGACTATACTTCGCTCTGTGTGAGAGACTTGTTAATATTTCCAAGACAAATAAAAATAGTCCCATACTATTCTTTACCTCTCCTGTCACTACATGACAAATGGGAAAGAAGATTATCTACTACAAGCTACTCCAGTATAATAACCGCTCGTCCACAAGTCTAATATATATATAACTCAACTACAAGTAACCACAAAGGAACCACAAAGTCTTTTATGACAACCCCAATCACTGTGCACCATTAATAATCCCCAATCATTTTGCACCACTGATCCCAACCACTTTGCACCATTGACCCCAATCACTTTGCACCACTGACCCGAACCATTTTGCACCATTAACCCCAATCACTGTGCACCATTAACCCCAGTTACACTGCACCATCAACCCCAACTACATTGCACCATTAACCTCACCCACTCGTCATCATTAACCCTAACCATTTTGCACCATTAACCCCAACCATTTTGCACCATTAACCCCAACCATTTTACACCATTAACCCCAACCATTTTACACCATTAACCCCAACCATTTTACACCATTAACCCAACCATTCTACGCCATTATCCTCAACCATATTACACCATTCAGCCTAATCATTCTGCACCATTAACCCCACCCATTTTCCACCACTAACCCCAATCATTTTGCACCATTAACTTCAACCATTTTGCACCATTAACCCCAACCATTTTGCACCATTAACCCCAACCACTTTGCACCATTAACCCCAACCACTTTGCACCATTAACCCCAACCACTTTGCACCATTAACCCCAACCACTGTGCACCATTAACTTCAACCACTGTGCACCATTAAGCCCTTTAACTCGAGGAGGTCTTATTTATTTAATCTCGCACTTCCAAACGACTTTCTTCATCTTAGGAGAAACTCATCGAACTAGAGATTAAAAATAGCCTTCATTAATCTACCTTAAGCTGATTAAATTTGTCCTCTCTCTCTCTCTCTCTCTCAATCCCGCTATCTCTAGGAAATTTTATTCATTCGGGTACCATGTTTACATATATTAAGGAAGGCTACCTCCAACATCCACGACACGAAAAGTCTCTAATAAGTTAAAAAATCGTCTATTATGGTTCTAAAGTTGCATAAAATCGTCTAGTACAGATCTCTCATCTTAACTTGGTCTTAATGTTCGTCCTTTTGTGCCTTATTTCGCGTTGCTCAGTGACAGAAAAAACAATGCTACAGCTCTATAACCTTTCAAGAGCACTTCTTCGTGACTTTATCGTATTCAAGTGTTATGCAGTAGCTAGAACTCAGCATTCAAGGCGGTGAGATGGGAATTCTAGACCAAGTGAAAAGTATGAAGAGTAGTCTGATTAAGCAAAAATCACTTTAATTAATGGGTTAAGGTGCTCTGCCGAATAGTACCGCCTGAGGTAAAAGGAACTACTGTATATAAGATGAGCACGAGTTATAGGAGTTAATGGCACAAAATAGCTGGCTGTCTTTGGATGGGGGGTTGGGTTGATGGCACAGAATAGCTGGTTGTCTTTGGGTGCGGAGTTGGGTTAATGGCACAAAATAGCTGGCTGTCTTTGGGTGTGAGGTTGAGTTAATGGCACAAAATAGCTGGCTATCTTTGGACGGGGAGTTGGGTTAATGGCATAAAATAGCTGGCTGTCTTTGGGTGCGGGGTTGGGTTAATGGCACAAAATAACTGGCTGTCTTTGGGTGCGGGGTTGGTTAATGGCATAAAATAGTTGGTGTAAGTAGACGTAGCTGAGGGGTGTAATTCTATAGAGAAGGTTATCTTGTCGATGGAGATACACCAGGAGAGAGTAATGGTGAGGCGTGTAGGAGACGATCAGTGTGGGCCTTCTCTGTTTCGTTATTCTCTTCGTATTCTAAGTGGGATGATGAAACAGGCAGATTTGGGTCGACGGAGTTTATTGTGAGACAGGTACTTGAATAAAAGTTAAGAGCTTGGCGTGACCTGTACAACCTATGGCTAGTAGCAGTTTATGCTAGCTGCTGTCCTCCTACTTTACTCTCACTCCCCTGCTCCCTGTCGCTCTTTCCATCTCTAACTCTTGTTCTCTCCTGTCCTACTAACTTCCCTACGTGTGATACCGGACTTATATCTCCCTATACCATCCGGCTAAAGTGTGTGGGCGTATAGTTGCCAAACTTTCCACCTGGGCCACCCCGCCACGAGAGGTGGGTAAGGGGTGCTGGCAACAGTGTAGGCTATCTGTTTGTTCGTGTGTACATGCTTGATGAAAGTTCGGATCATCACCTCTCGTTTTCCTTAGTGAACCTCAGTCAAAGTTCATCCCAGTAATCAGTCAACAATTTTTAGGCGATAGAATTTCAAAGGAGCTTCTTGAAAGTGTTGGATAATGCAAGTATTGAAAACAATAAGTAAACTACTTCAAAAGGCCGCATCTTTACATATATTATATATTTAAAAAAGTATTCTTTTTCATTATTACATGATAAACCCATGGCTAAAAAATGTCTACTGCATATTGGGGGGGAAGAACCGTCGTGTGACCGGCTCTTATGGTTGAAAAGTTGATACCTGTGTCTGACTGTTCGTTTTGCATTTAGCCAGTCCTGGGCCGGTCTCGATTAAACCTATTGAAATACCATTCTTGATCCGAGACATGATTAGACAAGTTAGGTCATTAATCGTTACAGGATTACTCATTGGGAGGATATTAATTTAAACTAAGTAGGAGAGTTAGGAGCTGTAGATGTCGGAGGTTGAAACTCGTTCGTTGAGGCAGAATACTGCCTTGAGTCAGCTAGTCATGAGTCAACCTTTCGTTAACAATAGAAAACCTAAGCAACTCATCACTTAATCATTACGTGGATCTCTGTGCTTGCAGTGCAAACACGGCAATTGTTTTAATAGTTGATATATATTAAATATTTGAAACAGTACTGTGGGTGACGTGGTAGTTAACGCTTCCGCCAGGCGATCCGTGTGACGTGGTTCCACCCCCGTCAGGAGAGATGGGTTTCTCCTATTAAACACCAAGCCCTTGTCTTATGACCTAGGTCTTGGTAGCAGCCAGTCAGCAACCAACATCACATATCCTCGCACTCCGGACCTCGGTGACGGGGGCTAAAGTGAGGTTCGCGGGATTTAAAAAAAAAAAAAAAAAAAAAAAATGTTCCAGCCTGTAATGATAATTTCATGTTCGTTATGTTGCATTTACCAATCACATAAGTAATATCACAGGCAATGGTGATATAAATGTCCAAACAATTCATGAATCAATAAAACTGAGCTTAAAATGACTGGAAGCTTTTGCATACTGTGGTGAAGAGATGGTGTCTTCATCTTGCCATAATGTGAGATAATGTTGTTCGGTGAATAATCGATGAGCATGTAAATGTGTGACCGCACATATAAGCGGCACCGCTCACAATCAGTTTTCCTCGCAATGTGTAATTCAGTCATACGTTAGACGAATGGACTATAAAGATGTGCTGTAATGATCATAGTCATATGAAAAATGGTACGGTAAATCATTATCACAGCTGATATAATAACCACATTCGACAAAAGTATGCATAAATTCTCTGCCTGCTGAGGTGACAGTATTTTAATCTCCTACCTCTTCGTGGTGCACCACAGAACACATGAAAACATCTGCCTGAAGTACTACCAACGAGGAAATAAGCAACCGTTAACAGTGTCTGAACATCATCCTAATGTTTATTGGTCAGTGTCATTCATGATGTGAATATGGCAGGCAATCTTACTTGTAACTGGTTGTAGATGTTAGGTAAATGCATTCATCTTCAACCTATACTGATAATGGTATCAAGTGATAACCCTATGAAATGGAATTACTGATATAATGAGAGAGTGTGAGAGAAAGGCTTGGAGTGATTCCAGTATTTAGTGCATTAACATGTTATTGTAACAATGTAAAAACAACATAGAAAATAACATGTTTAGTATTGTTAAAAATGTAAATATTTGGTAGATTGCCAATGGATCTCAAAATCTAGTTCGGCAGTTATTGTCACTGGCGGTATGAATAACGTAACCCCCTCCCCTCAACGTCCTGCACCTGCCCTGGACTTCACTATGCCAAGCTCCCCCCTTAAGCAGCTCTCCCACCGGCTCGACCAGTTGCAGGAAACCGGTCGCATGGAATTGTTGCATGTCACAGGTTGCACGGACCAAGGCCAAATATGTATAGTATAATATATATTATTGTATTATAAATAAAAGTTTATATTTATATAAGAATATTATTTATATTACTTTATTATAAAATTTATATAGTCATATATCTTTGGCCTTGGTTAGCGCGACCTGTGGCACACAATAATTTTCCATGCGACCAGTTTCATGCAACTGGCTGAGCCGATGAGAGAGGCGCCTTACTCCTGAGACATTTTTCTCACCACCTAACTCCGTACCCAGCCATCTATGGGATGAACTCTGACTCTGACAGAGGTTCACTATGGACGAAGAGAGTTGATGATCCGAACTTTCGTCGAGCATGTACACACGAACAAACATATACACTGTTGCCAGCACCCGTTACCCACCTCTCGCGGCTAGGTGGCCCAGGTGGAAAGTGTGGCGACTGTACGTGTGCGTACGTCAGTGCGTGTGTGTGCCTGTCACATTTCCGACATATGATCAGAGGTGTATGACATTCCTGATTCGTCTAGGCAAGGGGATGTGTCCTGTAACTCTTCCTGGAGAACTCAGGCATCACTACCTGTTTTACATATTGTTACCTATAGCTATATAGTTACATACAGTATTGTGTTATATTATGCCTACACTGGCTGTCTTTGGTTGTGAGGTTGAGTTAATGGCACAAAATAGCTGGCTGTCTTTGGGTGTGAGGTTGAGGTAATGGCACAAAATAGCTGCCTGTCGTTGGGTGCAGGATTAGGTTAATGACACAAAATAGCTGGCTGTCTTTGGGTGCAGGATTAGGTTAATGGTACAAAACAGCTGGCTGTCTTTGAGTACGAGGCAGTTCCATCCATCCATCCATTGCCAGACGCCATGTATCCCAAACGGAGTGGCCAAGGGCTTAGAGTTAATTGTTTTACAGGGAGGGGCACTAATCCTCCACCAACCCCACTTGACACGTAGGGATGCCAACAGCATCTGGTGTTCCCAGGCGGTCACCCATCCAAGTACTAACCAGACCCAGTTAATGGCACAAAATAACTGTCTGTCTGGGTGCGAGGCTAAGTTAATGGCACAAAATAACTGGCTGTCTTTGGGTGAGGGGTTGTGAGTTACATCCTTGCAGCCAAAGAGGGTCAACAATTTTGCACCATTAACCCCTTTAACTCGAGCAAGTCTTATATAACTGCTCTTCCTGACATTACCAGACGATTTTATTCAGCTTAGGAGAGCTCCCTAGTAATGAGGGGGATCACGGAGGCTAAGTTTAGCTCCATCAGTTCCCTAGGTCTCTCCTACGCTGAACATAATAGTAAGAACGTGGTAAGGAAAGAAAGAAAGAAAGAAGAGGAAAAGAAGAAGAAAGAGGTAAATAAATCTTGAACAAAATAAAGATATCGAGGCACTGAAAAGCAAAGGAATCCCGCTCAAAACCCAAGACGGCCCTTTGTGGCACATAGCCAAACCACCGGCTCTCCCACACGCCACATTAAACTCCTGGACCGGGCCACTGAACCGCTTGGGCCTGGCTGGAAGCCACAACCGACCACGAGGGATGGGATGCGAGGACGGTAGGGTAACTCCTCTTCTAATATGAAAGAAAAGCATTCGGGAGCCGAATGCTAATCGCCTGCCAGAATATGCTGTTGGCTAAGTCCAAGATTTTGGCTATATCTTGATACCCTGAAGGCTTCATGTTGATAGCCCAAGCCCTTCATGAGATATAACTGTGCTAAATGCGGGCGATAAAAATACTAGTTGGGTTTTGGCAGCCATTTTGGTGACCTTGACCTTGACCCCGTGTGCCTATTTTCGATCCCGGCCAAGATTTTGGCAATATCTCGATTCTCTGAAGGTTTCATGTTGATAGCTCAAGCCGTTCATGAGATATAATGGGAACAAATACACACACACACACACACACACACACACACACACACACACAGTGAGGCGGGCAAAAACATTATCGTTCCGCCTTGTAAAGGCAGGCGATAACTAGAAGCGCTCAGAGAGGGTAATACTCCGCCAATGCCATTGCCATTAAAAAAGGATTCGGATCTGGATCCGTGGATGTAGGATCCGAATCTACCCCCAAATTTAATCAATTCTTTCTTGGTCCATGGCGCACCTAAAAAAAAAAAAAATAGAAATTCAATGAGGACTTTTGGAGATATTATGGTGGATACTCCGGATCCAGCCCAAATTTTAATCATTCTTCCTTGGGTCATGGCCCATCCTTCCACAAAATTTCATCAATATCCGTTCATAACTTTTGGAGTAATCCTGCTAACAGGCAACAAACAAACAAACAAACGCGGGGTAAAAATAACCTCCTTGGCGAAGGTATTGAGGGTGGTGATGGGGCTGCCTGGTGTTCGTATTCTCGTCATCTCAGCACATCGTCCTTAGCGTTCTGTTTTCCATACCACAGCTTACCATGTCTAAAAGGCAATAGTTGCCTTATCTGCTATTGGCTTCTACTTCTAACATTTGCCAACTCCCTCTCGCCCCCCCAAACCATGAAAATAATACTCAGACCACACTAACATAGCTTATAAATTTTTTATGAGAAGAGTATTTTCAAATTTAAGTAATATCCCAAATTTTACTTACGTTATTGTAGCCCACGTATAAAATAACAAAAATATAACAAGCATAAATAGTTTCCATAGTGTGTTTATCACGTGGAACTGAAACTTATAATACCTATAATTTAATATTACGGTAAGCGAAAGTTGCAGTAACTGGACTAAAGAAATGAAAAGAAAAATATAGATGACTACTTCCAAACTCATAATATTATTTGCTAGTACAGAACTAAACATACAACGACTATTTTTTTTTAACTGACAGTAAAGAGAGTGACACCACTTCATAATTGTAATGATGACTTATGATGCATTTTGGTACTCATCATATTCAGCGTTCAGTTCATCTGGCCAATCTTTGTACTTCAGCTTTCTTCAGTGGACCTGAAGATGCTGTCCACGTGATGGCAGAATTTTGATGGCTTAAGATGGGATAGAGTGAGGTTAAGACCTTGTAGAACTTAGAAGAAAAAAAAAAAAGCCCCCTATTTCATTCTCGCAGCTGATTTAAAGAAAACTGGAAGTTCCTCTTAGACATATATAGATTTTAAAAATTAATAGTATGAACTAATGTGGTAAATAAAAAACAGAGTACAGTTCTCAACAATGGCAAATCTTAAATACAAACGGACAAAGGGACTGCCGCCTTTGGCGTTCCCGGCATGAGTAGCGAGAGGTGACTACCCGAGTAACTAAAGACAAACATAACTGCAGGCAAACTTGTCACTGGCTACGGGGATATGATGTTTTATTCCCTTCCCCGCAAAAAAAAAAAAAAAATAAATAAAAAAATAAAAAAATAAAAAAAATGCTCGCCATTGCGAGTAAAATATTTGCCACTTCCTGGTCTGCTTACTTCCGTGTTGAACTTTATTTGTGACTGTCATTTCGACATATATTGCATAATTAATAAACAAGCTAACTTTTGCATCATATGCGAAATAAATAGGTAACCAAACAGGTGCTAGAAAACCTATTAGGCCGATAAGAACACCAGCTTAGGTCGGGGTTAGCTGGCATATCTTCACGTTATGAAAATCCGAGAATCTTCAGGAGAGTTACATCCACGGGGTTCCAAAATATGGAGATGGCGACCTGAACCCTGCCTTATAAGCCACCCAGACCCAACCTTTACAAGCCACCCAAAGCCAACCATATAAGTCAACCAAACCCAACATTAAAAGCCATCCAAACCCAACATTAAAAGCCACCCAAACCCAACCTTAAATGCCACCCAAAACCAGCCTTAGAAGCCACACAAACCCAATTTTAAAGGCCAACAAAACCTTACCATAAGACAACCAAACTCAACCATAAGCCACCCAAACCCAACTATAAACCACCTAAACCCAACCATAAGCCACCCAAACCCATGCAAACGCACTGTTATAACTCACCGTAACCTAGGAAACTCAGCCTAACGTAACTGTGGGCTGCGCCTTTTCAGACAGATATTTACCGCCATGTTGCTGAATTCTTCACATTTATGGAGGGTACTGTGTGCACGCACAGTAAAGCAACATCCCCAAATCTTCAAAATACAAAAACATAAATACATAATTAACTCCGCAACTCTGTGATGTTAATAACTTAAGAGGGTTGTTTCGTGAAAAGGCAGAGGAGATAAATGATTTGGAGTATGTGTGAGCCATGAGTGCATCTGGCAAGTAGCGCACGACCTCCCTGTCCACACCTCCAAGAATACATTTTCTTTCTTTCTTTCTTTATTTATTTATTTTTATTTTTGTGTGTGTGTGTTCGACTCTGGGCACAGGCTTTACAGACTGCTCCCAAGGCCCAGTAGTCCTCCCTCGTACCATACACCTCTTTATGGCACTAACATCAAACAACACTAGTTTCACAGGCACAATTTCATTGCTCTGTCCCTACCTATCTTACTTTTTAATCAGAGTGTTTTTTTTTTTGGGGGGGGGGGAAAATCTAACATCAGTCTTTATCATCATTTTAAACCTTACTGGCTCAGTTTTTCTCTAGATCGTTTGCCTGTGACCGTAAACCCTTCAGCTACACATGATCAGCTTCTAATGAAACTTTCAGCAGGTTTTACACTGGGTAGTCGTAGGAGGGGAACGTCGGACTCCAAAGAAAGCAAATGACAGTGGGTAAATAACGTAGTTTATATTACAGTGCATAATTATTATACCGACTATTAATACTAAGATCTTTCTGGCTTTGTCTGATACGGAGCTATCACACGCTGTTTCAAGATGCGAATTTTAGGTGACCTTTCTCAGCCCTTAAATCACATTTTCCCCCCAGAACTGTCTTCTTTGACCATACATCTAACTTGCAAAATTCTGGTTAAATTCCGATGACAAATTCTACAGGTTATTTCTTTATGCAAGGTTGTTGTCAAGCCCAACCATGGGATGATGAGAGAAGGAGGGAAATTATGAAGGAGTATCCACTAATGCACATTAAACGATTTTCACTGATACCCATCTTTTGGTGAGTTATCTAATACCTGGATACAACAGGTCAACTGCTCTCTCTCTCTCTCACACTCACACACACACACACACACACACACACACACGGCATCGTCGGAAGTAGACGTCCGTTACCGGCGCTCCATATCAGCTCAACACGGCCAGAGGCATTACCTAAATAAGTATCTTTGAATGAGTCAAGCTCTGTACCAGGTTAGACTAAATGATTTTTCATTATTAAAAGGAAAAGAAATAATAAGTTTAAATAAGACTGGTTCAAACAACAAAGAACCACGATGCATTGAGTCAGCTGGGTTTGTTTATACTACAGCAACACAGGG
The DNA here is from genome assembly GCF_032717465.1 of Coenobita brevimanus. NCBI lineage: Eukaryota > Metazoa > Arthropoda > Malacostraca > Decapoda > Coenobitidae > Coenobita > Coenobita brevimanus. The sequence goes on along the minus strand of NC_137016.1, from coordinate 35,597,589 downwards.
AAAGCGTGCATACTTTGTAAGTTCACACTCTGTTCATTTAGTATTACAAAATGGATACATACTTCAGTAAAACAAATTTGGAAAAGAAAAGGGATAAAAGTAAAAAGCAAAATGATGATTTCTACCAACAACTGGTTGAAGTGGAGACTCACAATAGACTGGTTGAACGTGTACACAAACTAGAAATGGCTTTCAAAAATGAAATTGATGAAATAAAGAAGCAAATGCACTTGCAAAAGGAAGAGATAGAAAAACTGGGAAGGGAGGCCAATAAGAAAGACACAACCATCAGTGAACTAACAGTGGAATTGAATACGCTTAGGAAGAAAGTGAGTGAAATGGGAAGTACAGTAGTTAATCACAAGAGTGTTATGGAAGAGTTGAAAAATGACACAGAGACAATTAGACAAGCAAGCAGTCTTATGGACCAGAGCAGTGATATTGAGAAGATAACACAGGTGAATAAAGCTGTGCAAAGCTACAAAAATGATGTAGAAACCACGTATGCTGAAATGGTGAAAGTAAAGAAAGACTTAGAAACAAGGGTGGAGGAAAAAAACATTAAAAAGGAAGTGAAAAGAATAATCCAAAACAATCCAAAGTTAGTCAGAGATTCAGTAGAAATAAATAAATCAATAGTAATCACTGGTTTAGAAGAGGAAGAAATTAAAAACAAAATCACTAGAGACAAAAAGGAGATGGCAAATGTAATGAGCTTACTGAAAGAAGTATCAGAGGAAATCTGTAGTAAAGACATAGAGGAACACAAAAGGTTAGGGAAATACGAGAAAAGCAAGACAAGACCTCTAAAGGTGACTTTCCAGAGTGTAAACACTGTGGAAGAAATACTAAAAAATGCAAAGAATCTTATGGAAAAAGAGGAGTTCAAAAATGTATGGATAAAAAGATGCCTAACACAAGAGGAACTGGAATTACTGAAAGAGAAAAGGGAGGAAGCAAAAACAAAAAATGAGGGAAGATCAGAAGAGGACAAGAAGAAATTTTTTTACAAAGTAATAGGATTGCAGGTACGAAAGTGGTACACAAACAGGATGGAAGAAAAAGGAGGAAGTTAGTAGAACCATGTCATGACAAGTATATAAACAAGATGATAATGTTGATGTACTCAAATGTGGATAGAATGGTATCTAAATTACTAGAGATGAATGATTATGTCAGAGAAAATGAACCACAAATAATATGCCTAACTGAGACAAAATTAACACCAAGGATATCCAATGACATACTAAACTTAGAGGAATACAATATATGGAGAAGAGACAGAAATTTAAAAAAAAGGAGGAGGAATTATAATATTAACTAAGAAAAATCTAAAAGTCAAGGAAATAAACCTAGATATACCATCACAAGCAGAACTGATTGCAGTCGAGATCGACACATCTGAAGGTTAAATAATTGTAGCCAATTTGTATATGCCACCCAGATCAAACACATGGGAAAGAGACGAATATGAGGACCTGGCAGAGAGTACACTTCAGAGTATAAGATCCTTGCTACATAAAATGGAAGAGAAATCGGAAAGAATTATACTAACTGGGGATTTCAATACAAATATAAATTGGAATACTCTAGATATAAATAGCCAAGAAAGCTGTTGGGACCAAAAGCTCCTGGATCTCATTCAAGAGTTTTTCTTAACGCAACATGTGAGGGAAACCTCTAGAAAAAGAGGACTTGATGTACCTTCAGTGCTAGATCTAATATTTACTAGGCAAGCAAATGACATTGACAGTTTAATATATCACCCTCCACTCGGCAAAAACGATCATGCAGTACTAAATTATAACCTCAGGATAGCATATGACATAGTAAACAGCAATGACAGTTACAAAAAGGGACTAAACCATAAAAAGGGAAATTATCAAGACCTAAAGAAGTATTTCTTAGAAGTTGATTGGGAAAATGAGCTTAGAGGACAAGATTTAAATGCTGTATATAAAAATTTTTGTGAATTTTATGAAATAGGAGTCCAGAAGTACATCCCACAGCACAAAGAAGCAGATAAGAAAATACAGAAATGGTTCAATACAGAATGTAAAAAATCAAAAGAAAGAAGAGATTTGTTGTGGAATAGATACAGAAGACACAATAGTGTAAGGGCGTATAATAATTACAAACAGGCAAGAAATGACTATACAAGAATAAGGAGGGAAGCCCAAAAACAGTTTGAGGAGGATATAATAAATAAAAGTAGTGATCAACCAAAGCTGTTTTACAGCTATATCAGAAGCAAAACCAAAGTAAAAGATATAATACAATCCATCACGGACGAGGGAATCACTTATACACAAGAGAAAGATATTTGTGAAGCACTAAATAAGAATTTCCAATTAGTTTTTACAGAAGAAAAAAATTTTGAGAGGGAATATGTGGAACACGCATGTCCACACATACTACCAGATATACAAATAGCAGAAAAAGTAATACAGGAGGAGTTAAGTAGATTAGACAGAGGAAAAGCAAGTGGTCCTGATGAAATTTCATGTTGGGTGTTACGAGAATGTGCAAGGGAGTTAAGTAAACCATTATTTTTAATTTTCAAGAAATCCTTGAGTCAAGGGAAACTACCTGATATTTGGAAAAAAGCAAATATAGTCCCCTTATTCAAGAAAGGAAATAGACAAAATCCTCTCAACTACCGACCAGTATCACTGACCAGTGTTGTAAGCAAGGTATTAGAAAAACTTATAAGAAAAGCTTGGGTAAATCGGGACTTATCTTGGAAAGATCATATTACATCTCTTGTAAAATCTGCTTCCAAGAGATTGGGTGTGCTAAGCCGACTCCGCTCTTTCTTTACCCCTGCACAATTGTTGACTCTATACAGGGGTTTTATCCGCCCCTGTGTGGAGTACAACTCTCATGTGTGGGGAGGCTCCCCACATACAGCTCTTCTCAATAGGGTGGAGTCAAAGGCTTTTCGTCTCATTAACTCTCCTCCTCTTACTGACTCCCTTCAACCTCTGTCTCTTCGCCGCACTGTTGCATCTTTATCTCTTTTCTATCGCTACTTTAATGATCATTGCTTCTCTGAACTGTCTGCTTGCATTCCTCCACCTCTACGACGGGCGCGTAGCACCCGTCTGGCAGCAAACTCTCATCCTTTTTCTGTCCAACTCTCTAATGCAAGAGTTAACCGTTACTCCCAGTCTTTCATTTATGCAACAGGTCAGCTCTGGAACTGTCTCCCTCTGTCTGTATTTCCTGCTGCCTATGATCTCCAGTCTTTCAAACGCAGTGTGTCCAGGCATCTCAAAATGATTGGATCTTGAATTTGGCTCTATATTGTATTTTGTTTTTCTCTTGGAGGGAACTGTTACTGCGGGCTCATGGCCTATGGTTCCTTCTTCCTCGCATTAAAAAAAAAAAAAAAAAAAAAAAAAAAAAAAAAAAAAAATCATCTAGAACACAGTATGATAACAGAAAGACAGTTTGGTTACAGAAAAGGAAAATCATGTGTTACTAATCTGTTGAGCTACTATGACAGAGTAACAAACACAATACAGGAAAGGGAAGGATGGGTGGACAGTATCTATTTAGATTTCAAGAAAGCTTTTGACACAGCACCACACCAAAGACTTTTATGGAAGCTGTACCATCAAGGAGGAATTCGAGGCAAACTGTTTTGTTGGATGCAAGACTTTCTCATAAGAAGAGAAATGAGGACAGTACTAAGAGGAAACTACTCATCATGGAAAGAAGTGACTAGTGGAGTACCACAGGGTTCGGTGCTGGCACCAATCATGTTTCTAGTGTACATAAATGATATAAACAGTAACACTGGAAATGAGAGCTATCTGAATATGTTTGCAGATGATGCAAAAATACAAAGGAGAATTACTAGCACAGACTCTTGTAGGGAGCTACAAGAAGAATTAAATAAACTTCATGAATGGAGTAGTACATGGCAAATGGAATTCAATGTGGACAAGTGTCATGTAATCAAGTTTGGTAAAAGTGGAAAAAAACCTGATTGGGATTATAAGTTAGGAAATAAAACCCTATACACATCAGAAAGAGAGAAAGACCTAGGTGTGATTATCAATAACAGACTATCTCCGGCTGCCCACATCAGCGAGAAGGTACGGAACATGTATACACTGCTTGCAAATATGAGAATAGCATTCACATACATAAATGAAGACATGCTAAGAATGATAATAACATCATTCATTAGACCAACCCTGGAATATGCATCAATAGTCTGGAGTCCTCATCTCAAAAAGCATATAGACAAGATTGAAAAAGTTCAAAGGGCCGCTACAAGATGGATACCAAGCTTAAGGGACCTAAGCTACGAAGAAAGACTAAATAAACTGAATCTACCAACACTACAGGAGAGAAGGAAAAGAGGTGACATGATAATGCTATATAAGTGCATATCAGGAAATGAGAAAATAGACATAAATGATTACTTAACATATGGAGAATCATCAGCAAGAGGACACTGCAAAAAACTGCATAAGAAGAGAGGTGATAAAGACGTAAGGAAATTCAGTTTCCCAAACAGAGCAATTGATCAATGGAATGCACTACCGAATGAAATAGTGTGCGCCAAAACAATTCACAAATTTAAGGATATGTACGATAAATATGGTCTAAGACACGGGACAATACGAGCTTGACTCATTCCTGTAAAGATACAATTAGGTAAGAACAATTAGGTAAGCACACACACACACACACACACACACACACACACACACACACACACACACACACACACACACACACACACACACAAGCACGGCGGAAAAACAGATGTTACGGCCAGAAACAAACTATGCCGTTTCTCGGTCTGCGATTTAAATTAACTACTGAGTGCTTTTAGTATACTACAGTACAATTACTCTCTTCTTTGATTTCTTTAAGATCTCTTCAGCTACATTACACCCTATTTCACCATTACATCCACCTCGCTGCATTAATACATGTTATACCACTTTCCCTTCTTTGACCTCTAATCCCTCACAGTTTGACTCCACTTTTGTTTGACCTTCTTTGAAATGGTCGATCATTCAGCACCATTCTGCTGATTAAAAAAAAAAAAAAAAAAAATCCGCAAATATTTTCACCCATGCAGCTTTCATTGACTCAAAAACTGTCTGTAAATTTATCTATGTGCCCTTCAAATTATATGGATGAAAAAAAAACAAAAACTATGTATCACCATTAAATTTTACCATTTAAAAATCATGCAAATACAATCTAACTCTGCAACTGTTCGGGCAAGAAACCTTTATAACTTAATATAATATGTTCAAAATTTCTCACCTCAAACTTAAAAGGTAGACATGAGGGTGTCCCTTGGTGAATATTGTCCCCTCTATCAGGAGCTGCATTAACCTTGGCTTTAATCTTCCCACCTGGTGATACAATGTCCAGCATTAGATTAGAACACAGCAATTCTGTGAATCTATTAATTTCACTTTCGTTATGTGTACGTGAGTTTCTGTTTACTATTTTATGGGAAATCTTATGAATTATGTATTATTCAAGTGAATGGCCAATGAAAAAAACAAAAATCAAAATTGCATACTATACTCTGTTTACTTTCCCTTGGTCTAAAACTGCCAGCCCACCTTCATGAATACTGAGTTATAGGGACAGATTAACATTTGAATGTGATGACAGTCATGAAGAGGTGCTACGTAGGGGATAGAGTTACAGTATTGACTTTTTCTGCCACTGAATTAAGTGAAATAAGCTGCAAAATGATGAAAAATTGGGTCTAGTCGAAGTGAGTGAACTGTAGTAGGTGCATCGTTGTACGCTGCATATTCTTACGTAACAGACCACGCGATTAAAATCCGCTATATAAAAATGGCAAAGAAAAGGTGCTAGGGAGCTTACTTAACTGACAAGAATCGCCTTTAAACTCTTGAATCCTCTGACGTACAGGGTGTCCACAGAAGAATGATACATTTTTACCTCTTCTTATCTTTTTACCTGTAGAAGCTATGTTGACGAAACTTCCACAAGTAGCCACATATATAATGAAGTTTTACTGTAATCAATATTTGTTTGCTTCAGACTGAATGCTGTTTACTCATCAGGAAAAAGCTAAATATGTGCTGTGGATGGCTGAATCCAATTACTGACCAGTACTGGTGTAAAGAAAATTCCGGATTACATTTCACAAACCACCTCCTACTCAAAAGGATTTGAATGTATGGTTGAAAAACTTCAAGGAATCCGGTTCTGTATTAAATGAGAAAAATCATGGGAGACTTCGAAGATCCGAAGTGGACACTGCGCAAATCAGTGCAGACTGAAAAAAAAAAAAAAAAAAAAGGTCAACATAGTCAGTTTTCCATGCAAGTTATGAGCTACAAATTCCCCGTGCATCTGCGCTCAAAGTTCTGCATAAACTGTTGCAATTGCATCCGTACAAACTCCAAATGCCGCAGCAGATAAAAGCTGATACGGCACGGGCCGAACAGGGTAGTACTCCCGAGGGGAATGGGAATGCTGGTGATAGGGAGAGCTGGAGCTCCTGTTTCACTAGCTATCTAACCATCCCCCTTTGCTGACCTTTTCAGTGTGACAGTAACATGGAGAGTAGACCAGCATACACTCCCAAACATTTCCTCTAACTATCAATGCACTACACCACATGCACTTTACATTTCACACAACGTATCCCACTACGTTACAGGGGTTGGCGCCAGCAAGGGCATGCAGCCAGAAAACTTTTCCCCTGCTACCTAGTGGCGGACTTCTGGGGGGAGGCGTGGCGTGGGTTCCGCCAGCATAGATCGTGGGTCCAGGGCGAGATGGGGCTCAGGCCTGTGCTAGAGGGTACAGGGCATTGCGGTTCCCAGGCTGCCGCTTCTGCCCAATAGAGAGGGGCCCGAACCTGGGAGTAGCGCCCCAGGAGGCTGCCCTATCAGTGGGTGTATAATGGCGGGATAGTTGCAGTGCCAAGACGCGCTTGGAGGGTGTCCCTGCAGCTGTCCTGGCGGAGTGCCCCGAGGCCACTACCACAGCCACTGGTAAGCTGGTGGGCTAGGGGTCCCAGATCCATTGCCTGGACCTGGGACTGTCCAGTGAGTGGGACCTGTGCTGTGTCTGTCCCCCTTTATTAATACTGAAGATGACAAAACAAAATAAGTTTCAAAGCAAGCCTGAGGACAGTAAATCACCCATGGGGATGAGGCTGGGTTCATGGAATGTGGGAAGTTTGAGGAGAAGAGCAGGGGAAGTCGTTGAGGCATTCAGTAGGAGGTGGGTGGATGTGGCGTGTTTGCAGGAAATCCGGTACAGGGGTGGATCAGCCAGAGAAATTGTTGGGAAGGACTGTTGCTATAAGTTGTTTTGGCAGGGGGGGACAGACGGATATGGAGGTGTTGGTGTGATGGTTGCGGAGAAATGGGTGGAATATGTTATGAATGTTTTGAGAGTAAGCGATAGGATATTGGTAGTGAAAATTCTGTTGGGAAGAAAGATAGCTGCGATTATATCGGCATATGCTCCACAGGCAGGATTGGATGAATCAGAGAAAGATAGATTTTGGGATGATTTAATACGTGTAGTGGCTGGTATGCGGGATGATGAGATAGTGATTTTGGGAGGGGACTTAAATGGTCATGTAGGTGAAGCAGCACAAGGTTATGAAGGAGTGCATGGAGGATGTGCGTATGGTCTAAGGAATGCAGAAGGGGAAAGGATACTCGAGTTTGGGGAGGCAACGGATATGATTGTGTGCAACACATATTTTAGGAAAAGAGACAGTAGGTTAATTACGTATGAGTCTGGGGGAAATAGCAGTCAGATAGATTATTTTCTGGTTAGGAGGGCCGATAGGAGGTTAGTGAGGGATGTTAAAGTTATAGGAAGTGAGGAGTGTGTGCAGCAGCACAAACTGTTGATTTGTGATATGGTGCTTAAAGAACAAGTGATGAAAAAGAGGACTTAAGTACCTAGGAGGAAAATATGGAAGCTGAAAAACCAAGTAGTAAGGGATGCCTTCTATAGCGAGTTGAGGAGAGTGGTGGCTGAACAGGGAGCTGTAGACAGAGGCGTTAATGAACAGTACAGAGCCCTCAAGAACAATTTCTTGAGAGCTACTGATGTAACATGCGGCTGGACAAGAGGACCACCAAGACATAAAGTAACTTGGTGGTGGGATGAGGGTGTAGAAGCAGCAATTAAGGAGAAAAGAAGGCTTCTCCGGGAATTGAAGAAGGGTGGTAGCAAAGAGGAATATCTGGCTGCCAAGCGTAGGACCAGAAGAGAGGTATACAGGGCAAAGTCTGAGTCACAGAGACAATTACTTGATAACCTAAATCATGGGGAAAGGAAAAATATATTTAGGGTGGCAGGTCAGGTGAAGAGGGATAATCGGGATATCATAGGTGAGCAGTGAGTGAAGAATGATGAAGGAAGGGTAGTGGTGAACAGTGAGGATATTAAAGATGCATGGACAGAGCATTATAGCCGGTTGTTGAATGAGGAGTTTGACTGGGACAGGGAAGGTTTGGAGCCAGCAGATCCAGTGTCTGGCCCTTGGCCTTTGATTGATACTGCTACTGTGAGTGAGGCAATAGGCAGGATAAGGGTGGAGAAGACAGCAGGTGTGTCTGGGTTGACTGCCGAAATGTTGAAGGCCTCAGGCGATATAGGGGTGAGTTTAGTCACTGACCTGATAAATAGGATTATTTATGAGTGTGTTGTTCCAGATGATTGGCTGAAGAGTGCAATTGTAAATGTGTATAAAGGGAAGGGTGATGCCCTGGAAAGAGGAAATTATAGAGGTATAAAGCTTTTAGGAGGTATAAAGCTTTTAGATCAGATAATGAAGGTAATGGAGAGAGTTTTAGAAGGTATGATTAGAGAAAGAGTGAATATTGATGAGATGCAATTCGGGTTCATGCCAGGTAGGGGGACCACTGATGCCATATTCATTGTTCGACAGCTTCAGGAAAAATATATTGGTAGGAGAAGGGATCTTTATTTTGTTTTTGTTGATTTGGAAAAGGCCTTTGACAGAGTCCCTAGACAGGTGGTGAAGTGGGCAATGAGAAAGCTTGGCTTGGAGGAGTGGCTGGTTAGGGTGGTTATGGCTATGTATGTGGGTGCTCACACCCAGGTAAGAGTGAATGGAGATTTGAGTGATGAGTTTTCCGTGAATGTTGGTGTGCATCAGGGGTCAGTCTTGAGTCCCATGTTGTTTATCATGGTACTTGAAGCCCTTTCACGTGACTTTAGAAATGGACTCCCGTGGGAGTTGTTGTATGCTGATGATTTGGTGTTGATTGCAGAGAATGAAAGGGAGGCGGAGGAAAGGTTTGGGAAGTGGAGAGATGGTATGGGGCAAAAGAGTTTAAGGGTAAATGCAGATAAAACAAAAGTGATGATATCGAGGGTTGGTGGCGGTACTGTCAAAGACGAGGGAGAGTGGCCATGTGCAGTTTGCCACAAGGGCGTGGGAAGTAATTCCATCTTGTGCGGTGTGTGTGATAAATGGGTGCATAAGAGATGTAGTGGTATCAGAGGTAGACTGCGAGATAATGCTGATTTTATGTATACGGCGTGCTGGGGTGAGCAGGTGGAGATTGTCAGACGTGAAAAGATTGAACTTGCTGGTGAATCTCTTGAGTGTGTGGAAGAGTTTTGTTATTTGGGAGACATGTTGTGTGCTGGAGGTGGGGCTGGAGCTAGCTCTGTGGCTAGGGTGAGAAGTGGTTGGAAGAAGTTCAGGGAGCTCTTGCCTCTCCTGACATTGAGAGGACTCTCCCTACGTGCTAAGGGGTCTTTGTATGCAGCATGTGTTAGGAGTGTAATGCTGTATGGCAGTGAGACCTGGGCAATGAAGGAGGAAGATATTCGCCGGCTCAGACGTACAGAAATGACAATGATTAGGTGGATGTGCAGTGCGTCCCTGCGTCCAAGGCCTGGAGGGGCTGGGTTTACAATGGAAGAGTTCAGAGGTAGGATGGGACTGGAGTGTATTGGTGTTGTGATGAGGAGAGGTAGATTGAGGTGGTTTGGACATGTGGAGAGGATGGGGGATGATAATTGGGTGAGGAAGGTGAGAAGTGTTAATATTGGGGGTGGGGTTTTGAGGGGTAGACCGAGAAAGACATGGGACGAGGTCATTAAGTGTGACCTTAGGGTTAAGGGACTGAACAGGGAGGCTGCAATGGATCGTGCAGCGTGGAGAGCCGCCATTAGGTGACCAAGGCCGACACATGCAAGCATGTTGGAGCCTTTAAAAACGAAACGAAACGGAAGTCTTCGCACTGAACATGATGGACAGTTTGGAAAACAGCCCTGGGTACTTGGACCACTATGTATTTACTGATGAAGCAAAGTTTCACACATGTGGGAGAGTAAATAAACAATATTGCCAAATATGGGAATCGGAAAAGTCACATGTTTATCGTGAGGCTGAAAGAGAGAGTCCAAAAGTGAATGTGTGGTGTATCCTTATGGGTGGCAAGATTATTAGGCTATTCATTTTCGCTGGAAAAAAAAAAAAAAAAAAACTAGCAATGCGCACCTGGACATGCTTCGGTTGTCTGTACCTCCAGAGTTAGAGGAATGCCAACCAAACTTAACTTACCAACAAGACGAAGCGCCTCCACACTGGTCGCTAGATGTCCGTGAGTTTCTCAATGAGTGGGTACCAGACCACTGGATGGGTCGAGATGGACCCCTCGCATGGCCACCAAGATTGCCGGATCTTACACCTGCAGATTTTTTCCTATGGGGATATGTGAAAAACAGGGTCTACGCTACACGGGTTTGAGATATTTTTCAGTTAAAAGAGCAAAATCACATCAGCCGTGTCTGCTGTAACCACTGAAATGTTGGAGAATGTATGGACTGAACTGAATACCGGCGTGATTTAGTCCCTGCCACTAATGGGGCACATATTGATTGCCTGCGAAGATGCACATAAAAACTTTATAATACTATGTTATGTGTTAACATCAGCCAGGTTGAGAGCTTTAATAAAATGCTGCAATACTTCAAAATTGTATAATCCTTTTTTGGACACCCTGTGTTTTACATTTTATTTTCTTCCAACTCCAGAACAATATGATCCAGCTTTGAGAGACTTTTTGTACCGCACAGTCTCAGGATATAGCTTTCAACCGACTCCACCACTCCAAAGCCCCAAAAATCGTCTAAAGGTGGCAAAAATATTTACCAGAAAGTGTCCAAGAATAAACCAGTCAATGTGTCCCCGAGAATAAACTACAAAATGTGTCCACGGACTGAAAGGATATGATAGAGTGCGTGTGTGTGGTGCTCCTGCCTCACTTGTGTGTCTGCCTCACCTTTATGTCTGCCTCACCTCTATGTCTCCCTCACCTCTATGACACCATCTCTTAGCCCTCCTCACCACGCACTTTTCACTACGCCATCACATATCCTGGTTTGCCTCCTCTCTCCAAGCCATTACTTTCAACGCACGCCCCTCTTTTACTCTGCCTCACTTTCCTGACATACTATCCCTGACCTCACCTTGCCAAACATCACCTTAACGAGAGAGGGGGGGGGAAGAAAGACAAGTCAGGTGAGAGAGAAGTCGCCTTTAACCCTGGATAGGCAACCATTTTTTTTGTTACTATATTAGGTAAAGTGGGGTATGATGTACCCCACGGAAAAAAAAAAAAAAGCAAAAATACTTCCGTTTGAGATACTTGAAAATGCTCCAATACACAAATAATTCAACCCATTATCTTTAAATAGGGCCAGAAAAAATAAAGTTTAATTGAAAAAAATATATATACTTTTTAAAGTTTATACAAAAATGATTAAATTTTAGGTATACAACATTTAAAATTAAATCTTGCAAAACTGAAAAGAAATATCATGATTCCTTGGGTGGCCTGCAGTAGACCGATGTTGGGACCTTCTGTATACAAAAGGAGAAAGACAGCAAATTAAAATGAAAAAATCAAAAGAGGGCTCAGCTGAGGTTACATTACAGGTAACCTGGGGTATGACATACCCCAATGGCTCTATAGAACAAAATCAGAGCCAGGTACAGCTATGACCCCATCATCCCCATGAAGAGCATCACTAGGCAGGAAGGTAATGAGACGGACAGATCTGTAGACCTTATGCTCATATTTTTAAAAATTAAATTTCGGAGACTGGGGTTTCTGATACCCCACGTTTCCTATTTAGGGTTAAGAAGAGTATGGAGACAGCGAGGTGGAAAGGGAGAGACGGAAAAAAAAAAAAAAAAAAAAAAAGGTAAGGACGAGGGAAGAGTTAGGGTAGAACAGAGGTATGGAGGAACAGAATAACTACAATACCATTTACTCTCACGAATATTTGGTATCCTTAATTAATACTTCTGTCTGCACTGAAATAAGATGAGGTATACACACAAGTTTATATGTCTGATATCCGATGTTTTCTTACTGTGGTTAGGATTAAATTTTACTTCGCATGAGACAAGTATCGTTTTTAGTTCCAGGATTGCAATAATGCATGAGTATGTTTTTTTTTTTTTTTTTTTTTTTTTAGCATCTACACTAAAGTATCTCTACTTTGATGGTGGTAGGTGGGGGCGCCCATCATCCACCCACTTGGTGTGGTGATTTCCTGTTTTTTTGGGGTAGCTCCTCATTGACTGGCAAGCCAAATGATTTCCTGTAAACCAAGAAATTATTTATAGCACTGAGTGGTAACCTTATAACCAACCAACACGTGTTCCGTATATGAAAACAAGTGGGTTGGGATAGGGTTAGTGCCCCTCCCTGGAAAACAACTAACAAAAAATAAGAACATGAAGCCTCGGACCAGGACTGACCAAAAGATGACGATTAAGGACCGAACAAAGGACTTAATATGGATAGCTACATGGAATGTAATGGGTGCGAATGATGAGGTGAAAGAGAGAGAGATTGTACAGGTGCTTGAGGGCGCGAAAGTGGATGTATGTGGATTAACTGAAACTATATGGAGAGGTGAGAGTGTGAGAGAATGGGAGTAGGGATGGGGTATATGTGCATGAGTAGGTGAGAATGAGAGGGCAAAAGAAGGAGTGTATATTGTTGTAACAGATGGAAGAATAACATAAGAGAGTATGGATCAGTTGGCTCAAGGATTGTGTGGATAAGCGTGAAAGTTGGACAACAAATGTTGGTGATTATGCATGTGTATGTGCCAACGCTAGATAGTGCAAGTAGAGTGAGAGAAGAGTTCTGGATAAATGTGGAAGCGTGCTTGGAAAAGTTTGAAAGGAATGAGAGAGTGTTCTTGATTGGAGATATGACTAGAAAAGTGAGGAATGAGAAAGTAGATGGAGTAGTTGGTGAGTGGGGTGTGCCTGATGAGATAGATGAGAATGGCAGTGCTCTAGTGGACATTTGTGTCGGGAGGGGTTGGTGATAGCTAATACCCTCTTCAGGCACAAAATGATCCACAAGTATACATGGCGAGTGATGAGAAGGATGGATGGTGAACTGAATGAACGGAAGGCAATGATTGATTATATGTGTGTGGATGAAAGGATGAGAAGGTGTGTGATGGATGCAGGAGTATAATTATAGAGGTTGGGGGAGTGGACTTTCAGACCACCACTTGGTGGTGGTCAGAATCAGTGTCCAAACAAACTGGAGAAACAGAAGAAGGGAAGGACAAGGAGGGCAGAAAAGTTAAAAGAGGATGGAAAAAAGGCAGAATATAAGAGGGAAGTGGAAGAAGGGAAGGGCAAGGAGGGCAGAAAAGTTAAAGAGGATGGAAAAAAGGCAGAATATAAGAGGGAAGTGGAGGACCAATTGGGTAAGCATAGATTGGGGGCGGACAGGGATGTGGAAGGTGTGTGTAAGATATTCACGGAAGAAATCTGTGCAGCATGTGAGGTGGTGTGTGGGCTGAAGAGAAGACGAAAGGGGATGCAGGGAACAGCATGGTGGACTGAAGAGGTGAGAGAAGCTGTGGCACAAAAGAAGAAAGCATATAGTGAGTGGATGAGAAACAGGGGCGTGGAAGAAGTTGACAGACGGAAGAGAGTTCTATGTAGAGAGGAAGAGAGGTGAAAAGATTAGTGAGAGAAAGTAAGAAGAGAGTGGATGAGGAATTTGGAAGGATTTTGAATGTAAAGTGGAGGGAATGTAAGAAAATGTTCTAGAAAGAGGTAAAGAGAGTTAGACGGGGTACCAAAGAAGTTAGTTGGGGGAGTGAAAGATAAAAATGGTAAGTTACTAGTGGAGAAGGGGGAAAAAGTGAACAGATGGAGAGAACACTTCAATGAACTGTTGAATATAGAGAATGAAAGTAATGCAAGTATAAGTGGCTGGGGAATGGCTGGGAGAAGAAGGGATGTGAGAAGAGAGGAAGAAATTAGTAGGATGGAAGTTGTAGAAGCAATGAACAAAGTTAAAATGGGGAAAGCCCCAGGATTTGATGGACTGTGTGGTGAAATGCTGGAGCATGGGGGGGAGATAGTAGTGGAATGAATGAGGAAGATGTGAAGATTGGCATGGGAGGAAGGTAGAGTCCTGGAGGATTGGAAGTCAGGTATAATTGTTCCCTTGTATAAAGAATCTATCTATCTATTGCCAGAGGCCTCACTCCCGTTTGGGGTGGCCACAAACAAATCGCCTCCAAGTCGCCCTGTCCCCCACCATTTCACTGCCCTGCTCCTAACTCACACCCCTCTCTCTCATATACCCATCCAACCCATCCCTCCATCTCATCCTCGGCCTCCCCCTCCCTCTTCCCCCCTCGATCTCACTCACATACACTCTCTTCGTCAGTCTTTCACCCTCCATCCTCTCCACATGGCCAAATCACCTCAGTGTGTTCCTCATAACGCTCCTATCACATCCACATCCACACCACAATGCTCCTTTATATCCTCATTCGTCAGCCTGTCTCTCCATGTGACTCCACAGGCTCCTCTTAAATAACTCATTTCCACTGCTCTCACTCTTGACTTGTGTCCTTCAAACAACGTTCAAGCTTCACTTCCATACGTTAGAGTTGGTATCACAATACTGTCATGTAGTAACTTTTTCACTTCCATGCTCACTTCCCTGCTTCTTATCACTGCTTTCAAAGAACCAGCAACCTTTCTTCCCTGCTGTACCCTTTCAAGCACTTCATCCTCCAAACCGCCATCCTTACCCATCACACTACCCAAGTACTTAAACGTACTCACATTTTCCAATTCCTCACCATCCAACCTCGCTGTACATTCACTGACTTCACCTCTCTCAAAGACCATCACTTTACTCTTCCCTACATTCACCTTTAGATTCCTTTATTACACACTCTCCCAAACTCATCCACCAAGCCTTGCAACTCCCCTTCGTCTTCACTCAACAACACAGTATCATCTGCAAACAACAGTACAGGGAGTTTCCAAACACTATCCTCTCTCACCAGGGCCACTCCAACATCCACTGCCCTACCTTGTACCTCTTTTATTACCCCATCCATGTACAGATTGAATAACCATGGAGACATGACGCATCCCTGCTTCAACCCAACTTTCAAAGAGAAAAATTCACCTAGTTCACCATCCACACGCACTGCAGCCTTCGCACCATCGTACATACTCTTCACAGCATTCAACAACTTCCCATCTACTCCATATATTCTTAACACTTACCACAATCCTTGTCTACATGAGGGATATGCAGTTACCACTACCTGGGAACGCAAAGTTATAACTGCTCAGAAAGGAATGGAAAGGATTATGTTAAGGGTGTCACGGAGAGAAACACTGATATTGTGTGTGTGTGTGTGTAATTCACCGGGTCGCTCAGGATCACTTGATGGTCGTGATAGTCAGCATTTTACCCTCCCGGAAGGGAGCTGAGAGCTCATATAGTCCGATCTAAGGGCAAGGCTGTGACCTTCACACACGCACACACCCGTCCCTTTGCTCAAGGGGGACAGTAACCACCCACTTCGTCAGTGAAACTTTTCACAACCTGAGCGAGGCGCGAACTCCCGTCCATCAGTTGGCAAGCGAGAGCGTTACCACTGCTGTGCAGTGGTAACGCTCTCGCTTGCCAACTGGTGGACGGGAGTTCGCGCCTCGCGAAAAGTTTCATTGACGAAGTGGGTGGTTACTGTCCCCCTTGAGCAAGGGGACGGGTGTGTGCGTGTGTGAAGGTAAAAGCCTTGCCCTTAACTCGGACTATATATATATATATATATATATATATATATATATATATATATATATATATATAGAAGCTGAAACATGTATATAAATCAGATTATGTTAAATCTTTAACCACTCTGTTCCACTGGCCTCATATATCTTTTATGTTTAGCATCAACAGCCGATTTTTTTTCAAGTAAGGAGACTTCGAAGTTGAGGCATTAGATTTTGTTTTCATTGGGATATGATTATTTTAAGCCAAAGGGGGGGAGGGGTAAATGGATGTCAATATATAGAACGGGTTACAGAAAATAAAAGTATTATATTTCTAGAATGAGCCTGACACAGAATTTTAGTATATATTCTTTCAACTTTCCCAGCTGCAAGTTTGTGCAATATCCTGTCACTAGTTCATGAAAGGAGGAGTTTTAATCTTTCCAGTTTCTATTCATATTGTTTCTGATTTCATTCTCTTTTTTATGACCCAGGCAATTTCATTCAAGGTTAGGAAATCTCTCACTTTTCTCTCCTTTGATTGCTTGTCACTTGCACAGACCAATAAAAAAAATGTCATTCACATGTGAGCACACACACACACACACACACACACACACGCGCGCACACACACACACACACACACACACACACACACATTAATGCTGATAAATATAATTCCTGCTACAGCCACACAACACGTTTTCCATTAATTCCTTTTAGTAATGTGACATCTTTACGCCCTTAAGTCTCGGGGGACCAACTCCCTGTATTCTAGCTAACGTGACTAGCAATGCTCCCATAGTCTGAGGGCTAAATCTTTATTTATTTAGCTTAAGAGAAATGTTCCTGTTTGGTAGTGAAAGGTTAACCACCATCTGAATTTGATCGAAATGGCTCAGAGACAACTGCAGTACCACATATGAACTCTGACCTTGACCCGTGACCTTGACCTTTGATCGATCTGCAAAAGAGAATAAATTATTTCTAAATCTACACACAATGGATCAGGCATTCATGGGATAACGCCGCGCACTGAACTTCGACCTGGACCAGAAATACTGACCTTTAACCGATGTGCACCAAACTCAATTCACCTTTTCCATCACGCACAGACAATATGCGTGCCATTTTTAACCCTAAATCGGATCGGGTATTCGTGAGATATATGGCTAACATACGTACATATTAGATACCTACTATACATAAATACACCGAAAGGGATTTGATCACAGTACCTTTCCTTCGGCGTCGCTAATGAATCTCTCCAGTACCAGGGCTTTAAAAACTGATCTTGCTACCAACAGACGACTCATTTAAACACGGAAAAGACCTCTTAAAAAAATACTCTTTTAAACTTTGAAAAGACATGTAAAAATGATAAAAGATGTCGTTCTGACTGCGGCAAAGGAGAGGATAAAGCCACATTAATTAGACCAAAAAATACAGAGAGCATATAGCGATAAACGTAATGGAAAGAGCGATGTTCAACTAACAGGTGCAGAGAAATAATAAAGCCACCTCGATAAAGTGAGAAATGTAAATACAGTATGTTAGTCACGATATCTGACTATGTATACACAGAAAGGAGGATAAAATAACAAAAACACGGCCAATCCTTACAAAACAAAGGCGTATCGTAACCTGAATGCAATAGTCTGGTAGTGGCAAAAATAAAATATGCTATCGTAATAGAGGGGTTAGTAGAAAACAGTATAAAAGCCACGATACCACATGAACTAAAAAAAAAAAAAAAAAGAACGAGAGAAAATAATGAAAAACGTATAAAATTATGAAACAAATCTAAAAGTAACATTAAAGACTTTTACTAGCCCATGTTATGCTGCAGGGAAAAAAAATAAACAAGAAAAAATTGGGAGATAAAGGAAAAAAATTAAGATAAATATGGGGAATTACAAACACAGAAGAAACAATACAGAGAACAGAGATATTCACAAAATGCAACTAATTGGAGAGAATACGGAACAGGAAAACCTATAAAAATCACGGGGATGACAGAGTACGTTGAAGAAAATAAAACTGAATAATAAGTGATGGTGGGTGAGATAACATAGGGAAGCGATGCGAAGAGCGAGAAGATACAAAAAAGAAAAACAAGGAGGAAAAAATGTCTCTGAAAAGTGAGGAAAACACGAAAAGTGATTATCGAATAAAGAAGAGTGAAGCAATATAAAGAATGAGGTCAAAGTGGCGGGAAATAAAATTGGAAGAAAAAATCTTAAAGCATGTAGCGGAATTTGACGCCAGGTGGTCCTGCGGGTGAAGGCTTTACCTGATGTTGCCCATAAAGGTTTAAATCCAAGGAATGGTTGTTGCTACTTGCTCATATAATGCCACTCTGAGATTACTGGTTATCTCGCGTTGTCTCTACTAAGCAGCCTAGCCCCGGGCCCCTACAGTAAGCTCATCACAGGGCAATAAAGGTCTGGATGACAGACACACTTATCAAAATAAATTATAAGGGAAATACCAATAAATTTATCCCCCTGAAGGCGATATTGCTTTTTAGATGCGGGAGCACCACTAGGAAAGGCAAACTCAGTCAGTCACACTCTCAGGATTTTCACACTCAAGGCTGTTCACTCTACGGAAGCCTCATACGGTGCATCACCACTGTTCCTAAAGGATATTCACACTAAAGGTGTGAGCGAAGGCTCATACGGTGCTTTACTTTGGCGAACCCCCATAAGGCCTCCCATCTTTACAGAACTTCTGCACTTGTACGATTCTCTCCTGGCTAACGTGAAATTAATTTACTTCGATCAGATGATAAGAAAGATTACTTTTACCCCTTCAATCCCATGTTTTTTTTTTTTTTTTTTGCTATCACCACAAGCCACTAAAACCGCCATGTTTTCATCTTCAATGTTAGTCGAAAAAGAAAGAGATCACCACTAAGATCACTATGGTGTTGGTCACGAAGCAGTGGAATGGGAAGGATACAGAGCCATTGTACTTTCTGCCACTGAGCAGCGTGAAATACGATGTGAAACATGAAAAATTAGTCCAAGCAAACAGGGACTAATGAAGTATACAAAAAACCTCTCCTGTCCAAAAAGACCTAAGTTGAATAGAATCTTCAAACGTCACCGGAGTAAAGTTATTAACTCTGTGCTAAATACAAGAGTCTGGCGATGACAAGAATAAGACTAAAAAGCTATCATCGCTAAAGTGAATAACCCCTTCAGTCCAATGACGAATACTGTTTTATCATTGTTATCTCATGACGGCTTTATTCAGCTCAGACTTTCACAATAGGAGAGGCGAGATTGTCTTCATTAACCCTGAATTCACCACAACAAGTCTACTCTAAGCTGAATAAAATCGTTTGGAGATAACAAGAACATAAGTAAAAAATAAGTAACTCACCGTAGTAAATAGACTGAATCTTGTAGATGACAACAAAAGACTAACAATACAACTACTAACACGCTTGGCACTCTGATGGTATTTCTCCTGCTTTTGTGCTTTTCGTTTTCCCCATTTCTGGATCCTACCCTTCTCATTAATAACAGTGGCGGTGGTCGCGGCGGCGGTGGCAATGGTTGTATGATTATGATGATGATTTAGTCAAACCGCAGCAACATGATATAAATACCTGGAAAACTCTCTCTCTCTCTCTCTCACACATAGTCACAAGATCAGCCACAGTTTTCAGAGCACAATTTTACAAACACAGCAGCGTGCACTGTGTTGTGTACTCCAGGGAGGGAGCAAGGCGACACAGCAGAGAAAACGAAGAAAGACAGATTACTGAGGAGAGAACTGAAAGAAAAATAAATGCAGAGAAAAGGAAGAACAAAACTAAATGAACATGAAGATGCCGGGCAAACGAAGAGATAAACGCTACGGAGGTGAGAACAGAGAAACAAACAAAAATATGGAGAAGAAAGTACAATGAACGAATTATGTCGGGAAAGGGGAAAATACATGGTGAAAAATGACGTAGGAGAGATATCGTTAAAAAGGAAAACTAAAATGATAAAACAAGAACACAAATTAAAATACGAAATACTGCGAAACAAAATACAAGAATGTATGATAAACAGGAGAATTAAGAAGAAAATTTACAGGGAGAAAATAAGGAGTATACCTAGGAGAATCTGAAGTGGGTGGAGGCGTGGTAGCCCAAGAAAAAGTGGATGGATATGGTAAATGAGTGTGTGAGAAAGAGAAGTATAGGAACTAACGACGGTAGGGAGCCGGCAATGGATACAGATAGCTGAATGGATTTTGTGCGATGGAGTGTATGACTTGAGTTTGCCACTTTTTTTTTTTTTTTTTTTTTTTTTTTTTTTTTTTTTTTTTTTACGGTCATCGGATTGACTGCCAGATAGATGAGTGTGAAGCTAAGGGCGGAATGTTTTTTGACCCATCAGGAGGAGTCAGGTTCCGGGGGCTTGAATGATGAGTGAATAGGAACGTGGCTCCTTCAAATGGGCAAACTTTGGTTAGTATCTCAGTTTGTCAAATTTCTCTGACTTTCTGGACCTTACGTCACCCCAGCTTGGACTGGGAAAGACCTAGATGATGAAAATAAGGAAAAGAGGATATGAAGATAAAATATGGGAGAGAGATAATACGAGTAAAAAAAAATGAGAATAGATATGGGGAAGAGAAAATAAGATTATGGAGTAGAGAAGAAAATGAAATACGGGAAAGAGACTTCATGGAAAGCTTTCAAGAGACAGAGGATATGAAGGTAAAACACGGGAAACACAAAACATGAAAAAAATAAAAAGTATGGGGAAGTGCGAATATGAATATGGAGTACAGAAAAAAAATGAAAATACGGGAAAGAAACAGTATGAAAAACTATCAAGGAACAAGCCACTGGAATGAATGTCAAGGAACAAGCCAGTCAAAAGAAAATCTGTCAAGGAACTAGCCACGCAAATAAACAACTAAATATCACGGAACAAACCACTCACACCACCTGAATCGTTTCTTCTTGCTGTTATCAAACGATTTTACTGAACTTAGGAAAGGCTTTATGTACTAATAGGGTTTATTCATAACGTATGTAAACTCTCTAGCTTGAACAGTCTATTCCACGGTGAATGAAATCATTAGGAGAAAGTGAGAATGAAAAGAACAACTAGCGCCGGGACTGAATCGGTTTTAGCCAGTTAACACGCAAGGCACAAGCCATTTCAAGTCACTCGTACCGCAACAGTGTAGAAGAGTCATGTGTCTGGGTGAGGGTGAGGGGTGAGGGGTAAGGGTGAAGATGAGGGTGTTGCGATGGAATGTAGCCATGTTTGTGAAGGGCAGGGTGCGTGTGAGGGTGATAGTGATATGCTGGGGGGGGAAGGGTGTCAAAGTACTATACTATAACATAATGTTTTTCATGTCCCGTAGTGTTATTTTAAAAAGCAGTGTCGTTCTGGCTGACCCAGTGAAAGGTATGTCTGAAGCGAATGTTGCACAAATCTTGGCAGAAAATGCCGACATGAGGACAAGACGACAAAATCAAATAGCTCGGAAGACAAAATCAATACACGTTCAGTATGGCAACGTCTTTTGTTTTCATTTTCTTTCTTTCTCCTCTTTTTTTCGTCTTTGCTGTCATTACACCACGATATTTAACTTAGTAGAAACTTCTTGTTGTGAAAAGGTCAGAATCTACTACAATGACCACCTAAATCAATATCCTTTATATACCGCTATATGTACTGTCACGGGGTGATGTGAATTTATGTATTATGAATGCTAGATGTTACTTAAAAATGGAGATAAGGAATTGACTTGTGATAATCAAGCAGTAAGTTTTACTTTATGCCGGCTTACTTCGACGATTCTCTAAGTTCGAGAATTTATAAACTCTCTCAACAGTACACAGCAGTGACTAATTACTCACGTGTGCTGCTTGTTAGTACTGTTAGCCTCTTGAGAAAGTGACTCCACCCCTGACAATCAATAACTATCTATCTATCTATCTATTGCCAGACGCCTCAATCCCGTTTGGGGTGGCCACAAACAAATCGCCTCCAAGTCGCCCTGTCCCCCGCCATTTCACTACCCTGCTCCCAACTCACACCCCCCTCTCTCATATACCTCTCCACCCCATCCCTCCATCTCATCCTCGGTCTCCCCCTCCCTCTTCCACCCTCCACCTCACTCACATACACTCTCTTCGTCAGTCTTTCACCCTCCATCCTCTCCACATGGCCAAACCACCTCGGTGTGTTCCTCACAACGCTTCCTATCACATCCACATCAACACCACAACGCTCCTTTATATCCTCATTCGTCAGCCTGTCTCTCCACGTGACTCCACAAGCTCCTCTTAAATAACTCATTTCCACTGCTCTCACTCTTGACTTGTGTCCTTCCAACAACGTCCAAGCTTCACTTCCGTACGTTAGAGTTGGTATCACAATACTGTCATGTAGTAACTTTTTTACTTCCATGCTCACTTCCCTGTTTCTTATCACTGCTTTCAAGGAACCAGGAACCTTTCTTCCCTGCTGTACCCTTTCAAGCACTTCACCCTCCAAACCTCCATCCTTACTCATCACACTACCCAAATACTTAAACGTACTCACATTTTCCAATTCCTCACCATCCAACCTCGCTATACATTCACTGACTTCACCTCTCTCAAAGACCATCACTTTACTCTTCCCTACATTCACCTTTAGGTTCCGTTTCTTACACACTCTCTCAAACTCATCCACCAAGCCTTGCAGCTCCCCTTCATCTTCACTCAACAACACAGTATCATCTGCAAACAACAGTACAGGGAGTTTCCAAACACTATCCTCTTTCACCAGGGCCACTCCAACATCCACTACCCTACCTTGTACCTCTTTTATTACCCCATCCATGTACAGATTGAACAACCATGGAGACATGACACATCCCTGTTTCAAACCAACTTTCAAAGAGAAAAATTCACTTAGTTCACCATCCACACGCACTGCAGCCTTAGCACCATCATACATACTCTTCACAGCATTCAACAACTTCCCATCTACTCCATATATTCTTAACACTTTCCACAATCCTTGTCTATCCACCCTGTCATATGCTTTCTCCAAATCCATGAAAGCCGCATACAACTTCTTTCCCTTCTCTAGAAACTTTTCCACTAAAGATCTAAGAATGAATATCTGATCTACACAACCTCTTCCCTTCCTAAAGCCTCCCTGTTCTTCTCCAACTAATTTCTCTGTTCTTTCTCTAACTCTGTCTATAAGTATCCTACCATACACTTTTCCTATTATACTAAGAAGACAAATGCCCCTATGATTACCACACACTTCTTTTTCCCCTTTTCCTTTGTACAAGGGAATAATTATACCTGACTTCCAATCCTCCGGGACTCTACCTTCCTCCCAGGCCAATCTGCACATCTTCCACATCCATTCTACTACTATCTCTCCCCCATGCTTCAGCATCTCACCACACACTCCATCAATTCCTGGGGCTTTCCCCGATTTAACTGGCTGGCACAACGGATTTAAGTTTGATACAAAAGAACTGGCCTAAGTACCAGTTATGAATAATGTAAAGAGTCTGTGCAAACCAGGAGCGGCAACTAAAATAAGCTTAATGTGGAGAAATAAAACACGTGTCTAATTACATCAAGCTCAGAGAAAAGAACTGTAAATTTATTGATTACGATGAAATAAATTTACGTTACATGAATCTCAAAAATGATTTCAAAATAACAAGGAGAATACACTCACTCGCTCATTCAAAAGCTAATCGAACTTAAGCCTAGAAAAACAAACAGAAATACTGGTCATTGGAGGGGAGCCGAACGAAAAGGCTGGGCGCCTGTGATGAACATCAAATGCTGCAATTCGCTAAACCCACTTCGCTACTTCACCGTCTAGGTGGAGATTCAGGAACTCGCTGCACAACAGAGGCGCTGCTCTACGCTGGGCACAAACGGTCCTATCGTCGAGGCAACTCAAAGCTGACTAAATTCAAATGGGGAAAAGAGGTAGGGGCTGGCCGTGTTTGCTGGATGTAGGCGTGGCCTAACTCAACGGTCAACAGAATGAAAGTGAACGATATAGGCTCACAATAAATCACTCAGTGAAAGCACTAATGTCGTAGATAAGAATGGTCACTTTTGAAACAGTGACAAATGTTCTGAAAACCATCCCGATCAAAGTGAATACAAGGACAGTTGAACTGAGTGATGCCTAGTGGGAATTCCACTCGAGTTCGCGGTTTTCTCACTAAATTACAGTGTCACAAATTTACAAATACGCTCACGCGAATTCGTTACACATACCGAAAAACAAATTTATTCACGTTACGAGTCAGACCTGACAATTTCCTGGTTAATTCTCAGTGTCCACAATTGATACTTTCACTACGATGACACATTATGTACACTGTTCTTGCTGACTCAGTGTTTTGTTCAGCTAAGGACAGTGCCCTTAAAGTGAAGGTATTATTAAGACTGTATTCCCTCAAGTCTGAAATACCTCCCCTACATGGAATGAAAACTGGAGCTAATAATATAACATATGACGTCACTGTAAAACAGTTTTAAGGATAAAAATAAACATTTCAGGGAGGTTCAATAAAGGATGCTGTGTGTGTGTGTGTATATATATATATATATATATATATATATATATATATATATATATATATTGTTACATAGCCTATGATTTCATCATCCTTTGTATAATTCTAATGTACAGTATACTGCATGTTTGATCACGATTCGCCATGTGGCTTCCATAGTGACCAGGCTTGCGTGTTCTACCTCACTCCCCCCTTCTCCCCCTTATAGTAGAGTAAGTCGTTCTTTCTGTTGTTCAGAGCAGGAGTGTCAACTCTTCGTCCTCTGTGCCTTCAACTGCGCGTCCTTCTTACAAGTTGAATCAAGCTCTGCCGGACCCCTATATAATGAGCTCAGTCTCTGCATTAGTTGCCACTTAGATCTGCTCCTCATTTTGTTCACATCTCTGTCCTCCCCTGTATAGTGTATTATTATTTTTGTGAGTGCTCAGGAAGTCTCCAGCCATCTAGCTGCCATATAATTTGAGCGTAAGTATTATTACCATTTTTTCTTGTACTGTATAGCATAAGGCGTTGATTCGTGAGCCTGGTAAAGTTTTTACTGTCAGCCAGTATTAATAATATTTTGAATCTATAATAATATATCTTGCTTTAACTGAGCATTATCCGGTTTTCTCATTTATCAGGGCTGACTTAGATAAATTTGCTCTTGCTAAATTCATGTTAATATCCTTATGAGTCCTGAATGTTTAGTTCTTAGTTTGAGCATTAAACTTTAACTTGTAATTTTACCTAAGTCTTTTGTTTTGAACCTGGAACGTTGCAGGACAGCAGTGATTTTAGTATTCTCACTTGAAGTGTTCATTATCTCTCTCTGTTCCGTAACATAAATTTGGCGACCTCTTATCAGGATATTCAGGATATTATCATAAGGATATTGCTTGATATTTTGTGACTGTGATTTATTCATGATGTCTACTATTACTACTCTTGATCAAGCCAAAGATTTTTTGTCAAATGTGCAAACAGTGTGTGATGTAGAAAACAGAACAAAGAATGAACTTAAGCTTGTTGCTCAACAATTGGGAATTGCTGTTCGCTCTCATCATTCTAAAGATCAAATTGTTGGCATGATTAATAAAAGCTTGTTTAATGTAACTCCTCCAGATGAGCAAACGCAGATTGAAATAGCAAAGTTACAGCTAGCTCTGCAGGAGGCTCGTGATAAGGAGGCTGAGTTTCAGGCTCGTGCTAAGGAGGCTGAGTTTCAGGCACGTGCTAAGGAGGCAGAGTCTCAGGCTCGTATTCAAGAGGCACAGGCTCAGGCACAAAATGAACTTGCTAGGATTCAGGCAGACCATGAGTATCGCATGAAACAAGGTGGAACTGGATCATCTAGCTCTGATGATTTTGATGTGGCTAAAAATGTTAAACTTGTCCCTCCTTTTAATGAATCTGATTTAACAAAGTATTTTCAGTTGTTTGAGAGGGTAGCTACAGGTTTTAATTGGCCTAAAAAGTATTGGCCAGTACTCCTTCAGTGTGTTCTCACCGGTAAAGCTCAAGTAACTTATGCATCTTTGCCTCTGGATCAATCTGATAATTATGATGTAGTTAAGAGCTTGATTCTTAAGGCCTATGAGCTTCTTCCTGAAGCCTATAGAGTAAAATTTAGGACAACTTATAAACAAGATAAGTAACCCCACGTTGAGTATGCAAAAATCAAAGAAGATCTGTTGGAGCAGTGGTTAAATTCTAAGAATGTAAATTCTGATTTTGATAAATTTAAGCAGATGATTTTGCTGGAGGACTTCAAAAGGTGTATTAATAAAGATGTAAGCCTATATCTTGATGAGAAAAGAATATATAATTTGTCTGATGCTGCAGTTTTAGCTGATGAATATGTTCTCACTCACAAGAAATATTCTAAAGAAAAAAGGAAAGCTGAGAGTAAGTACGTTGCCTCTACTCAGAGTACAGGTAACAGGAAAGAGAATAAAGATGATGTTTCTCAGGAAGTAAATACCAGCTCCACCTCTAGATTTCAGAAAAGTAAATGTACTTATTGTAGTAAGCTTGGTCATACTACGGAGAAATGTTTCAGGAGACAGCGTGATGTGAACAAAAAGGAGTCTTTAAATATTCAGTCAATTGGTCTAGTGTCCACCCTTGAAAGTTCCTAGAATTCTTTAACCGAGTTAACTGAACCTGCTTTGAGGGGTAAAATAAATTCTCATGATGAAGCTCCTCTTTTGAGCAGGAACGTGGGTGACACTCTCAAGAGTTCATGTGCTAATTTCCTGTCTGATGGTTTTGTCAGTCCTCTGGACAGTAATGACAGGAAATCAGTTAAAATATATCGTGATACAGGTGCTTGCCAATCCCTTATGCTGACCAGTGTTCTAGGCTCTAATGTTAATTCCTCTGATGAAACTGTAATCTTACGAGGTGTAGGGAATAATTACTTCTCTGTCCCTCTGTGCAGAGTGAATTTAGAGTCTGGTTTTGTTAATGGTTCCGTTATGGTTGGGTTGGTTGAGACACTCCCAATGTCAGGTGTAACTTTCTTACTTGGAAATGATATTGGTGGAAGTCAAGTGTGTCCAGCTCCTCAGTTGTCTAGTGAACCAGTGACTGCCACCCAGGATTGTGATATCCCTGATGTGTTCTCTGCATGTGCTGTCACTAGGGCTAAGTCTAAAGTTACTGGTGACTTAGAGGATAATGATGATGATATTATCCTAGCTGACACTTTTCTTGCTAACTTGGACCACTCACCAGATGAGGCAGTACCCCGTAGTGTTGATAATTTGTCTCGTCAAGAGTTGGTTGAGTTGCAGGTTGCTGACCCTGAGTTGAAAGGTCTAGCTAATTCTGCTTGGAGTGAGGAAGAGGCAGCTGGTGCTTCTACTTGTTATTATATAAAGTCAGAAGTACTTATGAGAAAGTGGAGACACCCAACAGCATCAGCCGACTGTGAATGGGAGGTTGTACATCAAGTTGTCATCCCTCGTGTTTGTAGGCAGGATATCATTAGAGTGGCTCATGATTCCAGTTTGGCAGGACACCTTGGAGTGAGGAAGACTGTGGCACGCATTTTGAAACACTTCTACTGGCCAGGTATCTTCAGAGATGTTTCCTGGTATTGCAAGTGAAATGCGTGGCTTTAACAGTGCTCCCGAAGAATACCATAGTATCCCCGACGACAGGGCGAACCAGGAACAACAGAGTTTGCCCACAAACATGCCGACACCCCCACATGGACCCCACAGGGTAGCCGCCACCAGCCACCACCACTCCGGGCAACAGCGACGCATGTCAGCCCGGGCCGTGCGCCCCTGTGACATGCAGCCACCACGCCGCCGCCACCATAGGCGAAGGACACTACCTTCGCATGGCGGAATCACTGAGTTAGCTAGGGGTGGAGTTAGAACTCAAACTCCAGACGGCGCCCCTCTGGTAGAGACGATCTATGGTCGCTCCCAAAGTGTTTCGGTAGAGACGATCAATGGTCGCTCCCTTAGTGTTCCAGTAAAGACGATCAATGGTCGCTCCCTTTGTGTTCTGGTAGAGACGATCAATGGTCGCTCCCACAGTGTCCAGGTAGAGACGATCAATGGTCGCTCCCTTAGTGTTCCGGTAGAGACGATCAATGGTCGCTCCCACAGTGTCCAGGTAGAGACGATCAATGGTCGCTCCCTTAGTGTTCCGGTAGAGACGATCAATGGTCGCTCCCACAGTGTCCAGGTAGAGACGATCAATGGTCGCTCCCTTAGTGTTCCGGTAGAGATGATCAATGGTCGCTCCCACAGTGTCCAGGTAGAGACGATCAATGGTCGCTCCCTTAGTGTTCCGGTAGAGATGATCAATGGTCGCTCCCACAGTGTCCAGGTAGAGACGATAAATGGTCGCTCCCTTAGTGTTCCGGTAGAGACGATCAATGGTCGCTCCCACAGTGTCCAGGTAGAGACGATCAATGGTCGCTCCCTTAGTGTTCCAGTAGAGACGATCAATGGTAGCTCCCACAGTGTCCAGGTAGAGACGATCAATGGTCGCTCCCACAATGTCCGGGTAGAGACGATCAATGGTCGCTCCCCCAGTGTCCAGGTAGAGACGATCTATGGTCGCTCCCAGCCTCGTGAGGCGATCTACGGTCGCTCAGAGGGCGTGCAAAGGAGAGGGACGTCTCCACGGCTGGAGATTGAAATCCAGGCTCTCTGTCCCAGAACACCCCGGACAGGCCTCCTCGCCTCCCCCGGTCTCTGTTCTTTACGCCTGGCTCTAGAGCAGATGCACCTGTCGGACCCCAGTGAAAGTCGCTGCTGCAGTCCTCCCCTGATGGCGCCTCTAGACGTTGGAGACCGCAGCCCACCGTCTCTCTCGGTCCTCCCCAGAACACCCGGGCGAGACCTCTCCACGCCCCCACGACGCCGGGACCTGACTCAGAGGTTCCTGGAGCTATTTGGCCCCAGTCCCAAGGGCCACACGCCAGAGCCCAGTCCGGAATCCACAGGGAGTCCCGAACACGAGAGGACGCCCTTGCGAGCCGCCCCATGCCCTCTCGGCTCGCCCTGCCTTGACGGTGCCCCTAGCTCAGCCGGATCACCAATGTCGTGCTCCTGTCTTTCTCCCCAAGAAAATACGGGTGATAATGTAACGTAAGTGATTTAGGTTAAGTGTGACTCTCTCCTAGAATAAGTATTGTGCAGTGAATCCATGTAATGCATATCGGGGTAAATCAGATCACAATGAGAAGTTAAAGGTCGAGAATGTGGACCAAGATCTGAGTGACTATATGTGCGAGTGCCACCCCGGATATCTATACAGACATACCCCCCATTGCTGTGAAGGAAGACTGTGAGAAAGGAATGTAATAGTGTTCTATCTCTCCCCACACTGAAACAAGATCTATTGGCTAGCCGCGAAGTAATATTGTGAAAGTAGTATTAAGAGTATTCCATCTTTCCCCACGCTGTGAAGCGAGATTCTATGGACTCTATCCGGAGGACCTTTCTGACATATATGTAATTAATAAGCCTGTGCCTAAAAAGATATACCCCCATTACGGCAAAAGAATATCGAGAAAGGAAGTATTAATAATATTCCTTCCCTCCTCACGCTACCCATAAAATCTTCTCTATTACTCGCTATCGCCCTAAAACTAAAGTAAGTGTAAATCAAGGATCAGAGTCATTTGCCAAAGTATTTTAACTAGCGGAAACCATATAAACTCCCCTGCTAATATCTGTCATCTTCCAATATTACCATAACTTTCTCCTCGCCATTTTAAGTCACTCTCCGCACCTCCCCTATCTCCTCCTAGTGAGTCACAACCCCCCTTTCTCCCCTCCCCTCCATGCTCTGTGCACACTTGTATTTACTGCACTCTTGATACATTAGGACTGTTGTGTTGTCATTAGTATCAAGAAAGCAAGTATCCTGCGAGATACACATATCCTAGATAAGGTTTTATATTGCTCTATATTGTGTTGTAATATCTGCTGAATTGTCCTGTGTCTGACTGTGGTAATATACGTGTACGGGGTTGCCGAGAGTTTTTGTGTCCTGCCTCTCTTTATTGCACTAGCTCCAGTCTTGAAAGAGGACCCTGCTCCACGTTGGGTGAAATAGGAACGAGAAGTCGAGCCTAATTCTACCCAGCATTACACTGGTGGCCAGCGGTGGTTCTAGATCTGAGCGTAGAAGAGAGGTAAGCAGGAAATATTTGGAAAAATGGCAACTAAACCGCATGTTCAGTTACCCAAGTTTGACCCCGACCAGTACGACATACACACATATCTTGCAATAATTAAACCCTTACTGGATATTGGCTTTGAAAATTACCAACAAAAAATTGCAGTCACACTACCACTACTGGGTAAAGCCGCAGCAAACATTGCGCCGAAAATCGTCCCAGAACTCACCTGGCAGAGCTTTACCAAGTTCGCTGTCCAAGCCATCACCCCATCATTAGGGAAAGTGGTGGCTCTATCCAAATTGGATAGTTTTGCATTTGACAGGGATTTAGATAATACCTTGTTACAGGCAAGACGCCTGGTTACTGCTGCCTACCCGAAGGCAGATGAAGAAACCCGGGATCAGCATACATTTAATACTCTCCTCAGAGTACTCCCAAGTGTTGTAAGACAACACTTCACTATCCATGATCCAACAGGAGACATGGATAGAGATATCAGTTTAATGAGGCGCCTTTTAGCCGTCCATGCCACCCCTCAATGCGTCGGCGAAATAAATCAATTCCCCGTTGACCTCATCACCATCAACCTGTGGGAATTTTCTCCGTGCTACCACGGATGTCCGATCCACGACATCCATGAGCAGCTAGAAGCTGCCCAGTGCAGCCAAATGACACGAGGGTGCTTACAAACCTCCCCACCATACGCAAATTCCCTTAAGCCCCAGGGGAAGAAAAAACAAAAAGGGAAAAACAAAAAGCGCCCCCCCACTGCCCCCGCATCCCACCGTAATGGCGGGGGCCACCTCACCTCTCCCCCAGTCTACGACAGGGGAGAACATTATCTTTCCTTTTCCTCCCCTCCCACTATCTCTTCTGTTCTACCTTCCCCTATTCCTGCCCCTAGTTCTAACCTTCCCACCCCACACACCACTATACTCCCACAACACAAAACCGGCCTCCCTCTTCACAGGCCTCCTAGGACCCTCTCCACATCTTCCCCTAACCTACTTCCTAAAACCACCTCCCCCCGTCTACTGCCTTCCACCTCCCACCCCGCGCCACCCACCGCCGTCACTTCACCACCGTTCGCTTTCCCCGCCCACACGATTAACTCATTCACCTTCCCTATCACACCCTCCTCCTCATCCCCGAGCATTCAAACAACCCCACGAGGCCGCATCTCCCCACCACCACCGTCTCTCTCTCCCCCTACACTTCACCCCACCTTTCCTCGGCTCCGACGGCACACACCACCTGCCACATCCCACTCCACAGCCCCTGCCAGGCCACCACGGTTTCAGCACCGCACACCGTCCGCCATCGCCCCCACACCCGCACCATCCCCTAGCTTCGTACCCACCGCCCACCCCACACCACTAGCACAGAGCCCTGCTACCGCCCAGACCACTCCACCACCAAACACCAGGATGGCACCACAAGATCGCACTCCCTCCTCGCCACCTACCCTCCAAGCCAACTCCCCTACCACCTCAGCCTCCACCACCCCCTGCACCTCACCTGACGTCTCACCTGCCACGCCTCGCTCACCCTCACCCCTTCCCTCCACCACCTCACCCTTTCCACCCAAGCCCACGTGCCCCGCCCACCCCGCCACCCCCACAGGACAACCCACTACCACCGCCCTCTCCCCTCCACACCTACACACGCCCACTCCGACGTTCTCACCTTCTCCCGCGCCCCCAATGCGTGCGACGGCCCGTGCTAACCGACCCCGCCCACCCCGCACAACTACTTCCCCACCCACACCCACCCTCAGAACCACCACCACCACCCCCTCCGGCCGACTCTTATGCCCACCCACCCGATACACACACACCGTCAAGCTACATCAGGCCCAAATCCCCTCTACCTGTACTCCCCAGAGACTCAACGCCGAATTACCACGACACAAAACCCGGCCTTCACCCACAGTATCCAGCATTCAGCCCCCAACCACACCGACAGCCACACCAAGCAACATGAGGATCAAGCGGGCCATATGGGCGCCTACCCTTAGCAGGAACCACCGGCTCCGCAGGCCACACCACCTGTTAAACATCCTCCAGTCTACCACCGCCCCCTCCACACTCTTCCTCACCTACAACCCAGCACAAGAGGAGAATTCCTACACTGTCGCCTGGCAGAACACACTGCGACACCTCCAGCCCGTCTACACCACTCCCAACACACTAACGTTCCACCTCCAGCCACGGGGACGTGACTTTTTACAAGAACAGGGTGGTGAAATGTGTGGCTTTAACAGTGCTCCCGAAGAATACCATAGTATCCCCGACGACAGGGCGAACCAGGAACAACAGAGTTTGCCCACAAACATGCCGACACCCCCACACGGACCCCACGGGGTAGCCGCCACCAGCCACCACCACTCCGGGCAACAGCGACGCATGTCAGCCTGGGCCGTGCGCCCCTGTGACATGCAGCCACCACGCCGCCGCCACTGTAGGCGAAGGACACTACCTTCGCGTGGCGGAATCACTGAGTTAGCTAGGGGTGGAGTTAGAACTCAAACTCCAGATGGCGCCCCTCAGGTAGAGACGATCTATGGTCGCTCCCTTAGTGTTCCGGTAGAGACGATCAATGGTCGCTCCCTTAGTGTTCCGGTAGAGACGATCAATGGTCGCTCCCTTAGTGTTCCGGTAGAGACGATCAATGGTCGCTCCCACAGTGTCCAGGTAGAGACGATCAATGGTCGCTCCCTTAGTGTTCCGGTAGAGACGATCAATGGTCGCTCCCACATTGTCCAGGTAGAGACGATCAATGGTCACTCCCTTAGTGTTCCAGTAGAGACGATCAATGGTCGCTCCCACAGTGTTCAGGTAGAGACGATCAATGGTCGCTCCCTTAGTGTTCAGGTAGAGACGATCAATGGTCGCTCCCACAGTGTCCAGGTAGAGACGATCAATGGTCGCTCCCTTAGTGTTCCGGTAGAGATGATCAATGGTCGCTCCCACAGTGTCCAGGTAGAGACGATCAATGGTCGCTCCCTTAGTGTTCCGGTAGAGACGATCAATGGTCGCTCTCACAGTGTCCAGGTAGAGACGATCAATGGTTGCTCCCTTAGTGTTCCGGTAGAGACGATCAATGGTCGCTCCCACAGTGTCCACGTAGAGACGATCAATGGTCGCTCCCTTAGTGTTCCGGTAGAGACGATCAATGGTCGCTCCCACAGTGTCCAGGTAGAGACGATCAATGGTCGCTCCCTTAGTGTTCCGGTAGAGACGATCAATGGTCGCTCCCACAGTGTCCAGGTAGAGACGATCAATGGTCGCTCCCTTAGTGCTCCGGTTGAGACGATCAATGGTCGCTCCCACAGTGTCCAGGTAGAGACGATCAATGGTCGCTCCCTTAGTGTTCCGGTAGAGACAATCAATGGTTGCTCCCACAGTGTCCAGGTAGAGATGATCAATGGTCGCTCCCACAGTGTTCAGGTAGAGACGATCAATGGTCGCTCCCACAATGTCCGGGTAGAGATGATCAATGGTCGCTCCCCCAGTGTCCAAGTAGAGACGATCTATGGTCGCTCCCAGCCTCGTGAGACGATCTATGGCCGCTCCGAGGGCGTGCAAAGGAGAAGGATGTCTCCACGGCCGGAGATTGAAATCCAGGCTCTCTGTCCCAGAACACCCCGGACAGGCCTCCTCGCCTCCCCCGGTCTCTGTTCTTTACGCCTGGCTCTAGAGCAGATGCACCTGTCGGGCCCCAGTGAAAGTTGCTGCCGCAGTCCTCCCCTGATGGTGCCTCTAGACGTTGGAGACCGCAGCCCACCGTCTCTCTCGGTCCTCCCCAGAACACCCGGGCGAGACCTCTCCACACCCCCACGACGCCGGGACCTGACACAGAGGTTCCTGGAGCTATTTGGCCCCAGTCCCAAGGGCCACACGCCGGAGCCCAGTCCGGAATCCACAGGGAGTCCCGAACACGAGAGGACGCCCTTGTGAGCTGCCCCATGCCCTCTCGGCTCGCCCTGCCTTGACGGTGCCCCTAGCTCAGCTGGATCACCAATGTCGTGCTCCTGTCTTTCTCCCCAAGAAAATACGGGTGATAATGTAACATAAGTGATTTAGGTTAAGTGTGACTCTCTCCTAGAATAAGTATTGTGCAGTGAATCCATGTAATGCATATCGGGGTAAAGCAGATCACAATGAGAAGTTAAAGGTCGAGAATGTGGACCAAGATCTGAGTGACTATATGTGCGAGTGCCACCCCGGATATCTATAAAGACATACCTCCCATTGCTGTGAAGGAAGACTGTGAGCAAGGAATGTAATAGTGTTCTATCTCTCCCCACGCTGAAACAAGATCTATTGGCTAGCCGTGAAGTAATATTGTGAAAGTAGTATTAAGAGTATTCCATCTTTCCCCACGCTGTGAAGCGAGATTCTATGGACTCTATCTGGAGGACCTTTCTGACATATATGTAATTAATAAGCCTGTGCCTAAAAAGATATACCCCAATTACGGCGAAAGAATATTGAGAAAGGAAGTATTAATAATATTCCTTCCCTCCTCACGCTACCCATAAAATCTTCTCTATTACTCACTCTCACTCCTAAAACTAAAGTAATTGTAAATCAAGGATCAGAGTCATTTGCCAAAGTATCTTAACTAGCGGAAACCATATAAACTCCCCTGCTAATATCTGTCGTCTTCCAATATTACCATAACTTTCTCCTCGCCGTTTTAAGTCACTTTCCGCACCTCCCCTATCTCCTCCTAGTGAGTCACAACCCCCCTTTCTCCCCCCCCCTCCGCGCTCTGTGCGCACTTGTATTTACTGCACTCCTGATACACTAGGACTGTTGTGTTGTCATTAGTATCAAGAAAGCAAGTATCGTGCGAGATACACATATCCTAGATAAGGTTTTATATTGCTCTATATTGTGTTGTAATATCTGCTGAATTGTCCTGTGTCTGACTGTGGTAATATACGTGTACGGTGTTGCCGAGAGTTTTTGTGTCCTGCCTCTCTTTATTGCACTAGCTCCGGTCTTGAAAGAGGACCCCGCTCCACGTTGGGTGAAATAGGAACGAGAAGTCGAGCCTAATTCTACCCAGCATTACAGTAAGTCTTGTCACACCTGTCAAGTTGTGGGGAAGTGTAATCAGGCTGAAAAGGAATGCACCTCTAGTTCCCATTCCTCCTTTTGAGGCGCCATTCACCCGTGTATTGGTGGATATTGTGGGCCCTCTTCCTAAGACTTCTTCAGGATTTTCTTACGTGTTGACCCTGATTGCTACTCGTTATCCTGAAGCCATTCCGCTTAGAAATATCTCAGCAAAAGAACGTGGTTAAGGAAATGCTAGGGTTCTTCACCAAGTTTGGTCTGCCCAAGGAGGTACAGTCAGACCGGGGAAGTAATTTCATGTCAGATGTTTTCAAGCAGTCTCTGAAAGAGTTGGGCATCACCCAGATCACGTCTTCAGCTTACCATCCGCAGACCCAAGGAGCGTTGGAGAGATATCATCAAACACTCAAATCGATGCTCAGGAAATACTGTTTGGAACATCAGAAAGACTGGGTTAAAGGTCTTCCATTCGTTGTATTTGCCACAAGAGAATCTCCAAATGAATCACTGGGCTTCTCACCCTTTGAACTATTGTTTGGCCATGAAGTAAGAGGACCCCTTAAGCTACTCAAGGAATGCTGGCTGTCGGAGGAAGATGACGTCAACCTGCTGGAGTATGTGATGAAGGTCAAAGAACGGCTGTCCACTGCTTTACAGCTGGCGAGAGAGAATTTAGGAGCTGCTCAGGAGAAGATGAAGACTTGGTATGATAAGAAGTCCAGGTTACGCCACTTTCAGCCAGATCAGGTTTTGATTCTGCTACCGGTGCATGGGCAACCTCTTCAAGCCAAGTTTAGTGGTCCTTATTTTGTGGAGAAGAAACTCAGTGATGTCAACTATGTCATCGCCACACCAGATCGTAGAAAGAACAAGCAACTTTGTCACATCAACATGTTAAAGTTGTATCACAGGCGGGACGAAAATAACCCAGTCTGCACTGTAGCTGTTCCACCCGAGTCTGCAAGTGAAGTTCTCCCATGCAGTATGAGCCTGAGTGATATTTTGGGGAAGAATCCTGATATCATGAATGATCTCCAGACTAAGCTTTCTCATCTACCTCCTGAGGAAAGGCAGGAGTTTTCGGTATTACTGCAGGAGTACCTGCAAGTGTTCCGTGCCACTCCGGGAAGAACCAATGTGTTGATGCATGATGTCGATGTTGGAGACGCAAAGCCAATTAAACTGCCTCCTTACCGTGTGAACCCAGTGAAAGTTCCTCTCATCCAGAAGGAGCTTGGCTACCTGTTGGACCACAAGATGATTGAGCCCTGTCAGAGCGAGTGGAGTTCTCCTGTCACTCTAGTCCCTAAGCCCGGTGTGTCACAGCGGCTTTGCATCGACTACAGACGTGTTAATCAGATAACCAAAACAGACACATACCCTCTCCCTCGCGTGGAAGATTGCATAGACAAGATCGGAAAGGCTAGGTACATAAGTAAGTTTGATTTGTTAAAGGGATACTGGCAAGTACCTATGACTGAACGTGCTAGGGAGATCTCATGTTTTGTAACACTAGGAAAGACTTTGCATGTTCTGTAATGCCATATGGTATGAAGAATGCACCAGCCACTTTTCAGAAGCTCATGAATGTTGTAACAGAGGGTTTGGCAGGGTGTGTTGTTTATATTGATGATGTATTAATCTTCAGTGACAACTGGAAAGATCACGTATGCCATGTCAGTAAATTTCTTGAGCGTTTGGTTCAGGCTAATCTTGTAGTTAATTTATCAAAGTGTGAGTCTGGTCAAGTTAAAGTTCAGTACCTTGGGTTCGTAATTGGTGATGGACACGTTGAACCACCAGGAGCTAAGGTTCAGGTTATACTTCCCAGACCTAAAAGTAGGAAAGAGCTACAAAGATTTTTGGGAATGGTAGGTTATTACAGGAGATTTGTTCTTAACTTTTCAATTCTTGTATCACCACTTACAGACCTACTGAAAAAGGGAGTTAAATTTGTCTGGACCGATAACTGTGAATCCTCTTTCAGTAAACATAAAGCTATCCTATTAAGTCAGCCAGTGCTTGCTACTCTAAATTTTGCTAAGCCTTTTAAGATGGCTGTTGACGCAAGTGATACAGGAGCTGGGGCTGTTTTGCTGCAAGAGGATGATCAGGGTATTGAACACCCTGTATCTTATTACAGTAACAAGTTCACTCCACCTCGAAAGAACTACTCAACTATTGAGAAAGAGCTTTTGGCCTTGATTTTGGGTTTACAGCATTTTTCATTTTATTTGTGTTCTGGTTTTGACCCCATAGTCATTTATACCGATCATAACCCACTGAAATTCCTTAGCAAGTTTAAAGATAAAAATCAGAGATTGACAAGATGGAGTCTACTTCTTTAGGAGTATTCATTAGACATATAACATGTCAAGGGGAAAGAAAATGTTATTGCAGATTGCTTATCTAGACTTTAGACAGATTGTTTTAGAGTAATAAGAAATTTCCTTTGTAAATTTCTTTTTCTTTGTGGGGAGGTGTTACATAGCCTATGATTTCATCATCCTTTGTATAATTCTAATGTACAGTATGCTGCATGTTTGATCACGATTCGCCATGTGGCTTCCATAGTGACCAGGCTTG
Organism: Coenobita brevimanus; assembly: GCF_032717465.1. Classification (NCBI taxonomy): domain Eukaryota; kingdom Metazoa; phylum Arthropoda; class Malacostraca; order Decapoda; family Coenobitidae; genus Coenobita; species Coenobita brevimanus. Next base: position 35,559,608 of record NC_137016.1, on the reverse strand, counting down.
CTTGTTCTACCTCACTCCCCCCTTCTCCCCCTTATAGTAGAGTAAGTCGTTCTTTCTGTTGTTCAGAGCAGGAGTGTCAACTCTTCGTCCTCTGTGCCTTCATTTGCGCGTCCTTCTTACAAGTTGAATCAAGCTCTGCCGGACCCCTATATAATGAGCTCAGTCTCTGCATTAGTTGCCACTTAGATCTGCTCCTCATTTTGTTCACATCTCTGTCCTCCCCTGTATAGTGTATTATTATTTTTGTGAGTGCTCAGGAAGTCTCCAGCCATCTAGCTGCTGTATAATTTGAGCATAAGTGTTATTACCATTTTTTCTTGTACTGTATAGCATAAGGCGTTGATTCGTGAGCCTGGTAAAGTTTTTACTGTCAGCCAGTTTTAATAATATTTTGTATCTGTAATAATATATCTTGCTTTAACTGAGCATTATCCGGTTTTCTCATTTATCAGGGCTGACTTAGATAAATTTGCTCTTGCTAAATTCATGTTAATAGAGGCTATTGCAATTAACCGTATATGTAACCTGTTTTGCCATTACATTATCCTTATGAGTCCTGAATGTTTAGTTGTTAGTTTGAGCATTAAACTTTAACTTGTAATTTTACCTAAGTCTTTTGTTTTGAACCTGGAACGTTGCGGGACAGTAGTGATTTTAGTATTTTCACCTGAAGTGTTCATTATCTCTCTCTGTTCCGTAATATATATATATATATATATATATATATAATCAGCTATTACATGTCCACTGCTGAACAAAGGCCTCCCCCAGCCTTCTCCACGAATTTCTTGACTGAGCTAATCTTTGCCATGTTTTCCATGCAAATTTCTCTATCTCATCTCTCCATCTCCTGTCTGGCCTTTTTCTGCTACGCTTACAATCTCTTGGTGTCCAGTCAGTTAACCTCTTGCTCCATCAGTTATCCCTTATTCTTGCTACATGGCCCACCCCCATTTCTGTTCTTTTATAACATCTATAATATCTTTGACTTTAGTCTGCTCTTTCACCCAAGTTGATCTTTTCCTGTCTCTTAAAGGTATTTCCAACATTGACCTTGCCATTGCTTGCTGAGAACGAATTAGTTTATTTTCCATCGATTTTGTCAGTTTCCAAGTCTCACAACCATACTTCATAGCTGGAATTATGCATTCGTTATATACTTTTCGTTTCAGACAAACTAACAAGCTACTTTTCATAATGTCTTTATGTTTACCGAAAGTTTTCCATCCAATTGTAATGCGTCTTTTTATTTCGCTATTATGATCTTTCGTTAATTTTAGTATTTGTCCCAGGTAACTATATTCCTGGACTTCATCAAGAATTTCTCCACTTATTCTGATGACGCTCTTTAGTGTTTGAGGATTAAACATTACTTTAGTTTTACTCCGGTTTATCTTTAGCCCTACTTTGAGACTTTCTCTGTTCAGGTCATTTAACATTTCTTGCAATCCCTCTGCTGTTTCTGAGATAAGGACAATGTCATCTGCAAATCTTAAATGGTTTAGCCTTTCTCCACCTATGTTCACTCCTTTATTTTCCCAGTCTGGCCTTCTGAAAATACTTTCTAAACATGCTGTAAATAACTTTGGTGAAATTGTATCTCCCTGACGCACGCCCTTCTCAGTCTTAATTTTCTCTGATTCCTTATGTAATTTAATTGTAGCAGTGCCCTCTTTATATAATTATGTTTTCGAGCAGTTTTACAATGTTCTCATTCACTCCTTGTTCTCGCAATGAATTTATAATTGCTATGTGCTCCACTGAGTCGAAAGCCTTTTCGTAATCAACAAAACCTAAGCACAGTGGTTTATTATATTCTTTTAGTTTTCTCAATCAGCTGATTCATTGTCTGTAGATGATCAGTAGTCGAGTACCCGCTTCGGAATCCTGCCTGTTCACGAGGTTGGTTTTCCTCCAGATCTGTAGTTAATCTGTTTGTAAGAACTTTAGTGAAGACTTTGTATATGACTAATGGTCTTTTGAGTCACCTTTTTTTGTAAAGTAAAATAACTATTGCATTACACCATGTTTTGGGAATTTTCTTCCTTTTTAAACATTGAGTAAATAGGTGAGCAAGCCTAGTTTGTACTTCTACTCCTGCATCCAACAGTAAATCTGCTACTATTCCATCTTCTCCCGGAGCTTTCCCTCTTCATATTTTTGAGAGAATTATTTACTTCATCTGGTGTTACCTCAAGTATTTCACTTGTGTCAACAGAAAAGTTAGCTATTGGTACTACTGTCTTTGATGCATACAGTTCTTTGTAAAATTCTTCAATTCTCTTCAGCATCATATCTCTGCATTTAATGATTTCACCGTGTTTGTCTTTCAGTGATGCAATTTGTTGCTTTCCAAATGCCATTTTACTTCGGACCTGTTTCAGACTTTTTCTTTTTTTGATGGTTTCTTTGGTTTGATTCATGTTTTTCTTTTTTCTTCTCTTTGTCTTTTGTTGATAAGCTGATTTAATTCTGCTCGTTCTATTTCATCTTTCTTAGTTTTTACTTTCATTTCCTTTCGTTTTTTTCATATGCTCGAGTGTCTTTTCTGCATATTTCTTGGCTTTGGTTGTATTAGGTTTTCCTACTACCTCCGCTGATTCTTTTAGCACTTTTGTTAGTCTGTCATTCAGCTCATCAATGTCACATTCAGCATTACTGAGAGCCTGAAATCTGTTCCTTATTTCTAGCTGAAAGGCTGCTTTGTTTTCGTTTACTATTATTGGGCATATCTTTTTATCTTTGATCATCTTTCTTTCACTTCTGAAATTGAATCTGGCTGTGCAATTCACCATTCTATTATCTCTACCTATATTTACTTTGTTGATAACTGTGACATTTGTGATCGTGTTATTCTTATCTGCTATAATGAAGTCGATTTCATTCTTTGTTTCTCCATTTGGGCTTCTCCAGGTCCACTTTCTCCCTGTTCTTTTGTGAAAGAATGTGTTCATTATTCTCATGTTAAACATTTCTGGAGATTTTACCAGCATTTCTCCTCTTTCGTTCCTTTCTCCCACGTCAAATTTTCCCATACATGCTTCTCCATTTTTTGATTTTCCAACTTTATATATATATATATATATATATATATATATATATATATATATATATATATATATATATATATATATATACCGAACTGTTCTTGCGGAAATAATATAAGTACACTAAAAGATACATGGATAGTTGAGTTTTTCTTTTAACAGAGAGAGAGAGAGAGAGAGAGAGAGAGAGAGAGGAAGGGGTAAAAACAAGGATTAGACATAAATAACTGTGACTAAGATACTGACGATCGCTGATAATGATGACGGGGACGATGAAGAACTGTACAAAATGAAGGGAAATAGAGACCTCCCCCCTAAAAAAAAAAAAAAAAAAAAAGCTTTTCACGTTATGAACATCTCTAACCAGATGGAATAATTTAATGGCCTTGTAGAGAGAGTACAAGTGGAGGCCATCGATGTTCCGAGAGGCAAGAAGAGTTTATGTTTTAGTGTTCATATTTTCATTATTTCAGGAGAGGCGAAATGAGTTCGTGATCTAGTGTTCATAGTTATGTTATTAAAGGACTTTCCCTAACACCACTCCCTTACCACGTTATTTCTGTTATCTGGTACCTTATATTAAAGTATATATAATTTTTGTAAACCACTCTATATTAAAACAAATAGTAAACATAATACCAAGGTGTAGTCTGCATAATATCTGGTCGTTAACATTTACATACATAATTTTTGTACGCCATTTGTTTACTGAATGTAAATAAATATCACACACAAGTGGGTACAGTCTGGATAAAATATGGTGAGTTAATATTCACTTCTGTATTAAAAAAATAAAAAATAAATAAAGCTCCTGTATAGCGAAAGGAGATATTTAGTACGCAAGAGAGTACTGATGTTTTGTCTGCATAAAATCTGGTACGTTAATATTCATTTGCATGTAATTTTTGTACACCATATGTATTTCGAAAGGAGATATATAGCACACAAAAATACTAAGGTGCTGTCTGCATAATATCTCGTAAGTTTATATTCACTTACGTGTAATTATGGTACACCATTTGTACAATGAAATGAAATAGGTGACATACACACACACAAAAAAAGTGCAGTCTGTTTACCATATCGTTTTGGAAGAGGTGTTGCAAGGCCTCCAAAGGTGACGAATACACAGCCATACGTGGTAAAGAAAACCGTGGCACTGCTTTCTAACCGTAAAATTTGCACATTTCACATCTGTTCTCTTGTATGTTTTTTTTTTTTATCATTCTAATATCGATAGTCTGCATCATTAAACATAAAAGAGGATATTACGGTGTAATATACTAAATTGGAAGGAGAAGTACGAAGTTTACAATAGCATCTAAAATTTGACCCAACATCAGTTGAATACGTGTTCCAGCTGAATTTGTTTATACAACACGAACTAAATACTCAAGAAGCAGAATTTTTAAATACGAGAGCTAATGAATACACTAAACGACAGAACCTTAGAATACAATACCCACGACACAACATTTGAATATAATACACTCTCAGTACACATAATAATAATAATAATAATAATAATAATAATAAAATAACAGTACAGCATCAACTGACAAATGTATATGAGAAGACAAATTTTAAATGCAATATCCACTAACAAAGGAGAAGACAGCTTCATACTATAACACCCGTTACTACATGAGGGTGCACCTTCTGCATGCAGCAACCATTGGTATATGAGAAGACAGATATCATATAAATATACAACTCCCACTGATAAATAATGAGATAATTCTTAATGAATTATGTAGGAATTAATGTCAAGTACAGCACTATATAACGGAGACACAGAGTTTTAGTTTATTCCAGTTACAAAATACATATAGAGCTTCAACTTTTCACTGACTATATTCTGACAAAAAATGAAACAGGAGAGTAATGAATCTATAATTAGAAACACACACACCTTGAGACAAGCCGAGTGCAAGTCTCCATTAATAAACATTATATTCAAGAGGCAGAAGCTTTGAATGCCTATGCGGTGGTGGTGAGAAGACTGGAGAGGGAGGATTCTGTAAAATAATAGGAAATTCACTTGATTTGGTGATAGTGTGGAGATTAGACGGTCTCATCTCCCTGTCTCTCCCCCCCCCCATCTCTCTCTCTCTCTCTCTCTCTGACCAAGGTCGTCGACTCGCAGCCCACCTCTCGCCGAGGTAACACCTCCACCGCTGCTCCCGGCGGGACCAGCTCTCCACAGCAGCCGTACCAGCCGAGGGACGGGCCTGTCTTCTCCACTTGAGGGAGTGCCCCGGTTAGCCCACCAGGAGGTTGAGGCTCCCCCGTCCTATAAATGGCCGTCGACCCTCCCTCCGCCACTACCTTGACCGGGGTTGTGCACTTATGTCCACCTGGACTGGGCCTCCCCTCTACGCTTTCACCTGCTGCTGCTGGACAGCTGGGCGAGTCTTTTTGCCCCTTTCACCATGGTCAAGGGGGCTGAGGGTAGTGTCGGGGCGTTTCTACCTGAGCTCGTCGGCGCCTCCTCCATCGGCGCCGCTTTGTCTACCCGGCTCTCGTCCCGCCCTGCCCTCGTTTAGACCATCGTGCAGCCTGGCCTCATCCACCGTCGGCCCCGCCCTGCCTCGTTTACCATCGGGCAAACTACCTCACCACCCATCGCCGTACCTTCCCCTGCCTTTGCCGCCTTCTGCTAGTTGCCAGTTGTTTTGTCTGCCGAGCTATGCTCCCGTCTGGGAGCTTTATTCCTGCCTATACTCTGACGGGCTCTTAGTTTGCCCGTGCCCCATTATAGTGCGGGGCGAATATTTCAAACAAAACCAAGGTCGTCACTCATGCGCTCCCAGGTCATATTATTTTCACATATCTTCACAAATCCTTCGTGACATCCGCTCTCCTGAAGCGAGAGCGGTTGTGTGTGTGTGTGTGTGTGTGTGTGTGTGTGTGTGTGTGTGTGTGTGTGTGTGCGCGTGTGTGTGTGTGTGCGCGTGTGTGTGTGTGTGTGCGTGCGTGCGTAGACGCCCGCTTGCCTGTCTGTCTGTGAACAAAATATCTGGGCTAGTATCTTATTTTAACCAGACTTGGTGAAATTGTTAAGGATCAGCCGAACGACTGACCCACTGTATTAGTGCACAATTGGTTAATGATCAAGATCACTAAGGCTGTCAGAGTTGATCTAGCTAGGTCAACGCTGACAGTTGTATCTGACTGAAATCAAACTTGATGGAGGAGTTGAGGGTAAAAGTGGAACTAAAAGGTTAGAATTTTAGAATAATCAGTTTAAGGTCAACGTCAGAGGGCAAAGTCAACGTTTTACCCGTGAGTATGTGTGTCAACAAAGTAACTACCAAAGATTTGATCTGATTTGGACTGAACTTGGCGAAAGGGTTGATGATCTGCTAAAGGATTTACCTATTGTTCTGTTAAAGGGCATGTGAAAGGCCTGGGTCACATGGCAGAGCAAGCTTTAAAACTTTTTGTCGACCTCTGCCAAAACTGGTGGAAGAGTTCAGGGTAAGGCAAAGATCAACGGAGTCGATATTAACAAAAATCAGACAAGAAAAAGGGGATTCGATTTTGAGGATAATCAGTTAAAGGTCGCCAAACAAACAGGCCTAAAACCGAAGTCACAAGATAAGGCCAACTCAAATAATTTTGATCTGATTTGGACCAAACCTGGCCAGACAATATTGACTTTGTTCAATTTTGAAAGAAATCGGTTGAAGATAATGGTCACAGGGCAAAGTCAAATGTCCGGACTTTTGATCAGCTGATGAGCGAGGGTGTTGAACTCCTGAGTGTTCTTTCTTCTTAATCTATGCTTACTTATACGACAATGATCAATCCTTCCAACTTCCCACTTCCACAACGCACCCCACACTCCCATCACCCACCCCACACATCTACAACCCACCCCACACACCCACAACCCAGCTCTCAATGGCAGGCAATTACTCCATTTCACTACCGTTTATTCACATTGGCACTCTCTCTAATTACTGTTCTCTCTCACCACTCCTCTCTAATTAACCAACTCTTGTCCTTTAAGTAGTCACTTCATCGTTTGGGTGGTTAATATTTAACCTTTCACTTCACGAGGTCATCTATATTTGGCTTAAACTGTTTGACTTTATCAAAATAATCTACAAGACATCATTTTACTGAATGAGCTATTTTTTTCTAACCAAAAATATGGGTATTTTTCTTTGTTTCGTTTCGTTTCGTTTATAAAGGCTCCAAATTGCTTGCATGCGTCGGCTTTGGTCACCTTTCCCTGCTGCTCGAACTCTGGCAGCCTCCCTATTCAGTCCTTGATCCCTGAGGTCACAGTCTATGACCCAGTCCCATTTTTATTTTTTTGGATGCCTCTCGCAACCCTACTCTCGACGTTCACACCTCTTACATGAATAAATAAAATCGTCGTCTGTTGATGGCAAGTATACAAAGGACAGCATTGTTTAAAAGGGGTTAATGAGGACTCTCTCATTAACTATGAGAGGTTCCCAAAAGCTGCTAAAAGTTAATTAGTAAGATTATGATACAAATGATGCCAGCCTATTAATGAAACTGATGCAGAATGTTTCCAGCCCGTTTCACTATGAAATGATTTGGCAGAATTAAAGCGTCTGCATCAATCATCCGTGCCACCACCACCTTTTACCACATCTCTCTCTCTCTCTCTCTGTAATTAGCGGCTCACCTGGGCAGTCCACGTAGTCACCAGGTGAACAACAATGCCGCCTCTCATTAGCACAAGGTACCTCTAGGCTCGCTCAACAGACAGGCAATAACAGTAGGTAGGCAGGTAGGTAGGTAGGCAGACAGGTAAGTAGGTAGGTAGGTTAGATAGATACATAGATAGGTAGATAGACAAATAGATGGATAGGCCGAGACAGACAGACAGACAGAGACAGATATACAGATATTTTGATACAGATTGAAGGTATATGCAGAGAAACAGATGAATGGCGGATAAATATACACGGATAACACACACACACACACACACACACATTTCTCGGCCGCCTAAAAACCCAGTCTTTCTATTCGTACAGTATTAACAGCCACGACGATCATCGCTACAGAAATTACCCGTGAGAGAGAGAGAGAGAGAGAGAGAGAGAGAGAGACAGAGACAGACAGACAGACAGACAGACAGAGAGACAGAGACAGAGAGATCCATTACTATTCGATCTCCTGCTCTCCCTTCCTCTCATCTTCCCTCCCTCTCTTGTCTTTCACCATCTCCCAGCCTCTCTCTCTCTCATATATATATATATATATATATATATATATATATATATATATATATATATATATATATATATATATATATCTTAAACAGTAGGTTTAATGGCGCGACGTGGTCATACTTTCTTCATATTAATAATCTTGATCCAAACCTTCAATTATACCCACACCACCGAACTAACAACACTCATCTCACCTTCACAGGGCGCTCTCCTCCACCCCCCTGGCCCTACTCCATTACTCTCACCATCGTACGCCCACTTAACAAATTTACGATGAACTTCGTATCGTAAGTATGGTTTATTTTTACAGCAAAGCCTAGATGAATGTAAAACATTCCCATTTTCTTTTTCTTTCTACAATAACAATTTTTATTTATGAGAAGGTACAGTAATTATCTTATTTTTCTAGAAAGGTATGGAGAGAAGAAAATAAAATGCATTAAGTGTCTTGTTCTTCCTAACAAAACGAATCTCATTAAATTTAACACAGAACAGGATAGCACAATTAAATGTGGGAGAAAATTCATTAGATAATTCTTTGATCGAATTATGATAAACAAATGCTGTATCAGTTAGGATTAAAATCTCAACCCTTACGGAGCTACAAATACTGATGTCCAAATGGCAGAAAACGACCTCTCATTTCACCCATATGGCCTTTACTAACTGCAACTCCTCAACGGCTGAGAAGTTACCCCATATTCATGCAGCTTTATTAACTTCAAACTTAGCCTGAGAATAAACTCCTAAACAGGCTTGGAGTAATTGTAATTGTAATTTAATTGAAATATAATTAACTACACATTTTTAAGATAATTGTAATTGTAATTGTAATTCGTTATTTCTAATGATGTGTAATTATAATTGTAATTGTAATTGTGTTTTTAAGTAATATAGTAATTGTATTTGTGATTGTAACTGAGCATTTAGGAGAACAATTATAATTACATCACAGAAATACTTTGATAAAGGTATATAGTATGATATACTGAACAGAGACAGAGAGAGAGAAAGAGAGAGAGAGAGAGAGAGAGAGAGAGAGAGAGAGAGAGAGAGAAGGGTGGATTTGCTCTGAAGTAAACATGTTACACGAGACAGTATTATTAGATGATACTAAAAAAAAAAAAAAAAAGTATAAATGTTTTGAGTAATCTGCAATTTGTTATTTTTGTTTACCTGTGTATAAGTAATTGAAATATAATTGAACACAAACTAGGTTGTAATTGTAATTGCAATTGTAATTTGGAAGTATTAAAATTGAGTAATTGTAATTGTAATTGTATTTGTCATATTTTTCCTTCCCTGTAATTGTATTTGTAACTGTAATATAATAATGGGCAAGTAATTCTAATTGTAATTGTAATTGACTGAAAGCATATGTAATTACTCCAAGTCTGCACTCCACTCCCACCCATTCTCTCAGCTCTTCATTTGTCTTCCTAGCCCCATCCTTCCTAGGCCTCGCATTCAAGGGCTCACCTGGGGTTACAACTACTGCCACTCGGGTGGATGAGTCTCTTCGTAAAGTTTCTCTTTATACAAAGTTTTTCTTTATATGATGCTTCTCTTTATGAACTAAGTTTCTCCCTTAAGAGGAAAGTTTCTTTTTAAAAAGAAAGTTTCATATTTAAGAAGTAAGTTTCTCCTTTAAGAAAAAAGCTTCGAATTACGAAGAAGGTTTTTCCTTTAGAAGGAAAGGAAATTCCTCTCCAAAAAAAAAAAAAAAAAAAAAAATATTTTCAAGGAGATCCATAAAAAGAAAGGATCTTCTTAAAAAGAAGGACCTGATTAGAAAGAACAGATCTCTTTAAAAGGCAGGCTTCCCCTGGAAAGAAATGTTTCCGTTAAAAAACAGCCTTCTCCTTAGTCCAGGGATTCCCAGCCTGTTGCTTTCTAGCACCACTGGGCTTGTTGCAGCCTGGAGAGCTTTTTTTCTTGTTTTAACACGTGCTTGCAAACACTAGCAGATATAGGCTACGTAGCCAAATAAAAGACTTTGTTTCAATTAAATATTCATAAAAATACCTAAAAATATAAACTCATGATTTTAGAATCGCATTTTCCTTTGCTTTAGATGTCTTGAACAAATTGTATCTTTATATGTTGGCTATCTGAATCAGTCCATATTAGTTCCACAGCAGGACATGACTTTCTCCTGGGAGAGAAAGTGATTGCTAGAATTTACTCTTCACCAAGCTGGCTAAGTTAAGAATGGGGAAGGCCTTTGTACCTCGTCTCATGTCTTTTTCGGTCTGCCTCTCGCATTCCTACCCTCGACGTTCATAGTTTCTCACCTTCTGCACCCAATTGTCATCCTCCATTCCCTCAACATGCCCAGACCATCTCAATCTACCTCACCCCATCACAGCACCAATACACTGCAGTTCCATCCTTCCACTCAACTCTTCAATGGTAATCCTAACCCTCCCCCTTAGGTACAAAAAATAAATATATAAAGTTGGAAAGTAAAATGGGGAATGAAAAGGCAGGGAAGTTGACAAGGAAACGATGATGAAGAGAGGAAGGGAAAAAGAAGGCTGAGAAAGAAATGAAAAGGAAAGACGAAGGAAAGGAACGTGGGAAAGAGAGGGTAGAAGAAAGAGAAGTTAAGATGATAAAGAGGAAGGGGAACAAGAAAAGGAAATTGAGATGGGAAAAAACGTAAAAAGAGAAAGGGAACGTGAGGAGGTGAGGGGAAAAGGAAAAGAAGAGGAACGTGAGAGAGAGGAAACAAGAACGTGAGAAGGTGAGAGGAAAAAGAAAAGCAACGTGAGAAAGAAAGAGGAAACGGGAACGTGAGAAAGTGAGGGGAAAATGGAAAGGAACGTGAGAAAAACAATGGAAACAGGAACGTGAGAAGGTGAGTGGAAAAAGGAAAGGAACGCTGGTAAATTATCGACAGTAAATGGAAATATACAGCTTGCGAGAGGATATTATTTGGCGTCTGTGTAACATGATTTGAAAAAAGAAAGGAAAAAAAAAAAGTGTTCTGACGTCTCCAGTATGTCTCAAAGTGATGGTGAGAGGCGGCATCATCTCTTTTCACGCGAGCCGTCACGCCAGAACATACGGTAAGTCAGCATCTTACGAGACTCCCTTAATAGTCTTAAAAGAAGTTCAACAAAGTATAAAAAAAGCCAAGAATCTTAAGATGGTGCTCTCTATGGAATGGCGATTTAGGTTGGGTGCACTTATCCTGCTGGGATTCCTGGCGGTGGTGATGGGGACCGGGTGGTTGGTGGGGCGGGTCCAGTGAGACCCATACTCAGACCCTACTCCAGGAGCTCAAGCTGTCCTGGCCGCGCACCTGCATGCTGGACAAGGTGATAGGGCGGCCGACAGGACCTGAGGACTCGTGCGGCCCTCCTCCTGCACTCTGGAACCTAGTGCCCTTCAGAGCGTGGACCTCTCACAAGGAGTACCAGAGATGCATAATCACCGCCACCTCCCACATCCTCCAGGGTCAGATCTACAGTGGCGATGGCCTCATGCTGTCTTTCTTCATGATGTGGGGCGCAGCAGTTAGCATGTTTCTGGGGGCGTGGATCCATTACCCTCGCTCTGCACAATGAACAGTTCATACGCACTCCTTTTGTGAGTGTAGGGGCTGAGTGTAGTGTCTAACCATCCTTAGGGTGGAAATAGGTGCTGGAGAGGGGCGCCTTCTATCTTGCTGCAGGACGGGGGCAACTTTGGTCTGCAGTCTACTGGATTTACATCCAAATGAACGTTGTTGTCGTAACGTTTCGTTTCTAAAATCTCCAACATGCTTTCATATGTTGGTCTTGGTCACCTAATGGCCACTCTCCACGCTGCTCGATCTTTGGCAGCGTCTATTGAGTCCCTCATCCCTGAGGTTACACTCGATGATTTAGTCCCGGGTCTTTTTCGATCTGCCTCTCGCAACCACTACACTCCACCAGGCTTGGAGTAATTGTAATTGTAATTTGATTGAAATATAATTAATTACAAATTTTTAAGATAATTGTAATTGTAATTCGTTATTTCTAATGATGTGTAATTATAATTGTAATTGTAATTGTGTTTTTAAGTAATATAGTAATTGTATTTGTAATTGTAACTGAGCATTTAGGAGAAGAACAATTATAATTACATCACAGAAATACTTTGATAAACGTATATAGTATGATATACTGAACAGAGAGAGAGAGAGAGAGAGAGAGAGAGAGAAGGGTGGATTTGCTCTGAAGTAAACATGTTACACGAGACAGTATTATTAGATGATACTGGAAAAAAAAAAAAAGTATAAATGTTTTGAGTAATCTGCAATTTGTTATTTTTGTTTACCTGTGTATAAGTAATTGAAATATAATTGAACACAAACTAGGTTGTAATTGTAATTGCAATTGTAATTTGGAAGTATTAAAACTGAGTAATTGTAATTGTAATTGTATTTGTCATATTCTTCCTTCCCTGTAATTATATTTGTAACTGTAATGTAATAATGGGCAAGTAATTCTAATTGTAATTGTAATTGTAATTGACTGAAAGCATATGTAATTACTCCAAGCCTGCTCCTAAAGTTTCTCATACAATTCGGGAGCATCCTGCATGTACGAGAATATCACCCTTAGCACGTGCAGTCCACTTATCCACCACATATCATCTCATCTTTTTTTTCCCCGCAGCAAGTACTCGTTCCAACAATCGATTTTCTGGGTGTCTCAGTTTCGCCAACACACAGCTGTAGGTATATGTTCTATAGTCAAAGCCAGCCTATTTATCTATCTATCTAGATAGATAGATAGATAGACAGATACTTATATTTTGCACCCATCCCACATGGAGTTTAATCAAGAGACAGATAAGTACACATAAACAGATAAAACTAAAATTTCACAATTCCAATGTTGATTCAACCACAGAGGAAGCGTCTCGTAGCGCATTCATTCATTCACCGGAGCATATATGGTAAGAAATGGAGATAGACAGCCTTTCAGACAGGATTGTTGGATGGATGGAAAGATAGATAGATGGATAGATAGACAGATAGATAGACAGATGAACAGATGGAAAGAATAAATACAGATAAACAGAATGACAGATAAACAGATACCATAGATACAGATGGACAGATAGACATAAGTAGATGGACAGTGACATACTGTAGGTATAAAACTGACATGCAAAAAAGACAAGCATACAGACAAATCGACAGACAAAAGGCAACATACATACCATATACATACATGTATACACACACATACTTAGCTACGGACAGACGGGAAGACTGAAACTGTAGGGCAAAGACACGTACATGGTCAGATCTAGCTATACATGCACGATCCCCACACCCATTATTCGCTCACACAGGAGAAGCCTTGGTAGCGCAGATCCCACACCTACTGTCTGACCCTGGCGTTGGATCCTCTTATTGTAAATTGAACAGAGGCCAGAGCCGGTTAGAGCCTTGGGGTATTTCACGGCCGATGAGATCCTAAGTCGCATTACCTTGCCTCATGCTTGCTTACTCACTGGCAGAGATGGATGGATGGATGGATGGAGAGATGGTTGAATGGACAGACAGAGATAGATAAGAGACGAATAGATGGGCAAATATAGGCAGAAAAATAAACACGTAGACAGACAAATAGATGGGCACATAGACAAATTAGAGAAACAGATGGATGGATTGATAGATAGACAGATACAGACAGACAGCTATAGAAAACAGACAGGTAGGTAGGTAGGTAGCACACACACACACACACACACACACACACACACACACACACACACGTATCAACCTAACCATTCTAAGATATCACTATAGTGTTCCTCCTCGTAACATAAGGTTTGGGTGGAGTCACCCCCTCCCTACACTATTGCCATGTTTCCTAACCCTACGATGTATAACGCCTGTGGTTTGTGTAGTAGGAATGATACATAAACATAACTCATACTAATATAACTGTAATGAAAGTGCTGACATGTATCAAGGAAGAATAAAACTATTCTGCATACTATATTATACGATAATAGAGAAACGTGGCATAAAAATTTGGCAGTGTTGCTCTAAAAATATTCTAATTATTATTTACTTCCCCAACACTTCTAACATTGCTAATTAATTTAGCAAGTATAATTGCAAGAAAATTTGAAGGGATAAAAGTGGGAAGAGGCGATCCTTTCATAATTAAAATAAATATATCAAACAGCTCTGGGGTGGCAGCACTCACGCGACACGTGTTTGTGTGTACGCTGTGGGAGGTCACCAACCCCCTACAGGATTTAGGCCTATTGGGGAAACCTCTATACAAAAATTCGCGCCGTGACTTTTACCTCAAGGGTGGTGCGGAAATAAAGTCAAAATTATAATCCATACATAAAAATGGAAGTAAAAAACCATGGATGACACATAACAAAATCTAGCGAGAGAGAGAGAGAGAGAGAGAGAGAGAGAGAGAGAGAGAGAGAGAGAGAGAGAAATAATAATAATAATAATAATAAAACTTTATTTCCACTAAACAGTGGGTATTCTTATACATTATACAGTAGTACAGCATACAGTATGAAAGTTCTATACACAATATAATACAAGTTGATACATATGGTGGAGAATAGTGACAGAGAGGTAAATGGTTTAAAAGGTGTGGGGACACTTAGGTTAAAAATAGATCAATTAAGGGATTTAGGAACGAAGGCAGTGGGAAGGATTAAGACAGATGGGATTGTAAGATTAGGGAGTTTGAGCAATAGGGTAGAATGTATGCTCTCAATAAAAGTATAGCAATTATCAACGGCTAATTATTATACAGGTGTTGATGGTGGGGGTCTATATTTATAGGAGGTGTTGGTGGTGGAGGTATAGCGGGTGTTGTTGATGGGGGTGTTGTTGGGGGTAGGGGTATAGGGGGTGTTGGTGGCAGGGGTATAGGGGGTATTAGAAAAACGGAGATCACAAGAGGGAAACAGTGTCAAGGTCATCGCTGATGGAGAGGTCAGCTCGGAAACGTGGCAACAGTGCAGGGAGGGGGTGACTCCACCAAAACCCTACGTTTCGATCTGTCAGACTATAGTCACTCGGAAAACTTCGGAGGAGACTGAACCCCTCCTGCTCATTTACTTGTTCCAGCTACTGCACGGCACGCACAAAGGTAGAGAAACAAAGAGGCACCATACACACACAAAGAGCTGGTTTTGAAAAGATATACGGAGTGGGAATTGGCCAGCGCGTGAATGACAGAGAAAACGAAGAGAGGCAGTGAGAGAGGGTGTGTAAGTGAAAAAAGGCGGGGACAGCAATAGAAAGTGAAAAGTGTAGGGACCATAACATGGGGGACATGACTGGGAATGCAGCAGACAGAGGCACGCATGAAAAGCTGCTCGGCTGGAGAATTGGGAGATGCAGAGAGGAATGATAAAAGCATGGGAAGGGAGTGAGGGGAGTGGAAAACGGAACTCCAGCAAGAGTAGAAAGGAAAACTACGGAAAGGTGAAATAAAGAATATACAAGGTGGACTGAAGCAACGGCGCAGTAAAGGAAAGGGTATGTGTTTTCCCACTGACCTATAGTTCGTCCACTTTAACTTAAGATTTTCGTTCATTTCCAGCTATTTTTCAGTAGCTCAATCAGTGAATACGACGGCTTTAAATCATCTCCATAACACTTATTTTTACCAGTACCATGTTCTAGCTTTAATCTCTCCCTACGGTACAGTATTCATAGAAGGCAGTGTTATGCTTCGTTAATGTCGACAGAGAATATTTCATCCCATAGATAGTCTTCGAAAATGGCACACTGACGCGATGACACCGACAAAAGTACTGAATTAAAAAAAAGAAAAACGAAATGAAGGAAATAAAGCGATTTAAGGGAAGAAATTGACGAATGAAAATAGAAAAGGGTAAAGCATAAATACAGAAACAAGCAACAAAGACGAGAAAGAAAGAAAGGTTTGGGGGATAAAACCAGAAGGTATGGAAACTAGACAGAAAAGGAATGAAAACACACACACACACACACACACACACACACACACACACACACACACACACACACACACACACTGGTAATAAAACGAAAAATACCTAGAAGCAATCTGCACAAAGGAGAAACGGTAAAAAGTGATGCAAATGCGTTGAAGAAGAGTTGGAATCAGAAATTACATTAATGTTCAAGACACGACTAAAGTAAATGACGTGATTATGAAAGGGGTGAGGGGTGAGAGAGGGGTTGGGTGAAGGATGGGGGAATGGGGAAGAGGGGGTGGCGAAATGTGGAAGGCGGGGCTGGGGAAAGTGTATTGAGGTTCAAAGGGTGAGCGGTGAGGGAGTGGTTGAGTGAGGGATGGGGGGGTTGAAGGGATGGGGAAGAGAGGGTGGAGACATGGGGAAAGTGGGGTTGGGTAATGAGGATTGGAGTTCAAAGGGTGGGGTATAAGGCAGTGGATAGGTGGATAGTAGGGCAGTCGGTGGTACAGTTGTGGACACGAAACACAGATTCTCTTGATTACAATAAAGACAGTGAGCTATGGCTTTAGAGCTAATTTTTCCACTTATGCTTCCAAAACTAAAAAAAAAAAAAATAAATAAATGAAACAAAGAAGTTCCCGATTTAAGGGCTTGCAAATAAATATTCTTTATAGTTACACTATATCTTTTCACCTTTCTGTTTTGTCCATTACGCTCTGCCATTCTTTATTTCGAATGTGTTTTCCTGACTGACTCGTCGAATTCGTATAAGAGTTTAAAGCAACTGGAATAAATCTCTACTTCGTCATTTTTTTTTCCTTTTAAGTTTTTAGTCGGAAAACAATATCTGATTTAGTCATTGTTCTATAAAGAGGAAATGTCACAATGAACATTTTTATGTTTATTTAATGACCATCACAGGTTGCAGACAGAAAAAAAAAATGAGAGAGAGAGAGAGAGAGAGAGAGAGGAGTTAGGGATGGGAATGGAGAGATAGAGGAAGAATGGAGTGATAAAGATAGGAAAAGATGAGGGTAAAAGAAGAAAGGACAATTAGGGCTGCCATAAAAATGTTGAGGTGCAGGAGACAGGAAGGAGAAAATGTGAGAAACGAGAAAGGGAATGGTGAGAGAGAGAGAGAGAGAGAGAGAGAGAAAGGCTTGAACACAAAACCGGGTATCTACATTGGACATGTTCAGGGGAAGGGAAGGGGATAGAGAGGAGGAGGTAGAAAGGGGAGGTGAGGGGAGGAAGTGGAGGGGAGGGGTGGGAAGGAAGGGGAGGGAGGAGAAGGGAGGAAGTGGAGAGTAGGAGAAGGGAGGAAATGGGGAGGGAAGGAAGTGAAGGGAAGGGGAGACAGTGGAGGGGAGAACGGGGAGGAGGTTGATAGGAGAAGAGGTAGAGGGGACGGGAGAGGAGAGAGAAAAGAATTTGGAGGGAAGATGAAGGGAAGGGTAGGATGGAGAAGAGGGGAGAGTGCGGTGGGAGAAGAGGGGCAGGGGAAGGAAGAGGGGCGGAACGGAGGAGGGACCCTCACAGTAGCTTAAACACACACACACACACACACACACACACACACACACACACACACACACACACACACACACACACACACATTTATGAACTTACACAGATCATGTACATGAGAATAGCCACAACGCATTCAGTTTTTCAGTCCTTCATAACCCGTTCCTTCAGAGTCAAAAGCCACATATAAAAGAACCTGTGTGTGTGTGTGTGTGTGTGTGTGTGTGTGTGTGTGAGGACTCTAAATTATCATAAATAATAACTGGTAGCACAGACGTAAGGTAGAGGTTAAGTGCAAGTCATATGCTAGACGCCGAAGAAAATGTGTTGGCAAAATTCTCTCGCAGGAATGCCAGACGGCAAGGTATGACCGGAAAGCTACCATACACACATACACACACACAGGCTTCTAGAACATTCGACAACAGTGTAGCTCAAATGACGGAATTTCTCATATACGGAAGGAACGAAGAGAAGAAGGCAGAAGGAGTTAGGAGGCTGGAGGAGAAAGAAGAGAAAGGGAGAAGGGGGTCTAGACTCGAGAGAAAAGCAAGGTGGTGTTAAAAAGGGGTCAGGTTCACGAAGTTACCTTAGTGTAAATTTTGAGATATCCCCTTGAAGAAAATAAAGCTACAATCAACCCCAGACTCATCTTTATCTTGTCCTGTCACCGACTACAAGTGAACTGAGGTTATCTCCTACAAATCTACTCACGATTAACTACAGCTCAGCTACGACTACGATTTAATCAGTTACACAGCAGGTGTGTGTGTGTGTGTGTGTGTGTGTGTGTGTTTATCCTCGTAATGTAGTTATATTTTTAGGGAGATGAATATACAGCACCCAATCTGCAGTTTTACACTTTTAAATGTCCCTCCTCCCCCCCCCCCTCTCTCTCTCTCTCTCTCTCTCTCTCTCCAGCAGGTGAGATATTTCAATGTCCGTGACAATAGCGACATTTACCACCGGTCTCCATTCACTGTTATTTTTCTCTTATATTCACTATCACACTCGCTGCTCTATTTCTGCCTCACTCCTTTATTACCAGTGATGGTGGTATGTGTTTTAAATTGTAGCAGTGTGTGTGTGTGTGTGTGTGTGTGTGTGTGTGTGTGTGTGTGTGTGTGTGTGTGTGTGTGTGTGTGTGTGTGTGTGTGTAATGGTAATAGTGCTGAGCCAACAGGACAGCTACAAAAGGGTGACGTAGAGACACAAAACACCAATCATATGGACAACATTATACATGTGTGGATTAAGATTTTGTCCCTAACTCGTGTTCTTCTTCATCGGTGGCCAGGTGGTTAGCGGGTCAAGTTACAGTTATTTTGTGGCCTTGCATATGGGTTCGATTCAGAAGAAAATCATCCAGAGGTGGCAAGAATGAAATATAAGAGACGTGGTGGTAAGGATGTGGTTAACTCGTTGCCAAAGACGCCTTTGGATTGATTATTCATTTTAAATTCAAATATGTTTAAGCAATTTGTTAACCCCTTCAGTCCAGTGACGTATTATCTGGTTTACTCTTGCTGCTGCTAGATGATTTTAACTTTGGGAAGACGCTTTTTAATGAATGGGTTGATGGAGGCTATAATTTTATAACTTTTTAGTTTGAAATGTTTTAAGCTGAATATAATCGTTTGGAGAGCTAGAACAGGATAAAAAAAAAATCATCGGATGAAGATTAACTTCCAGCATATCACTGGCTTAATTACTTGTTCTTCAACTCTAGCTACTAAAATTTCGACAAGATAAACAAAATTGTCTTCAAGTAGCTTGAATGATAACTTAACCCCTTCGTTACGGTGACTTCATATTATCACCCAACCAATTAATGATTAAATTCAAAGATTTTTATTAAACTAGTAAATGTGGAGTCGATCGTGGCTATATCATCTTTCCATTTAGAAAAGTCTCTCATTTGATGATGAAAATCGTGTGAAGTAGCATGACGAAGAGAATAATAATACGTCATTGGATAATAGGGCTTAATGAATCCGCAGAGAGTAAAAGGGGTAATATGAAAAGCAGTGAACATGAAGGCAGACCAAGACATTATGCAATGTTGTGGTTCAAAGGCAGCGGCACATTAACTGGTGAGAAGTACTGTATCACACACAATACCAGCCCATTAGCTCACGCACCACACAATTTGAGAGCAAAGATTTCACACAACAACAGTAAAGATTTAATAAAAGCGGCATTGAAATATCTACCGTGAACTATTCATGAACACTGATTTTGGTCAATACAGTTTTCTACAGCTGTTCATTACTTAAGTACTAAACTTTAATAAAACACACCTATAATATGCACGATATTTATTTAAATGCAGATACTATGAACTGCATTTTCAATGACTTTTTTGTTTCCAGCATCTCTGCGCTGTGGAGAACAGAATACTTCAGGGTGATGTATAAGACTTTCCTCTCAAAGAAATTTTATAAAAAAAGAATAAATTAGATTTTATCCTCACTGACAATGCATAAATGCATATAGTGAAAAATGTAACTCACTGAAAATAATGTGGAAAGTGGCCGCAGAATGGTTAACTGTGAGGCAATACTACAAGTAGACAAGAGGACGGGCTGATCCTATGCAAACGGCCAAATCTTCTAGCAGTGTAAGAGAAGACAAAGTTTTCTACATTATTTAAGAATAAGTACTTGCAGCTGATGGATGCAGTAGATGACAATACAGAACAAACACAGGAAGTGAAACATTGGCGTCCTGCAAATAGTATTAGGGTTACAAAGAAATGTCTTTGTCCTGTGAGTTTAACCTTCGGCAGTTTTGTCTAAAAATCGAATAATTTCATTCTTGCCTAACCCTAAGCCCTTCACTAAGTTTGGTTCAAATCAAATAAAAACTGAGTTGACCTTGCTCTGTAATCGTAACCCTTGACATATTGTTCTCAAAAATGAGTATCTCATTCTTGATTAACCACTCAATCCTTCCGCCGAGTTTTATCCAAATAGGATTTGAAATGTTTGAGTTACAGGGCTTCACATTTGACTTTACCCAGTGTCATGACCATGGTCTTTGACAGACTGTTCTCAAAATCAAGTCTTTTCATCCTTGCTAGACCCTGAACCCTTCACAAAAATTTGGTCTAAATCGAATAAAGCTGCTGAAGCTGATCATGCAATATGTCTTTTATCTTTGACATTCACTGAGGCCTTAAGCTAAGCCAAACTGTTCTCAAAACTGAATCCCCCCATCCTTACCACACAGTGAATCCTGCATGGAGTATGGTTTAAACTGGACAAAAACTGGTTAAGCTGACCTTTCCATGTAAACTTTGCCTTTGTCCTCCTGTTCTCAAAAACAATGGGCCAGCCCCTTGTATGAAACCCAAAACTTTGTACCAAGCATGGCCTAAACCAGGTAAAAAAAAAAATGTTTTAGTTATGTTCACTCACAGACAGAAGGCTCGAAATCTGACTCTGCCCTGTGACGCTGTTCTTTGACTGATTGCTCTCAAAATCGAATACATTTTTTCTTACCTCAGTTTATTCCTTTCCACCAAAATTGGTGTAAATCAGAAAGAAACTGCAAGCCGACATTGTAATGTTACCTTAATGTTTGACCTATTGTTTTTGAAGACAAGAGACGAACCCCTTGGGTATCCCCCAACCGTATCATCAAGTTTCGTCAAAACAGGATCAAAACTGCTTGAGTAATTCTGTTCACACACACACACACACACACACACACACACACACACACACACACACACACCGCTTGAACTATCGCGCGTGCTGGTGTAACGATTGATAAGTTTTCTAGAAACGTAAACGACCCAGCACTATATGCCGGAGATATGAAACCCCAAAATGTTACTGGTAAGCTTTCAGGGAGCGCAGAAAAGGACTTCTCAAGAAGTGACTGGTATTGGGTGACACGAATGGATACATCAGAGAGACTTGACTAGATTTGACTTAGACTTCCTGTATATTGGTTGCTATAGGTGGCATAAGATCCATTTTAGATGATAAAAGTTGGGGATGATCCCGAGGTAAGGTTTCTGTGGACTCCCTTCATATGTGCTCTTAACGGCAGTGTTCTCGGGGTCCACAGGAGCCTTACCTCGGAATCGTCCCCATGCTTTTTCATCTAAAATGGATCTTATGCTACCTATAGTAACCAATATACAGCAGGTCTGAATCAAGTCTCTCTGATGTATACATTGTCCCACTTTATTGAAGAAGTTAGTGTATTGGAATAAAATCTAATTTTATATGATCTTTAATGAAGGTATCTTAACAGTTTCTTTGGAAATGAGCTAAACGCAAAACGAGACGGACGGACGGAAGGATGGTAAAATGGAAGGACGGAAAAACGGAAGAACGGAAGGACGGAGATGACGAACACCTCATGCCCCGACCATACATATGGCAGAGCATAAAAGGGTTATGAGGGACACGAGAGAGAGAGAGAGAGAGAGAGAGAGAGAGAGAGAGAGAGAGAGAGAGAATCGTACTAGGAAGTGATAGAGATGAAAAATGGAAGATTCACAACTGAGGCCAGATGTACAGGCTCGTTACTGAGTGATGCCACAAAGTCCATATAACATTAATGGAGTTTCTGACATAACTTCCCAACGCCCTGGTACTGCTTTTACTAGTTCTGTTCACCAAGTCTGTCATCACACAAATATATAAACTCTCCCTTTCATTCAGAATAAAGTATTATATATATATATATATATATATATATATATATATAGATATATAGATAGATAGATAGATAGATAGACAGATATAGATAGATAGATAGATAGATATAGACAGATGAAGAGATACAGAGTGGTCCGCAATTAGCTCCCCTCTAGCAACTCAGGTGGCAGTCTTACATATTGCGGGGACGGCTAAGTCTGCTTGTGTGGGCATGAGTGTGGCACTGGAGTTAGGGAATGAGTAAATGATGCATGTCAAATACATGTATCACTGAACCGTTCCCACAACACACGAGATTTCGCCCGATGGAGTCGAAATGGAGCGTTATAAATAGGCCACCCTGTATATACCTATGTATTTATATATGTATAAAGACAGCCTGAGTTACCTTTCTTCTGTTCAGTAAAGGCAAAGGCTGAAGGTTATAAGATGTGGGGAAAGAGGAAAACAAAAACATATTTGGGTGTCACAAATTCGCGCGATTGTGTATTTATATAAATTCGTGACATTGTACTTTGGTGAGAAAACCACGAACTCTAGTGGACTTCCCACTGGGTATCACTCAGTTCAACCGTCCTCGTATGCACTTCGATCGGGATGGTTTTTCAGAACATTCGTCACTGTTTCATAAGTGACCATTCTTATGCATGACATTAGTGCCTTCACTGAGTAATTTTATTGCATGTGTATATAGTTCGCCCTCTTTCCGTTGACCATTGAAGTTAGGCCACGCCTACTTCCAGAGAACATGGCCATCTCTAACCCCCCTTCCCAGCTTGAAATTAGTCAGTTTTGGACTGCCTCGAGAGTAGGATCGTTTGTGCCCAGCGTAGAGAGCAGCGTCTCCGTTGTATAGCAATTTCCTGGATCTCCACCAAGATGGTGATCGGCGAATTGAGCTTAACAGCAATTAGCAGTGCTTGGTGTTTAACACACAGACGCCCAGTCTTTCGAAGCTTCAGTTTCGTTCCCTCCACTGACCAGTATTTCCGTTCGTTTTTCTAGGCTTAAGTCTGATTAGCTTCTGAATGAGCGAGTGAGTGTATTTCCTTTGTTATTTGAATTCACGGTCCCCCTGTGACAGTTATTTCCAGTTTTGAATTCATTTTGAGATTCATGTAATGTAAATTTATACTGTAATGAATAAATTTACAGTTCTTTCCTTTGAGCTTAATGTAACGTAGACTCATGTTTTATTTCTCCACATTAAGCTTACTTTAGTTTCCCGCTCCTAGTTTGCACAAACGCTTTTCAGGATTCACAACTGGTATTTAAGCCAGTTCTTCCATATTTAAACTTAAATCCGTTGTGCCAGCCAGGAGTTAAGCATCAGCAAGAACTTGCCTATTATTAATATTAATTATTGATTGTCAGGGGGTAAAGATCACACTTTCCCAAGAGGCTAACAGTACTAACAACCAGCATTTGTGAGCGATTAGTCTCTGCTGTGTACTGTTGAGAAAGTTTATAAATTCTCATCCTTACAGAATCGGCGAGGTAAGCCGGCATAAAGTCACTCTTACTACTTGATTTTCACAAGTCAATTCCTTGTCTGTACTTTCGAGTAATATCTAGCATGATATTCATAAATTCACATCCCCCCATGACATCTGGCGACCTCATTCCAGGATATTAACTCCTAGCTCTAAAGTTATTAACGAAATAATACTCACTCACTCACACCTAAGTATTTGTTATCATTGAAGTCTATAGGCACTATCGTACTGGTGGTTATTGATTCAGCTCTATTAATTTTACGTAATAGTAGTCAGTTGCATTTTTTTATTAAGTCAGTAGCATTTTTTTAATTATTTTCTTTCTTTACCAGTTTAACTAGATTAAACTGGTCACCACCAGCCTGTGCCTATATTCTTTACTTTTGATTATTAGTATTTCTCTGCGAAACAGCAGTCAGTGCCCAGTCTTTACTCCACTCAGTCTTAGTTGAGTCAGCATCATGGCCACTAATATATATGTAAAAGAAGCCAAGGATATGGGGCTTACCAGTCCCCAGGAAATTAAAGAGTATGCGCTCTCACGGTACACTCTTGAACAGGAGCGTGAGAGTGATGCCTGTGAAGAGCGTAAAATTCAACGCGAACATGAGCGAGAGCAACATGAAGAACGCGAGAGAGAGCGTGAATATGAGCAAGAACCCGCGAGAGAACGCGAACATGAACAGGAATGCGAGAGAGAGCGAAAATACGAGCGAGAACAACGCGAGAAAGAACGTGAACACGAGCTTGCCGAGCGCCAGGCACATGAGAAACATGAACTTGAGGTGCTGAAGCTCAAGCGAGGCTCCTTGGCTTCAGGCACATCTGGTGCAGCTGACTCTTGCTCCACGAGTGCTCTTCCTGCACATGTTCTGGCAACCCCACGCCTCAAGCTTCTTTCATACAAGGAAGGCGAGCGAATCGAGCCATTCATAGCTCATTTCAAAGACATGGCGCAGCTGTACCAGCTGGATGAGGCAGCTAAGCGGCTCCAGTTTCTTAGCTTGTTTGTGGGCCCTGACCTCGATATTCTCCACAGAATTCGTGGAGACAATCTCACGTATGAGATGATGAAAGCCACACTCATCAAAGCGTATGGTCTTACAGCTGACGACGCCAGTAGTCACTTTATGAGGGCACGTCTACAAGAGAAGGAAACTGCTATTCAGTTCCTCGACCATCTTATTGCTTACTTAGATGAGTGCATGGAGAAAGATGAAACCCCTCGCACGCGAGAGGGGATAGTTGATCTTATGCTGCACATGCAGCTAGAAAAGTCGTGGCTTGCTAAGCTTATGGCTCAGCTTAAGATCTGCCAGGTAAGGGATGCCAGCCAAATGGTGGAGAAGGGTGCTCCATTCTTCACTGCGTACAGGTACCAAACTCGTAAGCAACACACCTGGAACAGGAAAGCTGACTAGTCTGGGAAACCATCTCAGACGAATCCCAGCATCAAGGCCGTTCTCAGAACAATGGCCAAGGTCCAAACAAACCACAGAAGAAGGACCAGGGGCAAAATACCCAGAAACCTGAGTGGAAGTGGTATGACAAGCAGAACCCTAACCAGCAGCAGAGCAAGGACAAACCACGTAACCCTCAGTCAGGACAATCGACTTTAGTGTATCAGAGGCAGGATGCAAACGCAGCCTTTATTCCACAACCAGCGCACAGTGGTGCCGTTCCCACCAGTACAGGTACTTCTCCACAGTTCACTAGTCCCCCAGCGACAGTGAACTCTCCACCACAGGTGTTCAATGCTCCAACTCCCCAGATGGTGAGCTCGACCTCTCAGGCTTAGCACACATGTTCTGAACTGGAGGAGTTAGTCATAAAGTTCACTGACCCCTTCATCGCAAACCTTCTTCTTTTTTTTTTTTTTTTTTACGCCTAATAGAATTGTGCAAAATGTAAAAGAAAAAATCACAGGCTGGTGCGATTCACCTCCTGAAATTGATAATTTTTTTTTTCTTCTTGCAATTTCTTGGTGAATTTATTCAACTCTGTCGATATGGCTGGTAATGCAGGAGCTGGATGCAAACTCTACTTCAGCAGGTCCTCTTCTGACATGAAGACCCCGACCTTCTTTCAGCTCAGGTCATACCCAAGGTTCGTATTCTCGTCGGTTAAGGAAATTCCCTAACATCTTTTCCTAAGTGAATTATTTAGCTTATTGTACGTCCTGTTCCTTTCTGTGATATATACATCATTCTAACATTGCCATACTTAGCATAATATACAAAAAGATATTGACCAGCCATATCCAATAATAAATCACTAGGGAAAAGGTGCTAGGGAACTTCCTTACTTCACGATAATACAGGCCTAAGTGTATTAGACTGGACGGTCCATCGAATTATACCCTTTTCACGTTAACTTGGCCCGGATTTTCGTTCTTTTGCTGCCTGTTTCATGCAGCTCATTGGCAGAATAAGAAAACATACTAAAGCTCAACATTCTTCCCACAGCACTTCTTCATGACTAGCATCATCTTGCAGTATTAATCTGTTGTTATGTGTCAGCTATGAGGATGAGCAGCTGGCAATTTTAGGTTAAAATAAAGAGTATAGTAACTAAGGAGACTCACTGTTACCTGATAAATAATGCTAATCGAATTACATGCAACCACGTTAGTTTTCGAGTTATGGGAGTGGCTCAGTTCTCTCAGGTGAAGACAAGGCAACTATAAAACCTTTGCTGAGAGAGAGAGAGAGAGAGAGAACTGGTGGTAGGAAGAATACAAGCTTAAGGGGATCACCTTACTGAAAGTGTTAACTACTTCAATCCAGTGACGTATTTTTTGCTATTCTATTCTACCATCCAACAATTTTATTCACCCTGGGATGGGGGTCTATTAATAAAAGGGTTAATGAAGGCTATATCCTACCTTTCCAGTTCAAAAATCCTAATGTAAGTAAAAATATTATCCTAATGTAAATAAAAATCCTATCCTAACGTGAATAAAAATCGTCTGGAGAAAGCAAGATTACTGAAACAGGTCATGGGACTCAAAGGGTTAAGCTGGTCGTGAAGTAGAGCGGAGAGGTTAAAGGAAGGGATTTACATAACTCTCCTTAGATTTACCGGACCCGATTTCCTTTACAGACTAAAAGCAAAGTGGAAAGTGCCAGAGGTGGAGAGTTAGTGGAGAGTTACCCCACACAACGAATACAAATGGCAGAATTATTGACGTTCCTGACACACTATTTCGTATTCTTAACCCCTTTAACAAGATTACCTTTTTTGGGGGGCGAGGGAGGGTTATTCTTGCTAATTACATACGATTTCATTAAGCTTAGGAGAGGTGCTAGTACTGAAGGGTTAATGAAGAGTATATCAAACTCTTCTACTTTTAAAAGCTGCTCTCAAGTTAAATAAAATCTAGTAATAAGGAAATAAATATATGATTAAACAAATAAATCATGACACAGAGAGGGTTAGGTCATACTATCGTTATCTCAGGAGGTTCTACAGCATTTCTTATCAGTGTATCTCCATATGGCACTAAAAAATAATTATCTATTGGGCTGTATGTCAAGTAGCTAAGGACACCGTACCACCCCTTCTTAGCAATTTTTATTCATTCTACACCCTTCTCTTCCTCTACCTCCTCTTCCTCTTTCACCTCGTCCTCTACCTCCTCTTCCTCTTTCACCTCGTCCTCTACCTCCTCCTCCTCCTCATCCTACTCCAGTCTTCCATGCATCAGTGTAGCCCAACTCTTCCACAGATCTCCCTTTTCACTCGACCTATCCTCTCACTCCTCACCGATTTTCCTCCTCCAGTTTTTCATTTCTCCTCCCCCCATTCTTTATCCCCCCACCCACCTACATCTCCATCCTTACTCCCCTTTACTCACCCACCTACACCTCCATCCTTACTCCCCTTTACTCACCCACCTACACCCCATACACACACTCAGCCACCTAGGCTCTCTCCCACCTACACCTTCACTCATACACTCACCCACTTATACTCTCACCACACTATCACCCACCTACACTCTCCCCCTGGCTCTCCATCACCTACACACTTACCAACCTAAGCGTTCACCCACACTCTTTCCCACCTACACCCTCATCCAGTCCCCAACCTACACCCTCACCCACATTCTCCCCAAACTACACCCTGACCCACACTTTCCCCCATCTCTCCCCTCACTCTCCCTCACCTACACCCTCCCCCACGTCCTCCCCCACCTACACTCACCTAACTACACCCTCTCCCACCAACATCCGAATCTCATCTACACCCTATCTCCCAGTGTCCCTTTTATTTTTTCCCACATCCCTCACCCCCACTCCAGAAGTATAACTCACCTCACTTACTGTACTTGCTCCCATAAACCCATACATCATCATCATCATCATCATCATCATTTTTTTTTATTTGCCAGTTAGCGCCTCATATTACCTTAGTCAAATCATCTTTGATAGATTGACAGTTATATGCAGTAATAAATGGTCTACTACAAAATGTCGTGTCACCTGCAAATTTCGCTAACTTCACCAGGCAGGGAGGGAGGGAGGGAGGGGAAGGGAGGGGGTAAGCAGGGACAATGAGGGAGTTAGCAGGAGCGATTAGGGGAACGGGGTGAATAGGAGCAGTAAGGGAGGAGGAGGAGCGATGAGGGGTAGGGGGAGTGGGAGGAGGAGCGATGATAAGACGGAGGAGCGATGAGGGGTTGGGGGAAGAGAAGTAGCAGCAATAAGGGGGACGATGAGTTGTAACAATAAATGGGAGGAGCTCAATCGGTAGAGAGTTGCCCTGCAGTCCTAACGGACCCGGGTTCAAATCCTTCTGGGGCAGGGAACAGTTTAAGGATTTGAATTTCATAAATATCAGACTTTACTGATCTACCAGAAGAACTGCCGACATGTAAAAATACCCCCGCTAATACCAATACACCAGTCCTGTATGAGATAGGATAGCCCTAGCATGTATTCAGTATGGACGGTGGGTGTTAGTGCCGAAGTGGTGACATGTAGAGGTGTACGGTGTGTAGGAGGATTACTGGGCCTTGAAAGCAAGCTATGAAGCCTATGCCCAGAGTCTGTCACATAAAAAAAAAAAAAAAAAACGAGGAAATGGAAGTAGGAACAATAAAGAGGAGGAGGGGTGGCAACAATAATGGGGAGGGAAATGCGGGCAGGGAAGTATGAACTATAAGGGGGAGGGGAGGGTGGGTACGGGGATGGAAGTAGGAGAAATAAGGAGGATGGGGATTAGAAACAATAAGAGAGAGGGGGAGTAGCAGCTATAAAGAGGAAGGAGAGTAGGAGTTATAGAGGGAATTGGTGTGGGTAAGAAAGAGTACGAAAATGATACATGGGAAAGAAATGAGTATAGGCAAAGTATTTGGGTAGGGAGGGTAAGGGGTGAGACAGGAGTAAGATGACCTGGGGTGGGGAAGAATGGTAATGGTGAGTAAGGAGTAGGGGTGACTAGGGATAAGGGAGGATGAAGGGATGAGTAGGGATAAGGAAAGGGGTGAATGAGATGAGAATCGATAAGAAAAAGGTAGGTGGGGTGAATTAGGAAAAGGGAGGACGGTTGGGGTGAGTGGAGAAAAGAAGAGGCGT
Organism: Coenobita brevimanus; assembly: GCF_032717465.1. Classification (NCBI taxonomy): domain Eukaryota; kingdom Metazoa; phylum Arthropoda; class Malacostraca; order Decapoda; family Coenobitidae; genus Coenobita; species Coenobita brevimanus. The sequence goes on along the minus strand of NC_137016.1, from coordinate 35,530,129 downwards.
GAGTCAGCTAAGGGAGGATGGCGTTTGTAAACTGTGTTCCTAAGATTAATAAAATCGTGTAACATGAGTAAATATATAGAAAAAAAAAATGAAGGTGATAATACTGTACACAAGAGATCGACTATAACCCTCAACATCCGTTTGCAAGAATATAGTAATAAAGGAGTCATTGAAGAGAAAGATGTTAATGTCGACTGATTCCAACTCTCTCGATTTTAGGATTCTCTCTCCAAGTGTGAAAAAAAAAAAAAAAAAAAAAAAAAAAAAAAAAAAAAAAACGTTCGAGGTGGCTAGAATAATATAAGCAAGAAGTCGTCCTACTGAGGTGGTTAAGTGAATATACCGTAGAGTGAGGCAGGCAGGTATGAGAGGAAGGCCAAACTATATATTTCCTACTCCCCCCCCCCTCCTTCAGGCGAAGGCATGCAGAACTTGCCCAACTCTGCCTAAGGAGATAATTGCCTTGACTTGACGAGGCTTTCACCGCGACCCATATTAATTCACTAAATCACTGAGCCCTCTGACGTCTTTTTATTTTTTTCGTGCATTTTCTTGAAGATTTCATTTCAGCTAAGGAGAGATTTTTGAACTGGACATATCCGTAATAACCTTGACTAGCCGCTTTTTAAATTTTTCTTGTGCATTTTCCTGACGATTTCATTCGGTTTAGGAGAGACTTTTGAACTGAATATGGCCGTAAAACCTTAACTAATCGCTTCAATATGGTGACCATTTCAAAGCTGAATAAAATCGTCTGGTATCAAGAAGAATAAACTAGAAAGGACGTCACTCGAATTCAAGAGGTTAAATACGAGGACGACTGTATCCTTTGTTTTTGAACCAGACGATTTATGTTACTCTAGACAACTCTCGCCTGCCAACCCTTGTAGTGAAGGCGTTAGAATCTCCTATCCTTTTTTGTTTTTGTTTTTAAACTTACTACAGATTAAGGGAAACCTTCTCGTGGCAATGTAATTAGACACAGAACACTCCCCCCTCCCCCCCACCCAAAAATACTCAGCTTCTGTCCTATATCTGGATGTGAAAAGTTAGCCTAGTTTTTCGTCTCTTCAGCTTTTCATTTTCCTCTGTTGGCTAATCCTTTCAAGCTGAGAGAGGCTTGGTATACTTCTGTGTCAACATAATATTGTTATCAGGGCTAGTATGCTGATAAACTGGTTAAGTGAATACCATTAAGAAGTATGGGCCTTTATTTTCTTAACCGTGAGATTTCGTCCATTTCGGAGCTTCTTCCAATACTGAAGAAACTGTGAAATGGGCGACATGTCACGCTTAAGAAAATAAAGGTCCTAAACTCTTGATGGTACTTGAATTGACCATGGCCATGTATTTAGTGTGGAGTAGACGCAATGGAAAAATAGGCAACTTTCGTCACTGGCTGCAAAAAAATACAGGATGAAACTTTCAAGAGTTTCTTCGGTGCCGTAAGTTGCTGACTCCTTCACGTCAAAGACGTCTTTTGGATTCTGTTCTTGTCACTGTCGGATTTTATTAAGTTTAGGAGAGATTTTTCGAATTGGACAGTAAGGTGCGGTCTTCACCAACTTTCTCATTATAATACGGGCCACTATAGGCAAAATAAAATAGCAAATTAAAGTACCGTTATAATACTGAGGGCGCAAAACCACAATTGCTCTGTTGTATTTGGAACTGGAGGATGGTGCAGGGCAAATTTTAAAGATTTTCCGTAGTCACAATCTCCTAAAACAGCTAAAGTATCTTAGCTGCCGTAAACTGTAAATACTTGGAGACATCGACATTAAGACAAGAGAGTTTTCTAGTATTCAATTGAGGTAAAAAATAATGTTCTTTTGTATACGGCATTGAAAAAGGGCACCCGCCGATTTTCTGCCATTTTGTTATCAGTCAAACAGATATCCAATGACATGTTTCTCACTTTATCGGTACTCATGCTCCTCCCAGACGATTTCATTCAGCTCAGAGGAGACTTTTCGAACTGAAGGAGTTGGATAAAACTTCACTTAACCCCAACTGCTCACCAAACTGAAAACATTCCTCTTGCAGTAGCAAGAATAAAATGAAGAGACGTCCATGGAATGAGTATGTTAAACCACCAAGCTACTGTCTTCAAAGTGCTGATATCAAACAAAGAAGAATTTTCATATTTACCTTAGTGAGTCTCAAGGTGTCAGGGGATCAATACTGATAGCTTCACTCTTTCTGCACGAAGAAATCTGATTCTGTTCATGCTATTTCAGAAAGCTATATTCAGCAAAGATGACACCTGGAAATCGTAGGGTTAGATATAGCCTCGATTAATTCATTCATTACGAGGTCCTGCCCACACGAAATTAATCTGTACCATTATAGGCAGGATGAAGGGAAAATGCAATAGGGAACTGCGTTGTTTGGAAATACTGATATTAAGCAAATAAGAACAGTCCACAACTTCTGAGAGGGACTAATGGTGACAAGAAGAGGAATATTGATACCGGTGTATATTTTAGTGTGGTTCAGTTTTCTTGACAGCATTTCATCCCGAAGGCAAAATTTACTTTACCAGCGAAAATCTATAGACTTTTTTTTTTTTTTTCAATTTTCGGTGAGCCTTTTCGAACTTGAGAGGTTATGCATAGCTTTTCTTAACCCTTTCTTTGCTGAAGGTCCTTCCTAAGATTGACAAAATAGTCCGATGATAAGTACAAAAATAGTTATTGAATTACGTAACAGGAGTACTGTATTCGGAGATACCGTTCATCCTTTCCATCTTATTAGCTTGCTTTCGCTGCTGACAGGCGATTTTATTTAACTTTGGAATCCCCTCGTATTGAAGGAGTTTATTCAAGGCATATTTAACATATCGGAAAGTCTTACGAAAGTTGAATCAGAACGTCGAGATGGCAAGAATTAAATGAAAAGCATCACCAGGTTCGAAGGGTACAAGAAAATAATTTTTCATAACTTACTAAATTGCGGTGGGAAGACGCCACGGTAATCAGTTACGATAGTTTAGTGCTTTCCTGTTTTTCGCTCCAGCATTTCACCTCAAGGGCAGTATATTTTTGTCATGCTCTCAGCACACGATTTATTCGGAGAGACTATATAACACCTACGTGTTCTTCTTAAAAAGCATAAATTATTACGGCAGTAGCTTCATTTACAATGAAAAAGAGGGGGGGGGGGGAATCTCATCGTGCGGACGGGGTTAAAAGTCATGCCAGGAACTAACGATGTTACATTATTCATAATATTTTATAAAATATCGATGTAAACAAAGGAGAATTTTTCAGGACTTTTCTGAACTGCATTATTTTTGACAAATCGATACAGAACTTAACAAGAGAATTTTTCAGTTTCCCTGGAGGGCTGCCAGGTGTCAAAGTCAGTCATTTCGATAGTTTAGTGCGTTCCACTTTTTCCCTCCGATATTTTTAGGTGGTGGTGGAAACGAAAGCACGTGCAATTCGCCGCGCACTGTTAATTTCACTGTTTACGGCCGCGAGTGTAAGCTGGTGGGGCGGAAGTTGGATAATGAATAAAGTTAACTGCCGAGGCTTGGAGCATCTCTCGCACGCAGGCCAATGAGGCAGACTTAATTAACACTCAGTGAAGTAAGAAGCAACTAACCAACTCTCTCTCTCTCTCTCTCTCTCCTCGGGCCGGTCAGACCCTTGAGCAATGTTTCTTCCCCCACCCCCCTTATCTCTATTCACCAATAGTACATTCGAAGACCTAGGTGAAAATCGAAAGTTACGCGTCTCATTCTACGGGAAGGTAAAGTCTTAAAATATGATCAGCTGTGTTAATGACTCTTCATGGTGTCGATAGGCGAGAACTAAGTCCTCTTCTTCTTCTGGAATCTGGTACAGGTATGGCGTGTATATGGTGTGTATTTGTGGTACGTGATGTCTCTATGGCGTGTATCTGTAGGGAAAGAAGTTGTATGCGACTTTCATGGATTTGGAGAAAGCATATGACAGGGTGGATAGACAAGGATTGTGGAAAGTGTTAAGAATATATGGAGTAGATGGGAAGTTGTTGAATGCTGTGAAGAGTATATACGATGGTGCTAAGGCTGCAGTGCGTGTGGATGGTGAACTAAGTGAATTTTTCTCTTTGAAAGTTGAGTTGAGACAGGGATGTGTCATGTCTCCACGGTTGTTCAATCTGTACATGGATGGGGTAATAAAAGAGGTACAAGGTAGGGTAGTGGATGTTGGAGTGGCCCTGGTGAGAGAGGATAGTGTTTGGAAACTCCCTGTACTGTTGTTTGCAGATGATACTGTGTTGTTGAGTGAAGACGAAGGGGAGCTGCAAGGCTTGGTGGATGAGTTTGGGAGAGTGTGTTAGAAACGGAATCTAAAGGTGAATGTAGGGAAGAGTAAAGTGATGGTCTTTGAGAGAGGTGAAGTCAGTGAATGTACAGCGAGGTTGGATGGTGAGGAACTGGAAAATGTGAGTACGTTTAAGTACTTGGGTAGTGTGATGAGTAAGGATGGAGGTTTGGAGGGTGAAGTGCTTGAAAGGGTACAGCAGGGAAGAAAGGTTGCTGGTTCTTTGAAAGCAGTGATAAGAAACAGGGAAGTGAGCATGGAAGTGAAAAAGTTACTACATGACAGTATTGTGATACCAACTCTAACGTACGGAAGTGAAGCTTGGACGTTGTTGGAAGGGCACAAGTCACGAGTGAGAGCAGTGGAAATGAGTTATTTAAGAGGAGCCTGTGGAGTCACATGGAGAGACAGGCTGACGAATGAGGATATAAAGGAGCGTTGTGGTGTTGATGTGAATGTGATAGGAAGCGTTATGGGAACACACTGAGGTGGTTTGGCCATGTGGAGAGGATGGAGGGTGAAAGACTGACGAAGAGAGTGTATGTGAGTGAGGTGGAGGGGGGAAGAGGGAGGGGGAGGCCGAGGATGAGATGAAGGGATGGGGTGGAGAGGTATATGAGAGAGGGGGGGGGGTGAGCTGGGAGCAGGGCAGTGAAATGGCGGGGGACAGGGCGACTTGGAGGCGATTTGTTTGTGGCCACCCCAAACGGGATTGAGGCGTCTGGCAATAGATAGATAGATAGATCTGTAGCACGTGATGTCTCTATGCCAAGTGAAGACACAATGTCAGTCATGTAAGGCAGAACACGATGCGAGGCAAGAGTAACCAAAGTTAATAACATCCTACCCACTGATTAAGATCTAGAGGGTAGAGTATTTTTCAGGGTATTTTTCAAGTTAACCCGGACGCGATTATTCTGACTCTGCCTTGGCGTGGAAATGAACCTAATATTTATGTGGAGAAAAATTGAACGGCTTAAAAATGCGATAAAGTAGTTAAAATTTACGGCTCCCACATACCCAACATCCCGGCCAACATTACGAAGCACTTAACTCTGTCAATCACCGTTCTCACTCAGCTGACTATAATAATCGAAGGCTATCCAGCATAAACTTGTCTGACGTAAGACTAAGAAATTATATATGAAATTATAAAGTCGTATTTTAGTTTACAGAGTCGTGGTAATCATATGACTCTCAGCTGAATAAAACTTTCAAACTAATAAAAAAAAAAAAAAAAGTGACGGCAGCAGTAAAAGTGATAAAACACGGTAACTTCAGCTCTGAAATATTGCAGTGACCCCGAAATTCTGAATTGCCATTATTTCGACCACAAAGGATTGGAACACAGGTCACGTATTTTTGGTTAACAACAAATTTTTGGATAAAGGGAACAAATATTTTTAATTCTACACGAACGCAACGCTTTATCATTTTACTGCAGGCCGTCGGCTAATGAAAAAATCGAAAACTGTTTACATAAATTCATCAAGGAAAACGAGATATTTTTTCCTGCCCTCGTTTCAGGCAAAAAAAGGGGAAATAATAATAATAAAAAAAAAATCATTACCCCTTTGAAGTATAGGGGCTCAAGGCTACGCTACTGCATAACAGTAATTTTTAGGCCAGATGACCAGCCTACTTCTCTTTACGGCAGTGCATAGTCGAAATACCTTCACTCTTGTCTTTGGGATGGAACCTATGCAAGGGCGTTACTCCGGCTAGGACTTTTTAAACATAAGACCACAAGGGATAATGAGATGTATACTTAAAAGGTTAACTCTTACAGAAATGCACCGTTTATTGGAAAACATTTTCAACTCCCCCATTCCATTAAAAACAGATTCTCCAACATATATTCACAAGTTTTATTTTACAATCGCAATCAAAAAATCAAAACATGTCGACTCTGTGTGTGTGTGTGTGTGTGTGTGTGTGTGTGTGTGTGTGTGTGTGTGTGTGTGTGTGTGTGTGTTGGCAACATGCTGGCAATATGATCTCAAGAACAAAGAGTGTGACAAAAGAAGGTGTGTGTGTGTGTGTGTGTGTGTGTGTGTGTGTGTGTGTGTGTGTGTGTGTGTGTGTCTGTGTGTGTGTGTTGGCAACATCCTGGCAATGTGAACTCAAGAACAAAGAGTGTGACAAAAGAACAAAGTGTGTGTGTGTGTGTGTGTGTGTGTGTGTGTGTGTGTGTGTGTGTGTGTGTCAGGGATGGGTAAATTGGAGTTGGGCAATACTTACGGACGTGGCAGGGTAGAGTACTAAAGGGTTCTATGAGATGAAGTGAGCTATAAGTTACGAATGAGGTAGAGTTCGGTATGTGGGATTTGCTTGGGGAGCAATGGGATAGCGGCGAGGTTGAATGAGGTGTAGTGGGGTAAGATTGACTAGTGAGGTTGGGGAGAGTGTGGGAATGGAGTAGTGTCGGGGTTTGGTAGGGTGGTGTGCTGTACAATCAATAAGCGAGGTAGGGTAAAGTATGACTGCACTGAGTGAGGTTCGGTAAGGTAATGCCCAGCTAGGGTGGAGTAGAGTACGGCAAAACTGACAGGAGAGGTAGGACGGCAAGACGAAGTGACTGGGGGGAAGTGGGGTGGTAGTGGTGTTGTGGTGGGTGGACTGGGGTTAAATTAAGGGTGCGTCCACACGTGCTCTCGACCATATGTTGGCAACACGGCAGGCAACTTGGTCGAGAACATGTTTGCACCAGTATTTGGACAGATGTATGCAAACATGTTTCAATGCAGCTTCTAACACTGGCAGCAGAGGCAATGGGATAAGTGTGTCCATACCAGGCAGCTGAGACTACATCATGATGTTGCCAGCATGACCTGGACGCTGCTGTTCTCAACATGTTTGCAGCGTGTTCGTTACTGTGTTGCTTGCATGTTGCCAGCTTCTTCGAGCACACCTGTGGACGCGCTCTAACCCTCACACGGTTTTTATACGCATTTGACGAGTATGAGCTACTTACCTCCCCTTACGGTTTTCATACGCATTTAGAAGCGTATGAACCACTGGATGAAAAAAGAAAAAAGCAAGAAAAGGCGTATGATCTGCTTTCATACGCATTATAGGCTCGTATGTCTGGCAACGGTGTACCTAACTGTAAACGTGTGTCTCTCTGGTGCAAGTTCCAAGTGACAATCTTTTAGTTTTTGTGGCTAATATATTACAATAAATCTCGCTTTGAATGGGACAAGAAAATAGCATTATAGCAAATTTTCATGTGCACTATACACTTATTTACTCAAAGACCGCTAATATATGCTTATAATACTTTGGTGTCAAACAGAAGAGGGACTGTATTTAATATAATGATACTTTACCTCCTCAAAAAGTTTCACTTTCTTCGCGAATGAACGCAGTATAGTATTCACATGCTTATTTCTACATAAACTTATAAGTTTTTAAATTTACATCCCGAGAACAAAAGAAAACTACACACTTTGGCTTTCCAACAAAACTAAAGAATATTTGGTATCTGTATTATGGCCCGTTCTGTAACGAAAAGTATAAACCATACTTTCAGCGTGGAAGAAATATCTGGCTGGGCCGAAATCGGGAGGGGGAGTTGGGGTGCGCGGGTCAAGTTTCCTCAGAGGATTAACAGGTGCTTTAGGGCTGAGTATGGCGGAGTTTCGTGGCATGCAGGGTCGTAATGGCGGAGTTAGGAGGGATAGAATGGAGCATGGGTGGGCTTATTTGCGGAAAGGGTCACGGTGGATGGAGTGGTTATCGATGCGGTTGGGTAGGGTGTAGGGAAGTAAAACTGACAGGTCAGGTAAGGCAGAGCATGACATTGTTGGGAGAGACGAACTGGGATGTTGGAGGGGTTGAGTGGGGTGGAGTGGGATAAAACTAGTGGAATAAAACTAGTGGATAAAACTAGCAAGTGTCTCAACTCATTTTTGCTCATGGCCCCTTTCTGAGCCTCGTTTACCTCTGGACCCCTCCCTCACGGCCGCTGTTAGTTGGATAAGCAGTGATGAAATGTTAATCCAACATTCAAGTCAATGCTTGTGTTTGGAGAAAATAGTAATAAAAAGCACAGTGAGTGTTCCAAGTTGGGGGCAGTTTAGCTAATAGCCAACGTCTCCTGAATGTGTCGGAACTGTCAGGTTTTGCCCCCTCTTCTATTTACCTCTTGCTAGATGTCTTAATCCCGTAAAGGGTGGCCACAAACAAATCGTCTCCATGTCGCCTGGCCTCCCGCCATTCACTTCCTTGGTCCCAGCTCACACCTCCCTCTCTCATATACCTCTCCACTCCATCCCTCCACCTCATCCTTGGCTTCCCCCTCCCTCTCCCCCTCCCTCTACCTCACTCACATACACTCTTCTCGTTAGTATCTCGTTCTCCTTCCTCTCCACATGGTCAAACCACCTCAATGTATTTTTCCTAAAGCTTTCTACTACATCCACACCACAAAGCTCCTTCACTTCCTCATTTTGTTAATCTGTCTCAAAGCCACCTCAAAACATTTATAACATTACGATTTGTTTCTCATGAATATAAATTTTCATTTAATACAAACTGCTGCGAGTGATTGGTTTCCTGTGAGAGTGGGGCTGCGACAGGGATGTTTGATGTCGCCTTGGTTGTTTAATATTTATATGGATGGTGTTGTAAGGGAGGTGAATGCAAGAGTTTTAGGTGGAGGTCTGGGTCTGGTGAATGTTGATGGTGGAGAGTGGAATCTGAAGTAGCTGCTGTTTGCAGATGATACTGCACTGGTGGCTGATTCAGAGGAGAGATTGAGACAGTTGGTAGAGGAGTTTGGAAGGGTGTGTGAAAGGAGGAAATTGAAAGTAAATGAGAATAAGAGTAAAGTGTTTAAGTGTACGAGGTTGGTAGATGGTAGGAAGATGAATATAATTTTGAATGGTGAGTTGCGTGAGGAGGTAGAGTGTTTTAAATATTTAGGGTCACATGTTAATGTGGATGGAAGAATAGATGCAGAAGTGAAATTTAGAATGAATGAAGTAGGAAAGGTGCAGGGAGGAATGAAAAAGGTGTTTAGATGTTGTTCACTTAGAATGCATGTAAAGAGAAGGCTGTATGAGGGTGTTGTGGTACCAACTGCGTTATATGGGGCTGAAACATGGAATATGGGTGTAGCAGAGAGGAAAAGTTTGAATGTAATGGAGATGAGGTGTCTGAGGAGTATGTGTGGAGTGACGCTTATGGATCGAGTGCAAAATGATGAAGTGCGAAGAACTGGAGTTGTTCGGGAGATGGCTGATAGAGTTGAGCAGAGAGTGTTGCAATGATTTGGGCATATGGAGAGAATGGATAATGAGCGATTGGTGAAAAAGATAACTAGATTTGATGTGAGAGTTGTAAGGCTGAGAGGGAGACCACGAATAGGATGGATGGACAGTATGAAGAGAGCACTGGATGTGAGAGGGATGTCTGTTGAGCAAGGAAGAGTGGCTGTGCGTGACAGAAATAAGTGGAGAGAAATTGTGAATGAACAAATGATGACGCAGCCCTGAGGGGATATTCTCCCGCATTTGGTCTGATCAGCTAGTCAGGTCAGGTGCGGGTAAGGGGATGGGTCTCTTATGATGTGGCAGGGGTAAACCAGCTCTGCTGTCGGGCCCTGCTGTGGATGTCACTGATTGCACTGTGCAGTTGACCCTTGTGCGTGTGGTGCAGTGAGGATCTGTCCGTTCTCCCCTTTGGGGCTAAGATGCGAATGGATGTGTTTGAATGGATGAGTAAATGGGGAGTGTGTCGTCCTGTCTCGGCTACCTCCCTTTCCTTGGGGGAAGCAGCCTACGTATATAGATATATAGATAGCCTATTTTCCCTGAGGTATGTGCTATAAATTACAGTAATTTCAATATTTATGCTGTTGTAATTAGCACAGAGGATGAAATGTGAGAGTTATGAAAAACTGATCATAAAGTGGAAGTTAAATTGTCTGACCTACTGTGGCCCCCTAATGTTTCATTTTTTCTATGTGGACACCTAGAAATATGGCATGGTTCCCCTGGGGGCCGTACGGCCCATGTTGGGAATCACCGGTGTAATGTATGGGCGGGTTGCGTGGTGAGGAAGGGTACAGTACAGAAGAGCTAGCTGAAGAGTGGGATATTAGGGTTCACTGAGGAGTGGGACGTTAGTAGAGTTTGGCGAAATGTGGTAAAACTGACAGTTGAGGAAGGTTACAGTATGATGGGTTTGGCTGAAGTGGAGTGAGATAAAATTGACAGATAAGATACAATAGAGTGTGGGAGGGATGGAAATGAAGTGGAGTGGGGTGCTGACAGGCTTGCGTTGGGTAATGGTTGGGTTGAGTGGGTGAAGTGTGATAAAACTTGACAGATGATGCAGGACTGTGTATGGCAGGGTTGTGTGGAGTGGAGTGGGGAAATGCTGGGGCTGGATGGAGTGGAGTGGGGTAATGGTGAGGAAGAGTGGTGTGGAGTGGGATGAAATTAACAGGTGAGGTAGGGTGGGGTATGTCGACGTGGGGTATAGTGGAGTGGGGTAATGGAGGAGTTTGGACGGGTGGAACGGGGTAATGGAGGAGTTTGGTCGGGTGAAACGGGGTAATGGAGGAGTTTGGTCGGGTGGAACGGGGTAACACTAACAGGTAAGGCAGAACAGAGTATGGCAGGACTGGGTGAGGTGGAATGGGGTAATGATGGGGTTGGGTGTGGTAGAGCAAGGTCAAGGTGACAAGAGTTAGGGAAGAGTATGAGGGTTCTGGTTGGGATGTGCTGGGGTATGGTGAGAGCCATTGGGGCGAAGTGAGGTAAAACGTCAGGTGCGGTAGGGTAAAGAATGGCGGGGTTAGGTGGGCTGTATTGGGTTAACGGCGGTGTTTGGTTGGGTGGAATGAGGTAATGGTCGGGTTGGGTGCAGTGAAATGGGGTAATGGTGAGGCTGGGGGTGGAGTGGTGTAAAACTGACATATGAGGTATCGAATATAACTGCAGGTTTAAGTGGGTCAGAGTGAGGTAATGGCATAGTTTCCTTGAGTGGTGTGGGTTAAACCGCTTGCTGAGATAGTGTGAGGAATGGCGAGACTGAGAGGAGGGGAGATGGGTAACGGCAGGGTTAGGCAGGGTGGAGGTAACTGAATATGACAGCTGAGGTAGGTTAGAATATGAAAGGTCAGGTGCTGGGGAGTGGGACAAAACTGCAAGTCGAGGAAAGGGGGAGGCGGTAGATCAACTGGTAGAGAGGTGGCCTGCTGTCCTAACGGACCCGAGTTCAAATCCCGCTGGGGCAGGGAACAGTTTAAGGATTTGAATTTCATAAAAACCAGACTTTACTGATCTACCAGAAGTCCCGCCGACATGTCGTAAAAATACCCCCGCTAATACCAATGCACCAGTCCTGTATGAGACAGCCTTAGCATGTATTCAGTATGGACGGTGGGTGTTAGCGCCGAAGTGGTGACATGTAGAGGTGTGCGGTACGTAGGAGGACTACTGGACCTTGAAGGCAGGCTGTGAAGCCTATGCCCAGAGTCGGATACATAAATAAAAAAATCAGGGTGGATGGGAGAAAATAAACTGACAGGTGAGGCTGGGTAAGTATGGCAGGGTTAGGTGCAGTGTAGTGATGTAATATCGGCGTTGGCGGGATGGAGTGGCGTAATAATGGGGCTGAGTGGGGTGGAGTGGGGTAACAATGAGGATGGATGGGGTGAAGCAGGGTAAAATTAACGACCGAGGTTGTGTACAGTATGGTGGGGTTTGGTGTGGTGAAGTGTACTGAAGTTTAGGTTGAAATAGTGTATAATATTGAGGGGTTGGCTGAGGTGGAGTTGGGTAACTGCGTAGTTGCGTGAGGCGAAGTGGGGTAACACTGAAACGTGAGGTATGGTAAAGTATGGAGGGATTAGGTACAGTGGAGTGGAGAAAAATATACAGGTGAGGTAGGGTAGAGTATGTGGGGATGGATAGCGTGGAAATGGGTGATTGTAAAGGTGGGAGACCTGGAGTGGGATATAACTGACTGGTGAGGATGGCTGGTGTATGTAGGGGTTCGGTGAGGCGAAGCAGGGGAATGATGAGGTTTAGTGGTGTGGCTGTGGGCAAAATTGACAGGTGAAGTAGAGTAGGATAATGCAAGTGTTGGGTGGGGTGGAATGGGATAAAACTGACAGCTGATGTACGGTTGAATATGGCACGGCTGGATGACGTGGAGTGGGTTAATGGTGGGGCTGAGTGGGGTGGGGTGGGGTGCAGTAAATTTAATTGTACAGAGGAGATTGGTGGGTTGGAGTGGGGTCCTTATGGGTTTGAATGAAGTGGACTAGGGTAAAAATAACACGGGGGGTTGGGTAGTGTGTGCCGGAAGTTGGGCGGGACGGAGTAGGGTAAATGTTTGGTTTGGTGCTAAGCAGTGAGGTAATGGCGAGGGTGGGTGAGATGGAGTGGAGTAAAACTGACAAGCGCGGCAAGGTAGAGTATGGCACCGTTAGGTTGGGTGGGGTAAGGTGAAGGTTGGGTAAGGTGGGGTACAGGTAAGTAGGAGTAAAGTGTGTAAATTGCAGGGCTGTGTGGGGTGGAGAGGCATGTGGATGAGGTGGAGTGGAGTTAAACTGATAGGTAGGGCTGGGTAGGATATAACGGAACTGGATTGGATGGAGTGCGGTAAAACAGACAGATGGGGAAGGGTAGAGTATCGTGACACTAACCAGTTAAGTAGGGTAGAATCCTGCGGTTGTTTGGGACGAAGTAGGGGAAGGATGGGATTGACTGGGGTTAAGTCTGGTCATGGTAAGATTGGGTGGGGTGGAGTTGGGTACTTGTGAGAGCAGGTGTGGTGGAGTGGGGTAAAACTGATGAGTTAGGGCAGACTACGGTTGGATTGGACGGGGTGCAGTGGGGTATTAATGAGGTGGAGTGGCAAAGGACTGACAGGTAAGATAAGGCAGAGTATGACAGGACTGGATTCTAATTTTAGAAGGCCTTGGTTGGGTGGAGTGAGGTAAATGCCGACCTGCTTGAGGAACAGTGTTGAATAATTGGCAGGTAAGGTAGGACAGTGTGTGGCAAGGCTGAATGGTGTGGACTTGGGAATGATAAAGTTGAGTTGAGGGGAAGGGGTAGGATACAATCTGGCTAGGCTGGGTGGGATGGAGATTGGATGAACTCACTGGTGTGGTAGGGTATTATATGGTTGGGTGGGGTGGGGTGGAATGGGGTAATGTGGGGTTAGAGGCAGAGTGAAGCAAAACTGACAGGTGAGGAAGCGTAGCGTATAACAGGGTTGGGTGGGGTGTAGTAGGTTAATGGCGAAATTGGATTCGGTGGAACTAGGGGTATAACTGGTTGGAGTGTCTTAGATCTGAAGGAGCTGGATGTCGCTGATTTGAGTAATGGTCGGGCTGAATGGGAGCGACTGGGATAACACTGACAGGTGCGGACGGAAGGAGTATGGCTGAGTTGGATAGGGTGAAATGAGAGTCATTCTGACATGCGAGGCAGGGTTGTTTCTTTTTGTTGTTGCTCAGCCTCGATCAAGCCAGGCCTAGCAGACCCGTCGACCGTCAGTTTGCCACTGCCCCTATGAGGTCGTCCCTATAGGTTCCATAAACTATTAATATTTTGTGTGTCTGTGTGTTGCATGTGTTGTGCAGTGCCCCATGATGTGGTTAATGCTAAGTGAGCCAATCTGCAAACGGGACAAGTGTCATGGAGGGCTGAAGGGATTACCTGGCCATACTTGCCACTCCTAAACCCCTTTCTTCCCTCCGTTGCTCTCTCTCTCTCTTTCTCTCCCTCTCTCTCTGAGAGAGAGAGAGAGAGAGAGAGAGAGAGAGAGAGAGAGAGAGAGAGAGAGAGACAGGCAGACAGACAGACAGAAAGGGAGGAGTGTTGGGAGAGGACGGGACGAAAGGAATGAGGCACTGAACGCTGGTACGCTACGTTTAAGAGACACTGAAAGGAGTGAAAAGCTGGAGGAAAATATAAAAATGAGTGAAAGAAGAACAGTGGAAGTGGAGGGATGGCATGTACCGGTAATGACTCTATTGACGTGGAGCAAAGTGTACGAGTCCCGGAGTATGACAGAGAGAGGGACACACACACACACACACACACACACACACACACACACACACACACACACACACACACACACACCAGATTATATTGTCCCTTAAGAATTAGCCTCCCTCCTCAGGTCACACACACTCTTGGATACCTTCGATTTTGGCTTCCTTATTCCTTTTGTATTATGACACTTATCTCTACATCAAATCCTTTATCAATACCCCTCTTGTTTCCTTTTTTCTCTCGCTCGCTCGCTCGAGAGAGAGAGAGAGAGAGAGAGAGAGAGAGAGAGAGAGATGGGTTGAAGGGGGGAGGCTGGTACAGTACATTTAAAATTATTAAATACGGTGATGAATTACGGATGACTTAATGGGCCTTATAATGAGATACTGATTGGTATACGTACTGCATGATAAATACAATATTTTCCTTTGTATTTCAAGTCCATCAAAAAAGGGATTAGAAAATATAATGAAAACACACCACAACAAATAAAAAAAAAAGTACATACATACATACATACATACAAACAAAGTGTGTGTGTGTGTGTGTGTGTGTGTGTGTGTGTGTGTGTGTGTGTGTGTGTGTGTGTGTGTGTGTGTGTGTGTGTGTGTGAGAGAGAGAGAGAGAGAGAGAGAGAGAGAGAGAGAGAGTAGCACCAGCCAGGTGAAGATGTCTTTCCAGAGTAGACGGTACACCTGTACTGGTCATCAAATGGACTCCTAACCTCACCCACACACCTCCCACCCCACCATCCATCAATCACAGGCATTCCAGTGGGAAGAGGGTGGGATGAGCTTCTCCGCCACCTCTCGCCGTCGCGACTATAGTAACTGAGTAGAACTGGGTATGTCTTGCTTGAGGCCTAGCAAGGTGAATTCAGTCACCTCATTTTAAGGACACCTCCGATGGGTGGATGTCAGGAAGGGGGCTTTTTGTATGGTGTGATCGGGATGTCGTCTTGCCCTGTGTGTGAAGTGATATGTTTATTGCTAATTTTAGAGTGGCTGAAGAAGGGATGCTGTTGAAGGTCTGGTAATGTTTGTGTGTGTGTGTGTTTTTTTTTTCTTGCATGTGTAAAGTGTGCTCTGTGGATCAGTCATATAATGACAGGGGCGGTGTGTGTTGGTACAGGCTGCCGTGCAGAATTATGTGCCTCTCATGTCAAGATATTCTCTAACAGGGAGGATATGGTGAGCTGTGGAAGTGGTGCAGCTGCTGCAGCCACTGATGACGCATAAAGCATTGTTCGTAATAGTCTAAAAGGTGTTGTTGCTTATTATGGGAAGAATGGGGCCTATGCTTGCGAGGCACTTAAATCGCTGCCCTGATATACTGTCTGTAGAGAATGGAACATGTTGCTTTTTTTCTGCAAACAGTCTGTCCTCAAAATTGCTTTGAGTTCGTTGAGTCTCGGGGGATTGGATGGTGAGGAGTGGGGTAACGGTGCGGATAAATGGAGTGAATTAAAACTGATACGTGACATATGATTAAAAGTTTGGCAAAGTTGTGTGGGGTGCAGTGGGACTGGGTGAGATCGAGTCGGGCAAAACCTACAGATGAGATACGGTAGAGTAAGGAGAGTTTGTGGAGTTCAGTGGAGTAACATTAAAAGATGATCCAAGTAAGACAATGGCGGGTTGAGGTGGATATAATGGAGTAAAACTGACTGGCGTGGGAGGGTAGAGTATGCATGTGATGCGTGGGGTGAAGTGGTGTAAAACTGACGGTTGCGGTAGGGTAAAGTACTGTGGTGATGGTAGGAGTGGAATGGGTGCAAGGTGGGGTTGAGAAGGTTGAGGTATGGTAGCGAAGGGCAGAAATGGAGTGATGTGGGAAAATGGTGTGGTTTATCGGGGTGGAATGATGTAAAACTGACAGATGAGGTACAGCAGAATATAATGAGGTTGGGTGGTGTGAAATGGAGTAATGGTAGAGTAAGGTGGGGTGGAGTGGGATAATGGCGGGGTCGGGTGAGGAAAAACTCACAGGTGAAATAAGGTAGAGTAAAACAGGACTGGGTGAGACTGGGGGGCAGTGGTAGGAGTAGGAGGGGAAGATAAGGGGGTTATAACTGACAGGTGAGGTAAGGTAGAGCGTAGCGAAGATGAAAGGCATGGAGTGGGGTAATGGTGCGGTTAGCTGGGGCGGACTGGGGTAATGGTGGTTTTGGGTGCCGTGGAGTGGGGTAATGGCTGGGTTGGGTAGGTTTCAGTGGGGTAACACTGACAGGTGAAGTAGGGAGGAGTAAGGCGGAGTTGGGTGAGGTGTAGTGGGGTAAAATTAACGGGTGAAGTAGGGTAGAATACGGCTGGGTTGCGTGAGCATGTGTACGGTAAAACTGGCAGGCGAAATACAATAGGTAGAAGATAGCCGAGTAGGGTGGGGCAGCGTGGGGTACAGTATGATCCACAGACGGTTGAGTTCAGGTCTAACAAGAACCGTAGTCTAGGCAGCATAGGAGGTTTCGAAACATTTCTTTCTTGGTAAAATATTTTGCTTCACCTTAATATTCTCTCTCCTGTTATTTACATCGTTTTAACATGGACTTAGTTTTTCTCTGACATACATGAGGGTATTCGCTTTGGAAGAGGCGCAAGAAAATCTCAAAGCTACTCGGTATACGACTGTAACGTATCGTACGACTGAAAGTCGTATTCTAGGTGCCTCTACTGATTTCGTAACACTTCCTTAGAGATTTATTCGGCACAACAACACACCTCAATATCCTCTTGTATGTTACTGATGTTAACTATGTCAATAATTAAAGAAATATGTGGGAACATTAGTGTATCATCCATAATAAATTGCTACGAAAAATGTGGTACAGAATCTATTATCTCATCTTAACTATGGTCCTCAAAAGAACCCTGCTGACCCACGGTCTTGTTTGGTGAGCCAAGTCTTTGCGGCGTAACGATGGCTGACCTTAAGCAAACTACAGCAACTTTTAAGATGGTAAGCAGTGACCTCAGTGAGATTATCTGCAATAAAAATGTAGAGAAAGGCAAAGTATGGCTGTCGCAATAGATGTGTCATAAGTCAACCTGATTTTACGGATTACTGGCATAATGTAATCCTACATAAACTCTTTATGACAGCTGGATACTGTACAGTTACCCAGGTACCGCATTTCTGTGACCTACGTAGTACACCCTAACACAGTGTATTATTTTTGCATTCCTTGCAATTGGAATTATGTTTTTATATTCGTGCTTACTCTATTTCAAATAGAAAAAGCAATATGTCGGGTTTAATTGATAGTTCTCAGACCGTTCTTTATCATAGTAGTAATTATTGAGTTGGTTATTGTTAACACAACGCAGAATGAAACCATAATGTATGCCATGCCATACAAATAACAATCCTAATAGTCTTTGACAGGTAACAAGAGTAAGCATGTATGACAGGCTACTGATATTGTGTATTACAGGCTACTAGTAAGTCTGTAAGTCAAGAGTAGTACATCAAGCCTAAGAAATGCTGAGATAAAATTATATTTTGGTGACACCGAGGCCAAAGCTTGGCCAAGGGGAACGTTAATCATGCATTTTGCACAGAGGTGTCAAAATGGCAAGACACAACTTTCACGACTCTAGCCTTGCAGTAAGCACATAATACACTCCCCTTCTACTCATCATCTCATAATAACCCTACATATTCTCGGAAGAGGGGACTGGAGAACAGAGGGGAAGAGAAGGTGCTTCACGGAATAAGCTTCACAAGTGAGGGTGAGAGAGGAGACAACTCAATAACAACTCCACAGGAATGGAAGAGGCAGAGGGGGGAGGGGAAAGACTGCCAATCAGAGGACGACAGGGCTGAGCAGAGCAGCTCCCCCCCTCCCTCTTTCTCTCACCACACACACGCACAGTGATAACAGACTACAGTGGCTGGGCAAGGGAAACTCTATCCAACATACGTGATGGGGCAGGTGTTGGTAACAGCAATTATTTAAACATCTGGCATCTTAATATAGTTAAATATTTAATATTATATACAACTGATGTGGCTCGTGAAGTTACCTGATAACGGTGTTTTAATAAGTTTCTTCAATTTTTTCATAGCCTCCTGGGTTTACCGTCTCCTTTAGGCTTGCAACTGAAAATGTATGAACTTTTAAACCCTTGAATAAGGTGATGCTATTTTATCAATCCTGCGAAAAACGACGGTATCATTTTCAGCAGCTTCCCCTATACCACTGCGCGCGCGCGCGAGAGAGAGAGAGAGAGAGAGAGAAAGAATGTGTGTGTGTGTGTGTGTGTGTGTGTGTGTGTGTGTGTGTGTGTGTGTGTGTGTGTGTGTGTGTGTGTGTGTGTGCGTGCGCGCGCGCGAGAGAGAGAGAGAGAGAGAGAGAGAGAGACAGACTGTGTGTGTGTGTGTGTGTGTGTGTGTGTGTGTGTGTGTGTGTGTGTGTGTGTGTGTGTGCCGTAAATTCTCTTAGGCTATTTGATGGATTTGCATGTGATTTCCCAGGTGAGATCGTGTAGTTACTCCGAAGACTTTACACTGTATTTTCTAACCATAATTTTTAGGGAGGTCATCCCCCCTTAAAAAAAAAAAAATCTCAGAAATGACGAAAGGAAGGCAGATATGGCTTTAGCATCGCAGGAAATGTTGTACAGTGGACCCTCAGCCGCTATGGGATATTTGGTGACCGTAACCCCCCTAATGATAATAAAAACGATCAAAAATGGGGAAAAATTTAAAACAATCAGAAAAACGAGAAAGTGAACGCATGGATTTTAACGAAACTTCTCAGGTCAATTCGTCTGGTTCCTTGATAATGTTTTCCACTACATAAAATTTTTCACTGCAATTTTTAGGGGGCCAGTCACCTCCAAAACATAAAGGATATAAAATAGAGAAGGGAGCGGAGATGTCGCTTTGATATCTTAGAAGAGGTTGTACACTGGGGAGATGTGACTGAAACTCGGTACACTTCTAAGGCCCAGTCCACACGAGCGGGCAATGCCTGACGGGCACTGCCCGCTGAACGTATGTCCCTCGCTTCTTTAGCAGTGTTACCAGATTGAGCAGTTTCTGGTGGCCATTGATCACTACCGGGCACACTTGTTTTGTTGTCTACACGGCAAGCACTGCCTCAACAACGTGCAAGGGTGTTACAATTAGTTTGCCAGTGATTTCCCTGCTTATGACGTCATCTACGCTCGTGCCCGCCAGCCACCTTCTAAATGTGTGAATTGGAATGTGATTTGGTATCAGTGTTTGCCCGTCGGGCACTGGCCGCTCATGTGGACAGGACCTTATACTCTCTGTAACTGTTCGAGCGAGCGAGCGAAGCAAGCGAGCGAGAACACCAAATTTAGTCACAGTTTGGACCCCCAACATATGTACCCGAGCGAAAGATTTATTGCATCAGCAAGAAATGGGAGCAGGGGTAGGGAGGAAAACTCTGTGCGTAGTACGGCGGAGAACTTTTTTGGATATCTCAGCCAATTTTGAAGTTATAAGAAAGACACCAATTTGGAAATAGCATAAAAAACCTCAATTATTATCATTTTATAGACAACCTGTAAATCCCAATAGTTTTTCCGTAAATTGAGGAAACGATTTTTTATTAGCATAACAGCTGGCTGCGCAAGAAGTAACGGTTTACGGTTGCGTGAGTGGCGGAGCAATACTCTCCAACGATTGGTGAGAGAAACCAAGTTTTGCCTTTTGAAAACAAAAGATAGGCCTACCTTCTGTTTTGCCTTAGACCTAAAATTAATACAAGAGGAGTATTGGTGTTAGGAAGTGAGAGGAAATATTTTTGGTGTAACCTAATAAATTCTTTTTAGTATTTTCAGGTCGGGAAATCAGAGGAAGAAGAGCCACATGAGACAATATTCAGCGCTGCTTGACCTGCTCGCTTGTTCGCTCGCACGAACATGTTCCACACTTTCAGTGTGGATGCCTATTACATGTTATATTTCATTCACACATGTCACCACTGCGATCATGTGACTTTTACATCGGAATACTGGCTTCTTTTAATATCATTTTGTAATTCTTTCAAATCGGCATGCATATCACAGGATAGGGTATGCATTTTCCATGTTTTCTCTGAATGCAAGGGAAGAAACTGCACATCTGCTTTACTGATTTATTACTTCAACCTCCAGACCATTTTATTAAGACAGACTCCTAAAACCGAAGGGGTTAATGAAGGCTATTATCTAACCCCTCTGTTATGAAAAGCCTTCCCTAAACTTAACAAATCGTTCAGAATTGGGGAAAATGAATTATACGACATCGGAGTGATGGCACTAACCTCTCAGTGCCGAGCGTGCCCTTGAGTAGACGATGTGAAGCATAACCAAAGGTTGATTAATGTGGGAACCGTAAAATTTTGACCTATGACCTTCCATACTACAAGACGGTAAGCATAGGGCAGTACGGTAAACACCTTCCTCACAGAACCCCACGTGCAGAGACACTAGAATATCGTTAACTCTTTTATCTGACCACGTATGAGCCTCGAATTAGTGACACGGTAAGGGTAGTATTCGAAGAGGCTATGGAAATTTCATAACACCTTTTCCTTAGCGACTTGTACACGACACCTCAGTATTCTTTTGTATATTATTGATGAAAAGAATATACTTATCAAAACTTTTTAACTTACAGGACTGTTTCGGCATTACAGGCAAAACAAATCAATAACAAGAAACTTACAGGCCAGTTTTTTGACGTAAAAGAAAGACAAATCGCTAAGGAAAAGATGCTACGAAGAATAAAAAGCCATCTTGTTATACAGCGCATAGTCATAAACAACTGTGGCAAAGACTTCACAGAGTTGTGCAAGACAGGATGGAGTCTGTGTCCCTCAGACATTCGAGAAATAAAGAAGTTCATCTCTCCCATGTGTTGTCCTCTCCCAACCACACAGAAAAGAACATTAAAACTTTCAGTTGTCATAAACTTTACTCTTTTACTCAGAGACCTAAAACTGCCACCTCTCCATCTCCAATGCCGAGTTGTAGCAGGAGATTAACACTAGAAAATGATATTAGTCACGAGAGTGCTATGGAAAATATGCACAGGCGTAGTACTGGATTTTTCTACCAATTTAATGCGTGATATAAACAATAAGTGGACCAAAATCTGGGCCTGTTTAGGATGAAAGAACAAGTGAACCATGATTTCGATCCCTTTTCAACTCGATCTGTTAGAAATTAATTTAATCACTGTAACTAAAATTCTTAATCCATAATCTACACAATATAAAAAAAAGGGAGAGGAATTGATTTGCTAATCTCCCCCCCCCCTCTCTCTCTCTCTCTCTCTCTCACACACACACAAAGGAGGAGGAATTATAATATTAACTAAGAAAAATCTAAAAGTCAATGAAATAAAACTAGATATACCCCCACAAGTAGAACTGATTGCAGTAGAGATCAACACATCTGAAGGGAAAGTAATTGTAGCCAATTTGTACATGCCACCCAGATTAAACACATGGGAAAGTGACGAATATGAGGACCTGGCAGAGAGTACAATTCAGAGTTTAAGAGCATTACTACATAAACTGGAAGAGAACTCGGAAAGAAT